>NW_017731928.1:699122-714556 GCF_001890085.2 Hipposideros armiger | reverse complement strand
AAAAAAAATATGCAAACTTGTAAACCACATACAAAATGGTAATTATTTACAACAAAAATACAGTCTTCCATCAATTCATTCCTCACCCAGCTTTCAAAGTGAAAATCTAAAAACATACCTGATTAAGGAGCTCTTGTGTCTAAAATGCTCCATAGTTCCCCATGGTCTTCCAGATAATGTTTAACCTCACAGCTTAGCCCACATAGCCTCCCCAGTCAGGCATCTGCATACCCTCCTGGCCATACCTTCCACCAGCCAAGCCTGAATTCAACAAGGTGGCAACCCTCATTTATCTGCATTGTATTCTCTGAAATTCAGTTAACACTTGGTTTCCACCTCCTTGCCCTCAGGGAGTCTCAGCATAGGGCGCCTCCCACTGGTCATGATGGCAGGGTGCCTTGGTCAGGGGCTGCAAACTCAAGTGCCCACCGGGGCCAGGCAGAGAACATCAGCAGTGAGTGAGCCACGTGGGGATGGAAGCCAGTAGGGCCGTCATTACTTGGACTCAGCTAACTATCATGCCTTGCAAAAACAGATCCCCAACCTTGTTAAATCTTCAAGAGAATTCCCTGCAATCCAGATTTTTATATGAGCTCCCCTAATTTTCAAAGCTTGACAAGGAATTCAAACAATGTGAAATCAAGTGTTGCCCAAATAGAATATATCACAGGGTTAGACTTGACTATGAGCTACTATTTTCAACCCCTGGCCTTATTCTTGATATATGTTGAAATGAAAACAAAACTAAACATACAAAAACAAGAAATTTTGTTAATAGCTGCCCTATTTTTTTACTTCATAAATCATTCTGGCTCTTCAAAATGCTATATAAGCATCACCTCTTATAGGAAGGCTTCCTAGACGGACCCTTCACTTCCCACTCTTCCATCACTTTCTCCTTTTTGCCACCACCTTGGTTTAAGTCTGATTAGTGCATGATGCAACATAGTTGCTGAAGTTCCAGCCATCACATCTGTACTCCAGGCAGCAGGATGGGGGAAGGAAGTCAAGTGCAAAAGGGCCTGCACCCCAATAAATCAGTCCCTCTCAAAGGGCTTTCAAAAAACTTAAAACTTCACTTACTTTATTTATATCCCATTGTCCAATCCTAGCTGCAAGGGGTTAGGGAGATGTAATCATATTACCTACTAGAGTAAAATCAGGATTCTTTGGTAGAAGGGGAAAATGGTTATTAAGTGGGCAATTAGCACTCTTTTCATACTTATAGACTTGTTTTCCTGTTTCTACTATTGTTTACAATTTATTCTCCAAACAACCATTGCTTTTAATTGGATTATACCACCTCCCCAATTTAAGCAATTTTAATGGCTTCCATTGTACTTAGGACAAGACCATATGCTTTCCCAAGGCCTAAAATGCCTGTGTGACTTGGCACTGCCCACTCCTTCCTCACCCTAAGTCTCATCCTCTACCCTCTTGCTCTCATTCTCTGCGCCACATACACTGTCATGATTTCAGTTCCTTGAATGTGACAGGCTCTCTCCCACCATTGCAAAGCTGTTCCCTCTGCCTCGAACTCTCTGCCTCCAACTAATTGATGCCTCCAAGCATCAGCTGAAATGTCACATCCTCAGGGAGGCCATCCTCACCACCTCAGCCAGAGCACCTCTCTGTCCCCATTCCTCTGGGGCCCACATTCTCACTCACGAGCTCCCCACAGTTCAGGACAGCATTTTTGTTGTTGTTGTTATTGTTATCACAAATTTTACTTTCACCATAGTACCAATAATTTTCCATAGGAATAAAGATTAGTAGCTATGAAAATAAAAACATATTCTAAACATAATTCAAGCAGTAAAACAGAAACTATGGAAAACAGAAAAGTATAATGACAAAATGCATTAGTGGAGTTGAAGACGCCATGTTGATGTGTGTGATCATGTCTGATGGCCAGTTTTCCTCATGAGACTATATCTGTAGTGAGGACAAGGGACCATGTTGGGCTGGTTCCCTTTCAATGTATTCCAGAGCCTGACAGAGGCACTCAGTAAGTATTTGCATGAATCACTAACTTAAGTCAATGTGTTTGTCTGGCCCTACTGGACTTAAACAGATAAAGGGTATGTGAGACTCAGCCAAACATCTACAAGCTACCCTCTCTCCTCAAACCCATCACAAAAATTATGCACCTAGGATGATATCAGATCCTGCCCAACCAGTCATCTCTCAACGCCTGAAAGCACCACCCCCTTCTCCTTCCATCTTATGCAGATTCGCCTCTGTAAGCCTTCCCAGTTTAGGGTGCTATGCTGGGTGATGAATGTCAAGTGGCTGTTTCCACATCCCCAGTTCAGTTCACTGTATTAATCAAACGTCAGTAATTAAGCATTTGCTGGGGGAGGATGTCCACTAGTTTACATGTTGGGAAACCAGCTCTATTTGCTTCAAACTAAAACAAAAACTAACACAAAAAATAAACACAACTCAATGAAATCATTTTCCTTTAAACCTCTGCCTTGAAAATGAATACAAAACAAAACAAAACAAAACCCAGGAAGGGAATTCTTCAGGTGTATCATGCAACTTTCTCCGAGGATGCAAGTTGAAGGTGAATGGGGAGTACATGAGCCAAAGAGCTGGTGACATCTACAGTTGGAGCAGGGAGAGGCCTACCAATTATCAATCCTTTTTCTTCACTAGATGTGTGTGATGATTCCACACTGTCCTGAACATACGTAGAGGGAAAGAGGAGAGAAGAATGTTAAGATTCTCTCACTGGCTAGAGTGCTGACACTGCTTTTCTGCTCCAATTAAAGTGAGACCTTGAGAGTGTAGTGTGATGTCCTTTGTCCTGATGAACTTTGCAAAGTGTTGGAGGATGGGGGCCCAATGCCTTGACCCAGCAGCAGATGTCAACACTGGAATGGTCCAAATGAATGCAAGTTTGTGCCTTTCCTTCTCTATGGGAGACCTCAGGAGATAGTATCTCACAGCCTGACACCAGATGCTAATCAGATTATATCCAGATGCTCTATAAACATGTGTCAGCAGTTGAAAAAGCCTTTTCTAATTGGGACAAAATTTCTTTTTCCAATGCATAGGTAAAATGCACAAGTAAAAAATGTAACTCTGAGTTTGATTAAATACACCCTAAGGTGCTTTATTTTTCTCAAGCACAAGGGAAGTTCAGGTTGAGCAAATGTTATATGTGCTGGCAATGAGTCAGTCTGTTTGAGAGAAAAGAGTGGAGAGAGAAAGGCATCCCACAGCCTCCCCAGCTTTCTTTGCTTATGGGTGATATTTCTCATTGGTTTGGGATTCCATTGCCTGATTTGAAGACGGTCTAGGTTTTAGTAAATCCTCTTTCTTTCTTGCTGATTGAGGAGCTCCTAATGTTAGTTAACAAGCATAACTTATTTCATACTAAAGAATACCAAAATATTTCCTTGTGTATTTAGTGAAGAACTTACGTTTTTCAACAAATTTTTAACCTCTGTGTGTTAAGTGCCTGGGCCGTGGACAGTGGGACAACATCAGTGAACTGTGTGTGACATCAGTGACAGCTGTGAGCTTTTAAAGAACTCATAGCGTGGTAGCAGAGACACACAAGTAAACAGGAAATTACAACATGTGTGGAAACACTGTGATAGAGGAAGGTTAAGATGCTATGGGGGCACAGAGGGGGTTCACCAGATTCAGCCTGGGGGTAGGGATGGTCTGAGAAAGCTCCCAGGCAGAAAAAGCATGACACGCCACGCACTGTGTGAGTATCTATAAAGTATACAAGTTCTGATTAGGAGGTAAATAACTAAAACTGTGTAAACGTGGACTGGGCTTCCCCAGAAATCAGCAAGTTCCATATTATTAGAAGTATGCAGAGGCTGAGTTAACATTCTGGGGAATTATACAAATAGATTTCTATACTGGGTGGAAGGACGCACTGGGTCTATGGCCCCAACCCCAGAGCCAACCCAAGTCTCCAGAGGGAGAGCTCAAGGTGTGTATTTGCTTAGAGAGCTCTAGTTAGTCATTAGGCAAATCAAAACCACAGTAAGATTCCACTTCATGCCCATGATGTATAGGATGCCATATATACACATATGTGTATATATATATATATATATACACACACACACGTATATATATACCCCCCCCATATATATATATATACACACACCCACACACACATATGTATATACACACACACATATACACACACACACATATACACACACATATGTATACACACACACATATATACATATATATACACACACACACATATACACACACATATATACATATATACACACACACACATATATATACACACATATATACAGAGGGTGGCAAAAAATGTATACACATTTTAAGAAAGGAAAAAAACTATTAAAATTGTAATACTCAATATATACCAAAAACAAAAGATGAATACAAGTCACATTTGACTTCTGCAATTATAAGAGATGCTCAAAATGGTTACCATCAATGTAATTTTAATACAGCTTTTTTCCTTTCTTAAAATGTGTACACATTTTTTTGGCATTCTCTGTATATATGTATATACCAGGGGTGCCAAAAAATGTATACAAGTGGACACTTTGGTCAATGTTGCTCAAGCAGTAGTTCACCATAATCAGAAGTGTCTGGACACTGATTGTAACCACTTTGAGAACCTCTTGTAATTGCAGAAGTCAAACATGACTTGTATTCATCTTTTGTTATTGTTGTATATTGAATATTACAATTTTAATAGTTTTTTCCTTCTTAAAATGTATATACATTTTAGCGCCCTCTGTATGCATCTATCTATCTATCTATCTATCTAACCATCTGTCTAGATATATGTAAAATAACAAATGTTGGCAAGGATGTGGAATAACGGGCCCCTTTATATTGCTGGTAAGAAAATGGTACAACTGCTGTGGAAAACTGCATAGAGTTTCCTCAACAGTTAAACATAGAATTACTGTATGACCCAGCAATTCTACTTCTAGGTATAGACCCGAAGGAATTGAAAGCAGGGACTCAAACAGACATTTGTAAACCCTTAGTTCCTAGTAGCATTATTCACAATAGCCAAAAGGTGGAAACAACCCAAATCTCCATCAACAGATTAACAGATAAACAAAACGTGCTATATACATACAATGGAACATTATTTAGTCATAAAAAGAAACGCAATTCTGATGCATGCTACAACATGAATAAACCTTGACGATATTGTGCCAAGCCAGACACCAAAGGACAAATATTGTATGATTCCACTTAGACGACATATCTAGACTAGGCAGCCGAAAGTAGACTAGAGGTTAACATGGGTAGGGAAGGAACAGCCAGGAATTATTGCTTAATAAAGTTACAGAATTTCCATTTGAGGTGAAGACAAAGGTTTGGAAATAATGGTGACGGCTCTACAACAATGTGAATGTACTCAATGCTGCTGAATTGTATGCTTAAAAGTGGTGAAAATGGCAAATTTTGTTACATATATTTTACCATAATTAAAACACAAAGTTCCCTAGTTGATTTTGAAGAAATTTGGGCGAACCACTGGACTAGTTTATCATAAGATAGTTTATCAGCTCTAGGAGTTTCAGAGGCTGAGAAACCCAACGCAGTTGCAGGGCATTAAATGAAAACAAACTGTAGGGTCTTCCTTTAGCATATAGCTACTGTGAGCACAGATGAACTCCAAGTCTTTTTGGTATCTGCCTGAACCAATAAATGGCCTCCCTCTGATGAAAACAGTCTGTGAAATCCAAGGGAGGGTGGCAAGTTGTGGGTATTTCAGCTTTTGTTTTCTGCTTCCATAAATCACTTATGGGGAATTTCATTTCTTAATGTCAAAGCTACCCAATGGAAACCAACAAACTCCTAGATTCCCTATGGCAGACAATCCAAATTTCCTATGCACAGAGGCACCATGAATCTTTGGACTTCTATCAATTTCTAAAAGGTGGTAGGGGGGAAAGGGGTACAGGTGAGTATCTTAGCCTGGGTTCCCTAAAAAGCAGCATCTAAGATAAAGGATTGAGTACAGGTAGGTTTCTTTGGGAAGTGGTCTAAAGGAGCAGGAGCGAGGGCTGGGGGATAAGCAAGGAAGGACTGAAAGTCTACTCTAAGAGTCATTATTGAGTTGGACACTACTATGGACAATAAATAATCCTGTAGGACATTTTGAGAAGCCATATAAAGGAGAAGCCATATAAATGAGAAGCTAGAACTGGCCACCTAGGAATGGAAAAGAGGAAATGTTTGTCCATCAGCTTTTTCCTTATTGTCAAGAAGGGCCATGAGCATTAACTTTTGCATTACACACACTGGGTTGAGTGTGCAAGGAGTCAGAGGAGACCCAGGGCTGGAAGCAAGCGGCAAGCGGCCTAGGGACAAGGCCCAAGAGGAAGCATTGTCAGGTTGTGTCTATGTGAAGCTGTTTGACGTCTGGGTTGACCTCACTGGCAGAGCAGGGAGTACAGTAAGAGGCAGGGCTGAGAGGAGTGAAGTTATGTACAAGAGGGGTGCAGTGTCATAAGTGATCCTGCAGTTCTAACGAAGTTTGTGACTACTACATGGACCCACCATCTTCCCGGGGACCTCAAAGGGGCTGCCCATGAAACACCAGCTCAACGCACAGATTTGTCTACACTTGGAGAAAAACGGCAGGGAGTTGATTGAGAAAAGAGGCAATACTGCTCACAAGTGAATAATTTTTGTCTGATTTGTCACTTTGACCCCTTGTAAGCCACAGCAAATAAAATAATAAATTTGAATCTTTCCATCATCCATGTATCCCAAATGGGATTCTTTCCCCAGAATTTCCACTAGTTTCTAAAATGAGAAGCGCCCATTTGCCTTGGGTGGCTGCAAACTTTAGCTCAGGGGTTCTTAAGTGGCCTCTAACTAGCAGCATCAGCATCACCTGGAAACTTGTCAGAAATTCAAATTCTTGGGTCCCACCCCTGACTTCCTGGGTCAGAAACTCTGGGGTTGGGGCCCAGCAGTCTGTGGCAATGAGCCTTCCATCTGATTCTGAGGCACGCTCAAGTTTAAGAATCGCTGCCTTAGAAAGCTTAATGAATCAGTCACATGCTTTCAACCAGGTGTTTAGAATCTCCCATTAACGAGAGGGGCATGAAATCATGACTCAGTCTTTACACCAGCAAACACTCAATGTGCTTGCATTACTTTCCTGGGGCTGCGGTAACAAATCACCACAAACCATGTGGCTTAAAACAGACATTTTTTTCTCTCACAGTTCTGGAGGCCAGATGTCCAAAATCAAGGAGTTGGCAGGGCCCTGCTCCCCCTGCAGGCTCTGAAGGAGAACCCTTCCTTACCTCTTTCAGCTTCTGGTGGGTCCTGATGTCCCCTGGTTTGTGGCCACCTTATTCCAATCTCTGTCTCCTCTTCACATGGCCTTCCCCTCTGTGTGTGTGTGTGTGTGTGTGTGTGTGTGTGTGTGTGTGTGTGTGTGTGTCGTCTTTCTCTTATAAGAACACCAGACATTGGATTTAGGACGCACACTAAATCTCAGATGATCTCATCTGGAGATCCTTCACTTAATTACATCTGTGAAGACCTATTAAGACCATTCACAGATACTGGGGGTTAAGACTTGGACATATCTTTTGAGGGTCAAAATTTGACCCACGACAATGTCTAACATACTAGAATCCAATATCTTCATAAAACTCATAGACTTTTATAGGTAGGCAAACCTAAGATCCACAGCCATTCGATCACTGTCTTCCATGGGTAACAAGCCAGCGCAATCACATACAAATGGGATGTCCATTCCCCAGTTTGGTGTACAAACGTTATCATTCACACTGATGCTCCAACTACAACCACTCTTGTGCCTGATTACCCAAACGAGCCCATCTCTTGCCTTTAACCCAGGTGTCCAGGAATTAATCACACCCAAATGCCTGCTTGCTACCAGGTGAGAGTTGCCTCATGAAACTGAAGGATACAATCACTGTCTCAGACACCCCTTGCCCTGGAAACCTGCCACCTCTGCTCCAAACAAGAGCTCACTACATGCTGACTTTGTGTCCCAGGCTCCACTACTGCTGCTGGCTCCAATGCCCTGCTCTCTCTCCCTCCAGTCTGACCACAGCAGTGGGGGACATATAGTCTCTTCTCTACCACATCATGCCAAGTGTGGCTACAGGCCCTCTCAATTGATGCACAAACCCAAATCTGTCCCAAGTTCTCCTACTGAGCCAGTTACTTGTTTCTGTCTGGCACAGGGTCACCTTATTGCATAACTCCGGGGGCACTGTTCACATTCTATTCCCTGAGAATGATGCCCTTACGGGTCACACATGACCAAAGCCCTGACATGCCCAGAGAGTGCGCCCATTCTTAGGACCTCTCTTTGCCTCAGAATCTCTTGGCCCCACTTTATCTCCATCCTGACTGTTGAAGGAAGTCCTCTTCCCCAAAAGTGACTTAGGCCCAAGTCCATGGCCATTTGGCCATCCACTCCCTTTAGGAGACGTGCCATTCCAGCCTCAACCTTGGGGATGTGCTTTAACCCCATGGCCCAAAAACTCTGACACTGTAACAGGTGCCAAACAAAATGTGAATTCAATCTTATCCATGCTATCCTTGTTACAATTACAATTATTAAAAGACATTCGTAGGCATTGGACATTATTACAGTGTTGGAAACAGAAATAGTTTTTAGGAAAGAAAAGTAAACTCTCTCATGTACTTGCCAAGTGTCCATCAGAAGGTGCCATCTGGAAATGGTCTAAATATGGGCTGGCTCCAGCACTGGCCAACTTTGATCTCCCTGGGGCTCGCAAATGGGATGCCATATGGATCAGATCCAAGGCTTGATTACTTGGTCCCAGCCCTTTCCTAGATCATCCCTGTTGAAGGAGAGTGAGAGGAAACAATGTCGTGTTCCACAGGGAGAATAGGTGGAGGCTGGTCCTGTCTGCAGTTCACCCCGCGTGTTGGAAGAGACTTCCTCTTCTCCATGGACATCTCCTATACTTTCCCCAGCAGAGAGGGGTCCCAGGATAGGAAGCTGGGTGATGAATTTCACCTGAAAATGAAGAAGCTCAATAGGAACAAAAAGAGGACGGAGAAGTTACCAGCATCAACCAAGCCGCCCATTTCATTTCTTTCCTTGGCTCAGCCTACTTGGGCTTCTTATGTACACACTCACCTCTTAGTAAAGGAGGACTTCTCTTTGCCTCTAACATGGTGTGTCTTTTTTCTACTTGGGGCCTAGAGAAAGCAACAAATGTGTCCAAAGGCACACAGCTGGCAAGGGGCAGAGCCAAGATATAAAATGTGAACTATCTGGGTCTGTGCATAGTTCCTGTTTAAGGGTCCTAAGTCCCTAGAAGGCCACAGCTACTGAAAGAAGCATCTAAGACGCCAGACGCTAGAAGCAACAGACACTCTCTTCTGTTGGTTCCAGATTGATCTGTCTGTTGCCCATCTTTAATGGCTTCACATGCTGCGTCTTCTCACTGAAATGTCTAGCTTCCCCCCCCCCCAATTCTTCCCCTCTGATGCCCACAGTTCTGGTCAAACTGAAAAGTTAAGGATCTCAGCTTTTCTTGCTTGGCTTGATGCAACAATCTCTCTGCCCTGGGTCTCAATTTTCTTTCCACTCCAAAATTATCCTGCATACTGCTACTAGTGTACACTTCCTATAAAACAAATGGAATCGCTTCATTCCTCCTATTTAGGAAAGTTAGAGGCTCCTTACTGCCCAGAAAGTGAAGTTCAAACTCTTTTGCATGGCACCCAAGAACTTTCACTGTCCACTCCATCTATCACTCCAACCTGTCTGCTGGCACCTAGGATTCTGGCCATATTAAAGTCGCAATGTTCCCCTAATAGATTACACTGTTCCATGTTGTTGAGCTCTGCCTTGGTGGTTTCCTCTGCCTTTCCACTCTGTCTTCACCTGTTGAACTCCTACATATTCTTCAAAATCAAACTCAGATAGTTCCTTTGAGAAGCCTTTCCCTATTCTTCTTTTTTAGACCTCTGACCTTGAACTTCTCAAGGTCAAGTTCAGAAGCTATGTTTTTAAATATGTCTGGTACACAGTACAATGGCTGTACATAGGAGGTTCTTAATAAGATTTTGGGAAAGAATATTTTATTGAGTACTTATTATGGGTCAGGCCCTCTGCTAGGCCCTAGAAATGTAAAAATTTAATAACAGACACTCTTAGGATGCTCTTTGGGGCTGAACGGGAATGCTCTCTCATATCACAGCACCCTTACTTCTTTGAAATTCACTTGCAACACATAAGATTTGTAACAGTGGCTACTGATACACACATGTTCTTCAGGTTGCACGTGTCCCATTTTAGGAATGAGCTTGTTTCTAAAAAATATTAGATAAGTTGTGTTTTTATAAAACTTTCATGTATAATAATCCATTAAATAAAAAATATCTTTGGTGGACTTATTACCATGCACCAAATCTACCTTCTTTGGCAGGTGTATACAATTCTGAAAATAAAAGATCCTTATGCATGCACATATATGTGGGCGTGTTATTAACATCCTTCTAGTACACAGTGGGTCAGGCCTTGGGTCAAATTATGGTCCTAGGATCCTGTGCTGATGAATGCAGAAGTTTTGTCATGCAGATGTCATCTTTGGCTACTTAACTGATAAACGACTGTCCTTTATAATGGAAGATGATGGATGCAAGGGAGAGAAGGTTTAGTTAGTAGTCTCAGAGTGGGAGTGAGATGTGAAACATCAAGTATCCAATAGAAATAACAGAATAGAATTGGTAAGCATGCAAAAATATAGATTCCATTAATTTCACTCCATTAAACATGGCCCATACAAAATCAACAATGCGTACTACCTAGAAGTTTGCTCATTAGTACAATCACCTGAGAAGATTAAAGAACATACTTCGCCCAATCTAGAGATGAGTTTTCCTTTGATGCTGTCATCATTTTTTGACAAAAGTCCATTCAGAGAATGCAGGGAGATACATCCTGTTTGGATTTCAAACATGTAGAATCACTAGTGCTGGGCACCACAGGAAGCTGTGTCCCCCTCTCCTTTCCCTTCCCTGAAGGTCCAGCTGACTCACATTCTTAGCAAAATCAGGGTTCACAGGGTACTGCAGGGGAGGCAACTCCTGCAGCGGTGAAGGTAGCGCCAAGGCTCCTTCTCCAGGGCTCTGTCCACATTTTGGATGTGGTTTCATTTGTTGTTATACCTGTTGTTTACCGGGATGGCCCAGCTCACAGAATGAGAACTCTTGGGTCAATGGCACATGTTCAATCAAGGTGGGGGAGGAGGCAGGGGCAGAGGCACCTCTGAGGGAGCAAACACCCAATGTTCTGCTCTTTGGGGTCCTATTCCTTTCCGGGCGTCTTATATGCTTGTTCTTTGCAGAGCACTTTACTGCCCACTCGAAAGATTTTATTTTGGGCTGTCAGCTCATGAGGTTGAAACCTTGTTCGTGCCCTGGCTGCTGTGCTCTGGGTATTGTGCCCAGCCCCTGGCTTCAGTCTTAAAAAAAAAAAAAAGATTCATTTGCAGGACTGTATGGATGGCGCTGACTTGCAGGACAAAGAGCAGGGAAGAGGAGGAGGGGGAATTCCCTGATGATGTCAGGAAGCTCCTTTCAGGGCAGCATCTGTTTCTGGGTGACACGTTTCTCATGGGTGAGGTTGGGTCTCCTCAAAATACTGGCCAAGCAGTTGAGAGGTTGCAGGAGGAACAAGGCAGTACTGGATGCTGGAAATTACACCCTCCCCCACTTTCCCAGCTCCTTGAGGGTGGTCAACTATGTATTTACAGCTGTTTGGTGACGCTGTGTGTGTGTGGGGGGTTGGGGGTGGGGGGGGAGTGGGTAAAAGGAGGAATGCCCTGGCAGGGAAGGGGGCAGTTAGCAGCTGTGCACTTGTACTGCTGCCCTACTGAGCGCCTAGCATTGCTTGGTTACCACTCTGTGTGGTGTCAGGCAAGACGCTGAGGACTAGATGGAGAAAGCAAACTTTTCTTTTGAGCCCTTGGACAGTTCAGTGTAGACTTCAGTTAGGACTGCTGGGAGCATCTCTCTGAAGATGCAGTGACCCTTTTGCAAACACTCATAGTTCTGAGGCCCTGGCTGGGGATGTTTAGCCCAGGGCAGGCTAGCAAGCCATCTCCAAAACCATGGATAGGAAAAACCTTCAGAAAACTGACCCAGGAGGAGATCAACGGAAGCTCATAGGAAAAAACAGCTTTTCTTAAGAATGAGGTTGAGCAAGGGAGGAGAGTAGGGGTCATCGACTCAGTTCAAATAAGAAACAGGGAAGTGGGAATCTCCAGGGTGAAGCAGTAGAAGTGAATGGTGAAGCAAAAGCAATGCAGACTGATTAGTAATCAGTCTCCAGGGAAGTGGGGTTTGTGGAGTTAACATATTGGGGGGCACTTGGACCTTGTCATGCCTCAGAAAATTCAGATAACTAGATAACTAGTGAAATCTTCTTTGTGCAGACCAAACTTTGGCTTAAAAGAATAGACATGTGAGAAAAGCCAAGGAGAGCTCTATGAGAACAGGAAATTTGTCTGACTTATTGTTTTATCCCCAACGCTAGAAACATGCACACCGTAGGTTCCCATTAAATTTCTCAGGAATTAGTCTGCTGTCCAATGAATTCAGCTCAGTGGTTTCCTTCTGCTGCCTCTGCTTTTGTATGGAGGGGAAAGTCTTCTCCAGTGTTTCAAGGGCAGCACTTGGGGTGGCAGAGGGCTCCATGCAATCTAGTTAACATTTGCATGGGTCATTTCAATTATTTAATTAGTTCTTTTATTCCTTTTGTTTCACAAATATGTGTTGGGAACCTACTCTGTACAGGCACTGGCAGCTTAGCATGTGTGAACAGTGAGCTAAGTAGGTGCACACCTGCCTGGAGTCTGTGGTCTTACAGAATGTAGTTCTCCAAGGCCAGCATCCTGGTTGGAGGCTTTAACAAGCTGAATAATTTAACCAAACCAAAGCAAGCAACCAACCAAACCCACCAAAACTAACAAAGAAACTCCACCGAAAGCACTGGCCCTTTGGGCCTTCAGAACTTCTCATGGCCATCAAAGGACTCACACAACTAGATATTCAAGGCTAGAAAGAACCTTGAGAGGTCGTTTTAGATTGGCCACCATGTATTCGTCATGATAGGCTTGATTATACTGCAGTAAAAATTAACCCTGAAATCTCTACAGTTTAATAAAACATAGGTATACGTCTCATTTAAACAAAGCTTGTTGTGGGTGGCATCTTCCACACAGTGACTCAGGGATCTGGTCTGCTTCTGTTTAGTGACTCAACATCTCAACCTGTGGCATCCAGGTCACCTTGAGGCAGGATGGGAGATTGTAAGCACATGCCTAGGGCTATTCACTGCCTTAGTCTGCAGGTGACACCTCGCTTCCCCTTGGTTCTTTAACCAGCACTAGTCACATGACCCCACTCAACTGCAAGGGGGCTGGGAAGTGGGAGGGAACAACACATGATATTCAGTGAGCATTAAATATCTCAGCCACACCTATTCTGTATGTAACCATCCCACTCCAAATCATCATTTTGCAGAATTGAGAAACAACTTTGAAACAGTTGATAGATGAGCTTTAGAAGATAATTTTGCAAATAATGGGCCGATTTCTTCTCTGGGCTCTTTATCTGGGAATAATTTTGAAATGAAAGGAATATGGTTAGTTGCCCCTCTCTCTAGGTCAGAGGAAATCAGTATTGACTTTGGTGTATATCCATAGTTCTTTGATCTCTTTTGTAGGCCAGGAAAAATTCATCTTACCCTGCATATTTTCAGGTGACAAAGTCTGTTTTTCCACTCTGGTCAAAAGAGATGAGAGAAAACTCTAGATATAAGTAAATTGGTTTTAATATCTCCCAAAATTTTGTGGCAGTAGTGTTACCTACCTTTTGAATGTACGCCTTTGTGAACCTTTGTCCATTGGGCTCCTGTTTACAATAAATACAGCTGATTGTATCTAAAATGTTAGAATAACATTTGCTTTTGTTAAGGTTACTTTTTGTTACTGGATAGCAAGTAAACATCGAGTTCTTTCTTTGTGTTTCTTGTGCCATTGGGGCTTTTATTGTGTCGTACCATCTCATTTATTTCTAATTCAGCTGCGGATTTCTATTACCTACTAATTGTGCCCTGATTCTGTCCCAGTTTGCTCAGGCACATTTTCCAATAAACAACGGTAGTATAATTAGCACTAGACCTGTGAAAACAGTATGTTGAAATATGACAATTTATTCCATTTGCTACTATAAGTTTATTCCTAGGTAGCGTTTTCCAGATCAATATGGATTTGATTATTCTTAAACCTTCCTTTCCTACTGATGATTCTTTCATTATATTATAAAGTATCTGATTATAATTCAGTGGCATGCACTCTTGACTTTGTTTTTTGCATTTATAGGTGATAGTACTTGAAACGTTGGTAGCTTCATTATGGAGTCCAAGGGCATTATGGCTCCTTGATATTGGAAAACACTATACTTAGCTGGAGGTTTTTTTTAAAGCTCCAATTTGGGGGAAATTCAGTAATGCAAACCTGATCACAGCCACAGCCGCTAATGGGAGCTCTGAATGAGATATTGTCTTGCAGCAACTCATCCTTTCGAGGAAAAGAGCCTTCACCTTAGAAGGAAGACTGGAGCAGGGCAGGGAATCTGAACACTCAAAGGTGTGAAAAACTAAGCTCACCTCTCCCTTCAGCCTTTTCAGTTATGGAACCGGGATTTGTAGGAATTCTCCTTTTGATATTTCTTCAAAATAGTTTTGAGCTCTCTACTACGTGTTAGGCCCCAGAAGAATAGTGCTGGAAGACAGCCAGGATCCCAGCCCTCATGGAGTACAGGTTGTAATGGGGGAGGAGAGGAAACTCACAATCGCAAGATGCGGGGAGGGGATATGCAGAGTCCCATGAAAACCCAAGGCAGAGGCACCTATTTCCAACTTGCCGAGAGCAGACTGTTCATCCTGGAGGAAGCATACCTAAGCTGAGAGCTGACGAATGAGTAGTCAGGTGAAGAACAGGAGGGACAAAATAAATGAGTGTTTATTTTTAAAGATTTTATTGGGGAGTTGGGGGAGGGAACAGCGTTGGGGAATCAGGGAAGGGGAACAGGCAAGTAGCTGTCCTTTTGTTCTTCAGTCTAGTTGTGGAGGATGTCACTTCACTGGCCCATGTTGGTATTATCATTGTGCTCTTCCCGGGTGAGGCAGATCGGTTGCTGGCCATTGGATGACCGCTCACGGCTGGCTCCAGCCACTCACGGTAGCTTCTGCCATCCCACTGCAGCTCCACTGCAGCCTACACTGTCCCCGGCGACTCACAGTAGCCCAGCTCCAGGTCAAGCTGTTGTTCACCATCTTAGCTGTAGAGGGCACAGCGTCACTGGCCCATGTGGGATCGAACCGGCGGCCCTGCTGCTCAGAGCTCGCACTC
>NW_017731928.1:632160-699103 GCF_001890085.2 Hipposideros armiger | reverse complement strand
AAGCTGTTGTTCACCATCTTAGCTGTAGAGGGCACAGCGTCACTGGCCCATGTGGGATCGAACCGGCGGCCCTGCTGCTCAGAGCTTGTGCTCCCAAGCCAACGAGCCAGTCATCTGGCCCCTAAATAAGAGTGTTTTAAGTGGATGGAACAGCAAGTACAAAGGTCTAGGTGTTACCGGCCAACCAAGTGCCCGCCCCGCCCCCCCAAGACTTAAGTTTTCTTTCCTATAGAAATGTTAAGTATAGAAATGTTAAATCTCCTCACTAGTTACTTAGTTTCTTAGCCCCTGGCTTTGATTACTCTCCTCATCAGTCTGTGAATCCTAGGCTAAAGATTGTTCCTAGCCTGAATCCTAGAATTCTCCTATCCCCCTGCTTCAGATAACTACTTGAAAGCCTGTGACTTCCTAATATCCCCCAGGCCAGTAAGCAAACCCCAAACCCATTCTGGGCTCAGACAATTGACTCTACCTGAATTGAAAGGCTGAATGGCCATAGGCCTCATGAGAGCTAACAGATTTATTAATTAAAATCTATTTTTCCTCATTCAGGGGCTTTGGGGATACAGAGGATACCCCAACAAGATTGCCGGTCACAACCAAAGAAGCCAACATGGTCTTCCAGGCGGATCTCGAGACCCCTTCCTCTCATCTGAGATCAGCTAGGGAGAGAGTTCCGTGAATCCCCCAATAGGCAGAGACATCTCTATGCCCCTGCCCAGCAGGAAGCAGATACAGAAGAAGAGACCTCCTGTCCCTCAGCTTCCCATAGAGGTTTTATGGGGATCACGTCTCTCAAGGGGAAAACAAGGCAGGTAGTTAGAGGCAGACATTGGGTCTCTGCATTCCTGCACATCCCACAGAATATGACTGCCCAGTGACCTCTTCTCAACTCAAAACTTCTTTACATTGTAACTATCTACCCCTGAAACAAATGGGTGCAAAATACTCAACTAGATCAGATCAGTCACTTGCACCTGCGCAGTACCTCTTGTCAATCACAGGTGCCAATCAAGTGGTCCCACGCCCTTAGGGGAACAGCCCATTCTAGAGAAGGGACAAAAACCCCAAGTCCTGGGAAGTCCGCCCTTTTTTCCCTTTTTGGACGCCCTGCTCTTTTGACCGCTTCTTCCTTTGAGCCTTTTGAGTCTCGCCTTTGCGCGTGGCCTGCTCCAGACTCTTTGGAATGTAATTTCTCTTCTAATAATGGGCCCTTGAGTCATTCTCTACTGTTCAGGCCTACTTCTACTCTTTAAAGTGTACTATCTTTTCAAATAAACTAC
Organism: Hipposideros armiger; assembly: GCF_001890085.2. Lineage (NCBI taxonomy): Eukaryota > Metazoa > Chordata > Mammalia > Chiroptera > Hipposideridae > Hipposideros > Hipposideros armiger. The sequence goes on along the minus strand of NW_017731928.1, from coordinate 697,820 downwards.
TTTTTCAGTGCTTTACTCTGGGATCTCGTTCAATTCTTTGCTCGAGTTGCCAAGGACCTGGACTTTGCGCCGAGAAGGGCCCACTTTCTGACAACATAGGTACAAGGGAGAGACTGGTGGATTAACAGAAAAATCAATTTGGTTGGACTTCCATGCCTTTTATTTGTCATATGCCCATCATGCAAAGTTTTTCACTGATGTGGCTTGTGTGTTCATGTCTGGACATCTCTCTGAGACAAAATTAGCTGAAGACAGACAGAAGGTGCCAGACCTGAGAACTCGTCCACCACAAAGGTGTCCTAGGTTATGGGCCTGAGCATGAGAACAGATACAGCGACTTTCCCAGAGCCATCCTCTTACCTGACATGAGACCACCAGCTGGATGGAATCCACACAGGCCATGGAGTCAGAGGAAAAGACCTTTATGGTAACTGCAGCTTAGGTGACAAAAATTCATCCAGTGTTAGAAACAGCACAGCACAGAGGGAGTCTGGGTACTGGATAAAGTAGAGGTAAAAACTAAACACCACACACTGGCTAATTTGATTTACATAATAAGTAGCAGGTGAGGGAGAAGGGAAAGTGGGACAGCAAAGGTCTGTGCGCTTGGTGTGTTTGGGGTGGAAATTGAGATGAGGAAAGAGACTGAGTTTGGGGGAAAGCTGGTCTCCATGTACAGAACAGTGGAGGGGCAGCAATGGAGACACAATTGTAAGATGTTTGCTACGCATTAAGAATTCATCTTCTCTTTTGGCAGTTCCTCGAGAAACAGTACAGATTTGAAATACTTAGTACAAATTTATAATATTTTTGGTTCCTTACTGGTGTTTCTTTGAACGTACTAATTGACAGAATGGGCCAGTTGGAGTCATAGAGTTTGGGGGCCTGTAGAAACAGTCCCTAGCTCCAATTCCATAAGTAAAGTGCAAATGACTCTTTAGAAATACATCCAATAGGTAATAACCCCGGCTCTTCCCTTGGGATATGACTAGGATAGTTCTTATAGGAAATACATTTGGCATCTGTTCAGCCCATATTGTTCTCTATCTGAAAGCTTTCCTCACCTACAAGCACTAGCACTCTACCACCATGCTGCCATCAAGGAATCACTCTTTTCCAACAGTTGATTGGACCAGGAATGAGTACCTGATCCAAGTTGGGCCAATCAGTGTTTCTTTCCTGAGAATAAGGGGTTAAATGTGAGACACCACATATGTACACGAGCTGCTCAAAGCTGAAAAAGCTGAGGGAGAAGGTTAAGCAGACAACTGTAGGGAAACAGATTTCAAAACGGGGATAGACTCCTTCTGAGCTCTTGGTGGCTTTCCTTTTCTTGGGTCCAGGCCCTCACGAAGGGCTTGCCCTTAGGTTCTCACAAGATGCCTCGTATGTTCTGTATCTCTGTTTTGCCCCCCTTTTTGCTCAAATTGGCTTGAAGGAAATTTTGGCCACTTAAAATACAAAACACGTGGCCCAAGAAGTTGCCTTTTATGGCCTAAATTCCTCACGTTATTGGGTTTATTGGGTTTACTTTCTGGTCCTTTTGGTCTCTTCTGTTTGCTAACTTGTGTGTTAATAGCATCAAAGCCTTCTGTGAACCCCAATGTTTTGTTTTATGTCTAGAATCAACAACCTAGCCGGAACACAAGTAACTGCTAGTATTTTGCTGATAAAGCTCTTAACTCATCTCCTTTCCTGCTGGGTAAGATTGTGTCATTTAATGGTTTAACCATGTCTCCCTTAATTGGAGCCTGTGTCTGTCTTTGGTTATTTATCTACTGCATCTTCTGATAAGCTTTCCATCTTGGGTTCTTGTCTTGACTTCTCTCTCAAGCAAAATTAGCTGTATGTAGAAGTTACATTACCCTTGGCTTTCCAAAGGGGCTGACGTTTTCATTCTAGGTCAGAAGTCAGAAGTAAATCAGTGTCTACTTTGCACATATGGTAGGTGAACGAACATTTGAGAAGCAGACCCTTCCAGACTGATGCTCGGTACCACAAGCTAGACTGCATTTAGCACATAGGGGCTCACTGAATATGAAGAATTTCCCACTGTGAGAAGCTCAGAGCAGCTTTTCCTCAAAGTTGGTCTCCTATCCCTGAAACCTTATGAAAAATGCAGTTTTCCTCACCTGCTGGACACTCCCTGAATCAGATTTTCTAAGGGGCCAGGGACTCTGGATTTTAAATAATCTAACTAGGTAATTTTGATGTGTGAAAGCCATTGGCTATGAGCCAAGAGTAGCAATTCTCAAGTCCACACACAATTGTGAAACTGTTTGGCAATAAGCCCACCCTCTTCTCAGTGTAGGAGTGATCTATGTCGCTCAAGACAAATTAAAGTCAAGTGACATTTCTTTTTTTTGAAGACTGTCACTCGTGGAATAAGGTAAATATACCTCAGGTCCTCCAGAATTGGGTTATAATTCCCAGACTCAGATCTCTCCATCCTGACCAATGGGCTTGTTTTCAGATTCTCCTGGAGTGGAACTGGAAGACAGGTTTTTGGTGTGTTTTGTTTTTCCCAGATACTTGGAATAAACATATGCTAAGGCAGAATTTCTTGAAGTGTGATCCTCAAATCATCTAGATCAGAATGCAGTGGGGGGCCTTGTTAAAAAAACATATTCTGGGGTTTTATCCCAGATCTCTTTAACTAGAACCTCTGTGGGCAGCACCAGGAGATTTTCATTGTTTAATATGCTTTGCAGACATTTCTTATATGTAATAAAGATTCAGGCCTTCTGGGGATGTCTCTAACTCCTAGTTAATGCTTACATTCAAAGAAAAGACAATGAACACTCTTAGACCAATGATATCTAGTTCCTGCCACCCTTTATCTTTGGATGGCATAGAAATTATCATCAGCAGCAACAGTAGCAAACGTGTTTTGAGCTTCTATAGTGGCAGACATAGCACTAAGAGATTTACATGCATTATTTCAGTAAATCTACACAACTCGACTTTTCTCCCATTTGATAAAAACTGAGGCTTAGAGAAGATGTAGATATCTCCCAAGATGATACAAGTAACAAATGGTTCAGCAGGATTAAATTGCTCAAGGGGAAATGGGGCAAAAATAAAGGCGTGATGGCCGATATTCAGAATTCATCTTTCATATGCTTTAATTAGGGTTGCAAGGAACACTTGGGCAAGTAAGAGTTTATGTGGGTGACTAATGTGCTAATAATACATAAGCATAATGGGGAAGGGGTGTGTGAATGAACAAACTCACAGGTAACCCGAGAAGAGTACCTCCAGGGCAGGAACTGGAATCTCTTTGGACGTGAGCAAGTCCTGGGACCAGCTCCTCTGGGCCATTTCAGATCTCTCTGTGCTCACGTCCAGCTTCGTTCCTGGACCTGTTCTCAGCCTGAGCTTCTGTTTACCCATCACTTCTGCTTCCTCATCCCTCATCTTACCAGGATGCTTGTGGGCCTCCCTTTACCCCCTACACATCCTAAACATGCTCCTCCTCCACATGCTCTTTGCTTCATCTTCCACTGCCAACTGCCTCATTCTCTCAGAATTCCTTGATTTATAATCTTGAGAGAGGGAACCTGATCGGTCCAGGTTACCGTGTTGTGTTAGGTGGCTCATAGATTGCTGGCTAGAGCCATTCTTGATGCCAATCACTTTGGCTGAGAAAAAGGAAGAGGGGAGTCAACTAGTAAAACCATGGCTGCCCGACGGCCATCCTCTCCCCAAGGATCTGTGAGCAGACCCGGCACAGTAGCTGCCATTTCCAGCACGACATAAGTCTTCATTCCAAGGCTCTCAGAAGGCCTTAGAGTAAAATGACTCATCTCCAACTCCCAAGTCTTCATGGTTAAGTGAGAAAATTTGCTGTTTCACATTTCTTGCCTGGTGGAAAGTCAAATTGTAAACTCCTTCAGGGTAGGAAAATTTGTTTTGTGCATTGCTATTTTTCAAGCACCTAGAACAGTGCCTGACACAAAGCAGGCTCTGAATAAATATCTGAATGAATGAAAAAAATGATACTGCAGTATCCGGCAGCTCCTAAATGTCGTGGATCAGACGTGGGAAAATCCAATTTCCATGCTGCTTTGGTTCTGGCTTCCAGGCGATATTAATGCCATCCTAACCAGAACACAGCTGTGCAAATAACTCTCTAAACAGCCCAATTATTATTTGCTTAAAAGCAAATACAAATATTTTAGGGTCATCTGCTGGTTTTAATTCCTGCTAATAACTGAAAATTAACTGTGTGGTGTGGATAGGAGTCAGTTTCAAGAATCCACAAGGCACAGAGACGCTAAGAAGGCATAGCATTTAAATTAGTAGTTCTCAACCGGAGATGATTTTTTTTTCCCCCGGGGGACATTCAGCTATGGATGGAGATATTAATTTTAAATTGTGGTAAAATAAACATAAAATTTGCCATTTTTAAGTGTATAGTTCAGTAGTGTTAAATACATTGACACTGTTGTGCAACCAATTTCCAGAATTTTTATCTTGAAAAACTGAACTTCTATACCTGTCACACAACTCCCTATTCTCCTCGACCTCTCGCCCCTGGCAACCACCTATAATTTGGCTACTCTACGTACCTCACATAAGTGGAACTTTACAGTATTTGTCTTCTTGTGACTGGCTTATTCCATTTAGCATCATGTCCTCAAAGTTCATCCATGTTGCAGCATGTGTTAACATTTCCTTTCTTTTGAAGACTGAATAATATTCCATTGTATATACAGAACACATTTTCTTTATCTGTTCATACACCGATGAACATTTGTGTTGCTTCCACCTTTTTAGCTATTGTGAATAACGTAGCTATGAACATGGGTGTATAGACATCTTTTTGAGGCCTTGCTTTCAATTATTTGGGTATATACCAGTAGAATTGCTGGACCCGATGGCAATTCTATTTAAAATTTTTGAGGAGCTGCTGTACTGTTTTCCACAAAGGCTGCACCGTTCCCACCAAAAGTGCACAGGGTTCCCATTTCTTCGCATCCTTGTCCACACTTGTTATTTTGGTTTTTGTTTTTGATTGTAGCCATTCCAGTGGGTGTGACGTACGGATCACATTTTTGGTTGTCACTGGCGGAAGGGTGCTACTGGCATCTGATGGGAAGAAGTCAGAGACATTATTAAATATCCTGCAAAACACAGGACAGTCTCTGCTGCAACGAATGAACTGGCCCCAAAGTCAATGATGCTGAGGTTGAGAAATTCTGATTTAAATAATTAGGCTCATCTCTGTAGGAAATCTCATTCCCTGACATGTTCAGTCTCTTTTTTCTCTGTTGAGATGCTCAAAGGCAAAGATTTTTTTAAATCTGGAAAGTGAGGGAGGACTGAGAAGAATGGCAACATTTCTTTTATTCAAATTTTATTGGAAGTTTACAAATGTATTACAGACATCAGTAAAACATCATATCCATTTTACAGGGCACGGATCTCAAGCAAAGTGTTCACAACAGTCTCTGGCAGAGCCTACACCAAAGGTCTGTCGCAGACCTTCTTAACGAACAGCTCGACACTCGACACACAGCACAGACTCTGGCCTGCCTCACCTTCCCAGGCCCTCTGAGGTTTTGTTCAATTACTTGGAATTAAATCAGGAGATGGGCAAAGCAATCCTGTACAGGAAAGAATGTGTTTAGGAGAAGGAAAACTGGCAAAGTTCTAATTTGCTAAGGAAAATGGAGGACTCATTGGCCTTGGAGTGTTAAGTCAGAGTCCATGATAGAAACCAAAGTGCTTTATGGGAAAATATGGACAGCAACCCGAAAGGCTTGAGAACAGACCTTACTGGTGGGTAATTTGCTCTGAAAAATTTAGAAAAGCTTGGCCAGCGACCTATTGAACATCAATGGCCAAAAGCCCAGTAGGGTGAAGGGATGTCTCAGGAAACTCTCAGGATAGAACAAGACAATTTTTTCTATCCTATGGATTCATCATATCTATAATAAATCACAGAAATCCTAACACTACCTGACTGTCCCCGCCTCCTTTTTATTCCCCTTGAGGAAAGCTATTTTGTCAGTAGGAAGTAAGCTTATAAAACAGTTTAGCTCCCAACAGTGAGTCATGTTTTATGATTCTTATGTTGCCTGGGCTACTATTATGAGAAAATGGAAAAAGAATCAAATCCTTTCCTGATCCTAACCTTGGCAATGGCTTCCAAGTGGTCAGACATACAATCTTTGGTGTCTGCCAAGGTCCCAGAGGGGCTGGCCACTGGAGGCAAAGCACCACTCTCCTCATTTCTGCTTCTCTTGTGTTTAAAGAAATATACCTCAAAAGGGAGCAATCTGAAACTGTCTTGAAAATCAGCAGAGGAGGCTTGGCTGAGTCCTGTACCTGGAATGCTGTCCACAGAGCTCATTTCAAAGCCACAAAGGTGCTAGACAGCTGCTTGCTAAGAGCAACTCTTCCATCTTCAACTTCCCTTTGTCACAGAGTCTCCTTCATAGGTGTTAACATCTGGTTTCCGTTAGACAGAAATACACAAAGCGCACTTCTCCTTAGAATTTAAATATTTGTGTTATTTCTTGTTAAAAGGTAGGATTAGGTGAATAATAAGATGGACTCTTTATCTGACCTCTGCAAAAGGATGAACAGAGGCTGCCTATAATAACCGGCCAAGAACACGAGAAGGGAACAAAGGAGGACAAAGAGATTTGTCTTCATTTAGCCTAAGGAAGTCAGATCCTGTTAGCATCCACGATCTGCGGAGATAGGAATTGGAGTCTCAATTATTTATGAATGATGCTTTCTAAATGGCTGGGGTTGGGCTGGCCAATGGCTCAGTTGGTTAAGAGCTCGCTCAAGAGTGCGAGCTCTAAGCAACAGCAGTTCGAGTCCCAGCCCGAGCTGAGCAGCCGCTGAGCTGCCAACAGGTGGCAGGATGGCTCAGCTTAAAAAAAAAAAAAAGAATAATCTAAATGGCTGGGGTACTATTTTTGGCCAATGGCAAAAGAGCCCAGAGGGAGAAGGCAAATAAGAATCAATTTTCCAAATAAGATTTGTTATCAGACAAATACGATCAGTTCTGATCAACTGGCTCTGGTTGGTTGGAGTGTTGCAAGATTTCTGAGGCTGTGTCCATGTTCTCGGGAAAGTTTACAGGGACACATCAGTTATATCTGCCCAGGTTGCATGACGACAGAGCTTGTGCTGCATATATCTCATCACTGGCTCCATCTGAACTCAGCAATGGCTAGTGGTACCCAAGAAGTAGAGAGCTGCTGCAGGAGGAGAAGGAAATGTAATCTTGTCGCAGTGCAGGAACATCCTGCAGGATGGGAGACGAGGATGAGAAAGAGCTGCCTCCAGGTCCCATGTTAGAAATGCATAATTGCTTCGTCACTGAGCTGACTGAGGTGACTGAGGGTAGAAAGGAAAGACTAGAGAACAGAAGGTGAATGTGGAAAGGTGTCCAACAACCAACACTAGGGATTCTCCCCCTCTGAACATGTGCAAGACCAAGAAGCACAGTTCTGGTTTCCCTCACCTGGTTCGCCTTCATACTTCGTAGAGATCCCAGAATTAGATGACAGAAGGAGGGCACCTAAATGTCGTGCTCAATGCTACCAGCCTGCTAAGAAACCTGGCCACAGTATCAAGGGTGATACGCATTGGCAGGGCCATGCAGGCAACTGGAAATGGTTAATGACCTCTACTTCCTGGGAAAGAGCAAGTTCTTGCCACTGAATCGAGGAGCAGTAGGGCATGAACTGAACTCTAAAGCTGTGGTGTTAACCAAAAGACAAGAAGACCAATAAAAGGAGAGGGTAGAAAACAAATGCCCAAGGCAGTAGAGCAGAGAGGAAACTGGGAAAAGGCTACTTTTCTAAACACAACTCTACTGAAGATGAAGTGATGATCTAAGAAGAGGTGAGTGTAGGCCCCACTCACAGGCGGAGCTTGGCCAAGAAGAGCTCACAGTTACGATGGAGGAATTAAAGAATGCACTGAATTTGGGGGAATGGGATTTTGGGATGTTATGTGTAAGTTATCACCAACAGGTGGAACTCCCAGTATGGTGACACCCTGCTGTGTCTGGGGCATTCACCTGGAGGTGCCATCCTCATTGCGAGGATTCAGCCGCCCTCCGTGGGCACTAAGGCAGCTGCTGCATGTGGCATGGGGAGAAGACATCTGCAGTGGTGGGGCAGATGGAGGTGTACACAGTTTGACCCTGAGGCTTGTATCTCATTAAATCTCCAGCTCCGACCACCTTGGCCGCTGGACGCTCCCTGGGAAACCAGGCCTGAAACTGCTCATTCTTCCAATCCCTCTGGGTACTAGTTATGTGTCAGTTTCTAGGCCACCTTCTTCTTTCTGCTGATGGGGGTTAACGCCTCATCTGGGAAATGCAAGAGGTGCTCTGAAAAGGACAGAGTTAGAAAGCAGCGTTTACTAGGAGAGTTACTTTCATTGGATCCCAGGCCACAGAGGACCTATATTATTTTCAGCTTTTTGCTAGATTCAGTGATCTCTGTTTTTCTTTTTCCAAAATGCCTTTTTATTCTCAATCAAGGAACTCAAAACTCCAAATTGGACTTTCCCAATTTCTACCAGAAACCTGCCACTTTAGTAGTGTGGTGTTACACATTATTTCTTAAATTCAGTTTGCCAAGCAGTTTACAGACTTACTATACAAACGTAATAGAGTTAATTCTCTGGAGGCTTGGATAATTAATGAAGCATTTAGATATGAAGATAGCATGCGGAAAACAGCCACAACCAACATTTGCATTGTTTTTTAAAAAAATCAGTGACAATGACAAATGTCATATTAATACCTGAAAAGCAAATTATTTTAATACATCCTGAATGGAGTGCCTTTTCCACATCCTTTACAGCTGTCCTTTCCCCAGACCCATTTGGCATGGTGTCTGAAAAGCCACTTTTCACATTCTCTCCATAAAAAAGATACTAGAAAATATTTACTACTATACTGAAAAGAGACCACGCTCACCTCACCATGGCAGATGCCACTGAGATACACTGCGTACTACTGACAGGACATCTCACTAAAGGTGGGTCCTGCAATGGATTATTTCAACTGCCACAATCCATTAAGGGGAGGAGGAGAATGGAAGAAAAAGCAAGCGCTTCATTTTTAACTGAAGCAAGGTAGGAAGTTTTATTTTACTATAAACAACACAACCGTTACATGTCTTCTTTAAGCAAACTCACTTTGAGCCCATTTTTCTGTCTGACCAATGGTCCCCTAAGTTCAAGATGGAAATCCTCCTTTCAACATTTGTTTTTTAAGACTCTCACACTGAAATCTCCTGAGCAGCTCAACCTTTCTGGGTCACTGAGATACTCTGGTAGTGGAATGTGTTAAGCCGAATTCTTTCCACAAGCACTGAGGGCTATTCAAGGTGGCTGTTGCCTCTCCTCTACCTCATTGCCAGAAGTTCTTCTTTGCCCTGACCTACCTTCATGTTCTCTTCTCCATGCTAATGTGCAATCTAGAACACACCGTCACTCCCAGAGCCCCCTCAGAACCTTCCTGTGCCTAAGTTCATTTGCACTGAGGACAAGCGGTTGTCAGGCTAAAAGGCAGCTGTTTCGTCTGCCTTGGTAAAGGAAAGCAGATAATACAATCCAGGAAACATGAGCACCAGAAAATAATGCCACATTCAAAACAACGTCATGCCGACATCACACAACAGCACCACTCACAGTCACTTTTATTTTCCCCAAGGGAGAGATCAATAGTAAGCAACTTCAAGGTTCCCAGCAGGGATTGTGTTTCTCACAGAACTGTACTGACACTGATTGGTTTCTCTAATTGGCAAAGGTTATGTTTGTTATTGTAAAAAATTACTATCACTTTGTAGAGAACAGATTCTATTGAGGGTGGGAATGGACAGAAGGATGGCTCCTTAAGAAGGAAGAGACCACAAAATGCTTTGGGTATAATAGTTAATTGGTTTTTTTTTTTTTTTGGTTTTTCTTTTTTGTGTTTTTTTTTTTTTAGCCACAAAAAGCCAAATTGAATAAACTCCTTTGAAAAAGGTCTCACTGACATGTAACAAATTTGTATAGAAAAAAAGAAAAAAACCCAGGCGATCCTGGACCACCTTTGAAAACTACTCAAAGACAATGCTGGGTGTGCATGCAAGACTCCACTGAGTCCTACGATATAGAAATTCCTTTGATATTACAAAATACAAAAATATTTTATCAGAACTCTCATTTACATTGCATTTACAATGGACATGTAAATAACTTAGTCTTGGGGCCTGGCTAATAAACAAATTACTTACTGGAAAAAGGGCCCTAAAAGTAAGAGAACCAGAGAGGACGAAAGCGAGCAGGAAACAATTTGCCATCTTGCGAGTGGCAACTCAACACACTGATGGGAGGGGTAACCAACCCTGGCCTCCGCGGCGTCTACAGCGTTTCCAAAGTGAAATGTGCAAATAATATTCAACATGCCAAGAACTGTGACTACCTATTGAGTCAATCTGTAACCTTGCCTTCATCAACTGAGAGCATTTCCTTTTTCTCCCCCAGTAGCCACCCCCAAAAGCGCTTTAAAGTCTAAAACAGTGCAAGTTTCTCAATTTACATTCTTAGCTCCCATCTTTCCCCATTCCCTAACCCCAAGCAGATTAAGAAATGATACAGTTTTTGCTCTTTTGTCTTTTCCTGCTGTGCAACTGTCCCCTGCCACCTAACGTGGATGACTTAGGGAGGCCGTAAGAGCTGTACTTGTGCAGAAGTTCGTCGCTTGTGACGTACCGCAGGCGGGCCGGCTGGGGGATGGGTTCTCCTAGGAAATAGCCCTCGTTGTCAGATTCGGAGGAGGAGGAGCAGGTGGAACACCAATCATACTCGGTGAAGTAGGGTCCCCACCGATCCCCGAAGGCATTCTGCAAAGCCAGGTCCGACACAGTCCTCGGGCACTGGCCATACAGGTCCCTCCGGGACCCCTGACCCAGGCTCTCCTGGAAGCTCCGCTGGCGCATGAATTGGTCATAGTCCTCCCGGGCTCGCAGTGGGGGTCTTTCTTTCAACCGAGAGATGGCCTCGCGCTCGCTGGCCAGGTGGAGGGCATTGTCCGAGCGCGAGCGTCGGGAACGCCTGGACCGGTGAGGCCGGAAGCGGCGACTGTCCTCGCGGGAAGTGCTTCTTCTCCGAGTGCGCTCGCTCATGGGCTGGATCCTCACGCCCTCCTGCCCTGGCAGCTTGCTGCCTGCCATGCCCCCGTCAAAATCAAAGCTCTGATGCATCCTTCCGCGGGACTGCAGGTCTCTGTAGCCAATGGGATTGCCGAGCTGGTGGAGGTTCCCCTCCATCTCCTGGTACTGCTGAGCTGAGAGCAGGCTGCGAACTGACTCTGCGCTGCGGAACTGCATGGACGAGTTAAGCGTGCCCATGTTGCTCAGCTTCTCGGAGACATTCATTCCGGAGTCTTTGCTGAGGTCAGGCATGGAAAACCGGGAGAGGTGCTCCTGGCGTTTGGCGCCACCGTCGGCGGAGAGGCCTGTGGGGGGTGGGAGGAATCGGAGAGAAGAGGACCGCGGAGGTTAATACAGATGTGCAACATTGGGGGTCACTCGCTGTCCGTCAGCTATTCAGGGGTCACTGCACATGGTTATATGTTTGGACACTGTACAAAGGCTCTCAGAAAGGGTGGAGGAGGGCTCTCCCCACTACACAGTGGAGGCAGTGTCCACCTAGAGGGGGCATTGGGTTATAATGTATCCACAGAAATGCATTTTACTAGTTATTAATTCCTAAAAAGGCTCACCAAAGTTACTGTGTGTCTTGTGTATGATGTTTCCTCTGCTTAGAATTCCAGTTTAAAAAGTTTCAATTGTCTCCTCGATTCTAATGATGTGCTATCATCGATGTAGGACAGATATTTGGGATGAGGAAACTAAGTTCTAAGAGGCCAGGCCAGGCCCAAGCTCTCTCTGGCAACACTGAGCCTCGAATCTCATCCCCTGCTACTGGACCAGTTCACTTTCGGCTTTCCTGTTAGCTTCCGGCAGTTTCCTGATGGGCCTGCTGCCTCTCAGCCCCTATCTCAAATGTCTTGAAAGCGGAGTCCCTGGATGTAGAGAGAGCGACATTTACTCTCGCAGACTGATTAGTAATTGTTCCAGTGTTCTAAATGGGCCCCTAGCAGCCAGAAGATGTGAGTGGGACTCTGGGGGGCATTCCTGCTCCCCCCAGGGGGCATTTTTTTTAAAACAAAGCAGTGACCCCAATGCTCTCTAACAACAGTGACCCTAATGTCCCCTCGCAGTGGATCTGCATTCCCTAAGTGCTGTCACTGCCATCTCTGAGATAAAAGCTGTTTCGAAGGTAGTGGGAGATCCTCGACTTTGGTAACTTCCATTTTGCCCGTCTTAAAGCAGCACTCTAAAGAGAAGCTTAAGAATGGACCAGGTGGCAAAATCCAAGCCTTTTCCACTCATTATCTGTTGAAAGGATGAGCAACTTGCTATTTCTGGTCACAGACAACATGTCTTTGGATTGCAATGGCCCATTATGACCCCCGTCACTGATTATTTCTCCCCACCTACTGGGGCCAGTGACTTCTGCTCCTCTGACAAAATGAATGTTATGAGCACTTTGAGCAACTACTTAGCAGTATCTATAATACTAAAGCTCAATATATCCATACTCACACGAATTATGAAAAAAGTTGCTTTTAATATCTGTGTCCTTTTTTTTGTGGACTTATGTACTCATTTCTGTTGGGTATATAACCAGGGAAGAGATTCTGGCTTTTCATCACCATTCTGATTATATACCTAACAGAAAAATTAGTTCATAGGTCCAAAAAAGGTACAAGGGTATTCAGAGAAGCTTTCTTTATAGTAGACCAAAACTAGAAACAATTCAAATGCCAATTAACAGGAAAAAGGATAAATACATTGTGATACTTTCTACCATTCCCCTTTAAAAGGAACTAGGACTCTGGAGAAATGGCTGATTCCAGGACAGCAGAAAGGAAGGTAAGAGACGGGCCTGGAACATCTATCTTGTTATGCCAAAAAGTAAGGAAATGTTAAAAAAAAAAAAAGTGATGGTGTTTATCAGAAGAACACAGGGTCCAGCTTCAAGGGGCTCCCACTAGCCAAAGCTAAGTAATTTGAGCATTACAATATTTAAAACAGTAATGCTTTATAAACCACTGGAAAAAAGGAAGAAATTCATGAGTCCATACTGAAAACAGATAAAAACATCAATAAATAAATGGGGGAAAAGAATGGGTCCTTGTATATAGTAGCGTGCTAAGCAGAGTGAGAGCACAGAGAAGGAATGCTGGATTTGGAAGGTCATTTTGTAACCCTCGTAGGTAGACAGCTCATGCCAGAGTCAAAGTATTCTAAATTTGGGGAGTAAAATTGGATGGGGGAGCATAATATTTGCATGGTGTTAAATATTTTCCTGCATATTGCTTATTATCTGTAAGGGAAAATTTAGTAACTATACAGTGCGGATTACACTTAGTATCATTGATGAGGTGCCACTGGACATCACGTGCTTCCAGACAGGACATTCTAAGAAAGACACACTATCACTTATGTAGTCTTTCAGTCAAGAATTCATATCCTGAATGTATTCAGGAGGAAAGATTAGACAAACCTTCAAGTGTGGAATGCTCTATTAATAAGAAAAGAGACTATTGTTAAAAATAAAATTCAGTATCATGAAAGACAAAGAAAGGTGAGGGAATGTTCTAGACTGAAGGATACTAAGGTAAATAGATACAATACCTGATCCTGGACCAGAATCTGCTCTGCAGTGAAAATAAATGCTATAAAGGGTAATTGTTGATCAACTGACAAAAATTGGGACATGGGCAATTGATAAAAGTATTATGCTAAATTTACTGCGGTTAATTGATAATTATGATAGTGTTGGAGAAGATCCTTATTCTTGGGAAATACACTTGGAAGTACACAGCAGTAAGTGACCAAGGTGGATGCAGCCTGCTATCAAATGGCTCAGAAATAAATTGTGTGTGTGAGCAAGAAGGAGAAAATGATAAAACAAATGGGGGCGAAATGTAACAATAAGTGAATCTAGGTAAAAGGTATATTATGAGTATTATCTGTTTAACTTTTGCAACTTTTCACTAAGTTTGAAATTATTTAAATTATTTCCAAATAAAAAGTTTCTAAAAAAATTGTAGTACATTTATACGATGCAATGGCTTTTAATTAAGGGGGAATTAAGGGCAGGAGGGAAGTGCTACTAGCACCTAGTGGGTAGAGGCCAGGGATGCTGCTAAACACCCCACTGTGCATGGGACAGTCACCACAAGAAGAAAACATCCAACTCAGAATGTCAATAATGCCATAGCTGGGAAACTGATAGACTGGAATACTACACATCAGTAGAATGAATAACTACACCCAACAACATAGAAGAATCGCATACAAAATGCTGAGAGACATGAGAGAGTACGTGCTGTATGACTCTATTTGTATGAAGTTCAAGAACAGGCTAAGGCTATCTATGGTGACAGAGGCGAGAACAGTGGGAGGGGATAGAAGGGAAAACCTGAGGCCACCGGAGCTGTTCTTTATCTAGCTCTGGGTGACGAATATAAAAGGATACACATATGTAAAAGTTTCTTGAGGTGTACCTTCCACATTTGTTTGCTTTACCCTATGTAAGTTATACCTTGGTAAAATGGTGTAAAAATAAAGCAAGGTTCTCATCAGAGAGTCAAGTGTTAATGTAGGATATGCCTATGAAGAAACTATTCTGACCAACACCATACTTGAGAGTCACATATCTCTTTTTTTACTTCAATACCGGGGTGATTGTCAGGGCAAGAGGAGTTGAGTCCTCCCACCCTGCTTTCCCTGCTGCTCATCTCCAACGTACACGTCACAAAAGCTGACTTACAACAGCCTAATGGCTTCCAGAACTTCCCCAACCTGAAGATGGAGAGGAGAGGTAGCAATCTGAGATGATGAATGAGTCGTGTGAGCAGATGAACTCTAGTAGGGAGGGGATAAAAATCTTCAAAAATCACATGGAGAAGAAGCAAAGGCTACACAGGCGGGCGCAGTGCTCTGTGCCCGGCTTTCTACTCACACCCTGGGGTGGAATCAGGGTCAGCATTAACAATCTAGCAAATACGGCAAATTCTCAGACATGCTGTTTTCCTGAACCGGACTTTTGTAATCCCCAAGGTCAAGCGTTCCTGAGAAGGTCCCGCGTGTGAAGAGATTCCTATTTCACTGAGGGGGTAACGGAGGGCAGCTTCAGTTCCGCTGGGAGGTAACCCCGCCCTCTTGTGCTCCTGCATTGGGGCGATCTCGGGATGCCTGCAGCCCTGCCATCCTCTCCCGGTAAAGAAAAGTGCTCTGGAAAGAAAAGGGAGGCCCTATTGCTCCAGCAGGGTCTACCGTTGGTTTTACCTCTACCTAAGCTCTTTCCCTGGCTGACATGTGGGTGGGACTGGAAATGGTACCTGCTCACTCCAGAGAGAAGAAACGTCAATACGCTCATTATCTCGGAGTTTTCGTCAGGGTCTTCATGCATGCAAGGCGTGAACAAAATGGCCAATGTTGCCCACAGATGAGCAATAATTGTGTACTTGCCTCTAAATGGGGTCACTCTGGGGTTCATTTTGTTATTAGCAAAACCCAGAGTCCTCAGGCCGACCTCAAGGCCCTTTGTTATCCCAAGTCGCTGACTCAGTGCTGCTCCTGGCTCAACCTGCGTCAGCCTCACTTACAGGCTTCCTCCTTCTCCAACGCACCAGCAAGCTCATTCCAGCCCCCTCTGGAAAACTCGCCCCCTTGCAGAACTGACTTCTACTCATGAAGGCCCTCACGTAAATGTCACCTCCTCCATGGTGCCTGCCCAGGTCGCTCTAAAGTAAGCCATTACCCCACCAACCAGTCACTCTGCAGCGCTTGACCCTTTTAAAAGCCCCCCATCCTGACTTATTTTCTTCAATTTATGTGCAAGTTTATAGCTCAATGGATGCCCCCGAGGAACAGGGATCCTGTTTTCCTGTTCACCACACTTTCCGGGAACTCGCACTTTCCCTGGCACCCCATTGATGCTCGGTAAATATATGTGGTATTGAGGTAAATGAATCCTCACACTGCCCACTGCTAGGAAAAAGCAACCACCCTCTGACCCGCAGTGGGCCAGACTTAAAGAACAACTGATTGTAATTCAGATGGGTGGGATGCCAACCGCAAGGAGCAAAAATACAGTCACACCTGTCAATTTCATTGTCTTTGCAGTTCATTACTCAGCCCGCTATCTGGGGCTTTTCCAATTTTAAAGTTGAAGAAACACATGGTTTATTATTAGCTCTGTGACCTGCAAAAAATGTTTTGTCTTATTAATCATAGCTCTGGAGATCTGTTTAAATTAGCAGCTTGTCCCCAAGACAGAACTGTATTATCACAGATCACATCTCAGTGTGAGAAGCCCTTTCTTCCTCTCTAAATAACTAAGCAGAACTGGAGAGTCATCCTGGCTGGGTGACTTGGGGCAACTTTTGAATTTCTTGAGATGCATCTGTAAAATGGACATAACAAGAGTATCCAAGCTTGAAAGCTGCAGTGACTATTAGATGAGGAAAAATATACCTTTCCTTTTTAAGACTCATCACCACAGTAATAAATTTGTGAAGTTTTGATTTTGTCTCCATCTCCTTGGCCTAGTGTATTAGCTCCAAGAAGGCGGGGACTGGCTCCTGTTTGCTGGGTGCCCAGCTCAGTACCTGGATTCAGTATGCTGGAAGAAAGTGCACAGGGCCTAAAAATCCCCAGAGAAAGAGAACATGCTCCAAGGATTTTATACCCAGGCAACAGGCAAACATATACTCGATGAATGCATGATTATATGAATGAGTGAATCTGAGAAACGTGACCCACACAGAGCCAGATACTTGGCAATGCTCACCGACCATGAGCCACTGTTAAAATAATCCGTGCCTCTACACTGCAGCCGGGGATTACTGCTCCACCCAGACGAAATTCAATTCTGTATTCTATTTGTCAAAACACTGCAAATCAAGCTAGTCCAACCAAACAGGGCTCCCAGACACCACTCTGCTTTCCTGCAATCAATGCATTTTTCTTGTCCTGCCACCTAAGCCATGGTGTGTGCATGCGTGTGTATGGGCGCAGAAGCACAGGTGTGGTGGGGGCAGTGGCGTCGACAAACCCCCTTCTCCAGAGAGCTCTAGCCGAAGCCCACAGTCTGGCCACACATTTAACACCGGCCTCATGGGTGCCCCCAACACAGTCTGGAGAACCTGGTAGCATAAGACACAGATGCCAGGGAGTTCTTCCCTCAAATAGAATTGTCTTGTTAATAGACAGGGTGGGATTTTTTCCCTCTCCAAATAACGCAGGCTTTGTGAGAGGTGCTGGATGGTGACTGTGGAATTAAAGGCCTCGATCTGATTTACCCTTATCCCCGGGGTCAGTGTCGCCAAGAGCTACGCGAATGTCCAGACACCCACAGGGGCTGCAGGTTTCCTCAGGCCCCGCAGGCCTTGCCCCAACAAGGAGAGATCAGTATTGAATTCAGCCTCTGCTGCTCTGTGGTTAAACTGTCAACATGAAGGTGCAGCCATGCCGCTGTAAGCAACACCAGCATTTTTGTCTGAGCAACGTCCCCTCACTGCAAATAGGTCTCACAGAAGCCAGTGACAGCGAGGAAAATCAATACCTTCAAAAACCGCCCTGGGTCTGGCGGGAGAGAGAGGCCATCTTTGCTGGACGCTCCCACAAAAGATTTGTTCCTCCCATTAGTTCCAAGAGCAGAAGGTATGCACTCAAATCCAGAGGGAAGAAAACGCAGACTTAAAGGGTAACGGCAGCCCTCTTGGTACATCTTTCTGTTCCTTATTTATTGCCCTTTCTGTTTCCACTTTTCCGGGGAAAAAAAAAAGGTACAGGAAGACAGAGGTGTGTTTCCACAAGCTTAAAAGATGCATCTACATGTCACATTGCTGTGCAGTAAAAGAAATAGTATCTACTCACCTTCGCCCTCTAGACAGTTACAAGTCAGACTGAGGATTTAACTCCCTTTCAGTAACGTTTTCCCTATATGACTTTTTTTTTTTTTTGGTTGAGGGAGAGGCATGAAGAAATAGGAACTGTTTAGAAGAGAGGCTTGCCCATGGGTCAAACCAGCTAACTACTTGTTTTGGTAAATGAAGTTTTATTGGAACACAACTATACCTATTTATTTGCATTCTGTCTATGGCTGCTTTCCTGATACACTGGCAGAAGTGAGTAGTTGTGACAGAGACTGTATGACCTGCAAAGCCTAAAATATTTACTATCTGGCCCTTTCTAGAAGCAGCCAGCCTATGGTTCAGAGTGCAAATGTGCTGTCTGTGAAGCGTAGCAAGCCTGAGCACCCCAAAGTCATGGCTCTCACAGTCTAAGTGTCTCAGGCCACACAAACAACGTCTTTGAGGTACAAGTTTATTTAAGTGTGTGGGGGCAGTTTGATCAGGTCTCTTGAGAGCCTTGTCCCAACTAAGTCAATTGATTTCATCAACACCCTGAATTTCAAATTGGCAACAGCTGGAGAGAAGCTGTCATCTGGGCAGTGGAGTTTAACCACCACCACATGTTCTTTGGTGACAGGGTGTGGAATGAATGGTTCGAACAGTGTGTGACAGGGGAGGTTGGGGGATGGGGATGGAAAGAGAGGGTGGGGGGGGAAGGAAAGGATGGGGAGCGGGGAAGACTATGAGCACACTCGAAATC
This sequence comes from Hipposideros armiger, assembly GCF_001890085.2. NCBI lineage: Eukaryota > Metazoa > Chordata > Mammalia > Chiroptera > Hipposideridae > Hipposideros > Hipposideros armiger. The sequence continues at coordinate 679,098 of NW_017731928.1, read as the reverse complement.
CCTTGCTCCTCAGAGCGTGCCCTGTGGCCAGGGGCACTGGCATCCTAGCCACACTTGCAGGCTCTGAATCTGCTTTTGCAGAGGAGCCAGTGGTGATGCAATGTACCCAAAGGCGAGAGGGACACTGCCAGATGGCAGTTATCTTCACAACTAAAGGTGCTCCTACTCTAGGAAACCACATCTTCATACCCCCAGACACGCTAATTCAGGGTTTCTCAACCTTAGTACTTTTGGCGTCTTGGGCAGGATAATTCTTTGTGGGACTGACCTCTGCTTTGTAGGATGTGTAGCAGCAGCCCCGGCCTCTACCCACGAGATGCCAGTAACCCCACTCTGTAGTTTCAATAAACTAAAAATGCCTCCAGACATTGCTAAGTGTCCTGTGGGGGGCAGAACCACCGACTGAGAACCATTGCTTGACTAGATCCAATTCTGGTGAAGGAGGCGGAGGAGGACCCTGCTCCTGACCCTCCAGGAGCAGCTGTGGGCTAAGCTTGCTCCACCCACTACAGCAAATATCAGCCTGACCTAGTCACTAGATGGGGCGGGGGCCCCACTTTTTAGGGAAGGTGAATGTATTCCACTATTGGGTGTGGTATGTCCCCCAAATCAGGGAATTGCACAGTTGTTTCCTCCTGAACTCCTCTCTACAAGCCCACTCTTGACAGCCTGTCCTTCCCTTAATAGGTTTCAATAGCTCCCTGTGGTTAAGGCCTTCACTGTCTTATTGAAGCTTTTGAAATCTCGAGCCCTTGATGCATCTTTCTTACTTTTTTATTCCAGTCGCCAGCCTATCTAGTGGTCCCAGGTGATCAGCAGGTCGTAAGTGTTTGCAGTCACAATCCTGCCCTTTGCTCCTGTGGTACCTACCAGTAAAAGTGCTGGCAGCCGCATGAAACAATTTCCTGCAGTCAGCTGCTGCTGAGTGGGGGGGGGGGGAAGGGAATGTGGACACTTAGGATTCTGAACCCCCTTCTCCGCCCCCCAGGCTCAGCTGCCTCCCCCATTCAGGGAGGAGGCTTTGTTTTTTAGCAGCACCCACTAGGGACTTGCCTTTGAACCAGCATGGCTCAGAAGTGACAAGCATTGCAATAGGACGAAAACTGCTTCTCTCACTGACCCAGTACAGTTACAAGGACAAATCTGAGCAAGATCAAAACTTGGTTCAGACTGGAGGTCTCCTACCTTCTTCTGTTCACTGACTTGCTCATTACATTAACTTCCTGATAAACAGTTACCCCACTAAAGATGGACATGTAAAAGGTAGCAAAGGGGCTAACCAGGAAGCGATGTTTTCAGAAACATGCGGGGTCAATTTTAACTGTTACTCACTCCATGGGGGATTGTAGCTGTGTTGCCACAAAGCCAATTGCTAATTGAAAGGATGTGCAAAAATTTAAACCAGTTGAAGATGATTTGCCAGAGTTTGTTCTGGGTCTCCACCGACCCCATGCTGCTTTCCAGGATCTATTAGCTCAAGTCAACAGGCAGCCCACACTGGAGTATTTGCTCAGGAAACACTTGACTACACAGGGCAGGAGCTAAATGCCTCTCCAGGGGTAGAGAGCCGAGCGGACCCAGCCACCTACTTGGTTTCTTCAGAGATTTTTGACACAGCCCTGCCACTGCTGGGGACTGTGCAGACAACTGGGGACAAGGTCTTCCAGGAACACTCCACGTGGATATGACATCATTCAGGGCAGACATATTACTAAATCAACATAGACATCCAGCTATTACAGACAGTACTCACGAGGTAGGGAAGAAACGCAATGCTACGATAGAGAAGAAAAGACTGGCTCCACCTTGACAGAGTTGGCGAAGAATCCTCTGTGGGTAGTAATTAGGGTGTGACCTAAAGGATGTGAAGGAGGCAGCCAAGAGTGGGGAAAGCAGTCTAGGCAGACGGAGTGAGAACATTTTGTACCAGAGAAAGTTCCATGTGCTCTAAGAAGTGACAGAAGGGTCGTGAGACTGGGGTACCTTCCGCAAGGAGGACAGAAGCGGGGATGAAGCCATGGAGGTGAACAAGAGCCCGAGGGAGGTTTTCCTAGGCCACTCAGGGTTTGAGGGTGTTTCTTCCCCACCGCCCACACCGCTCCCCCATGCTTGCAGGCAGAATTCATAAAGCATCTTAGGGCACAGGGCAGTGAAGACGAGCACTGACTTTGAAGTTCTCAGTCCCTCATGGCTGTGCTTCCTCAGGGAAGACCCTGAACTGTGTTGTGCCTCAGTTTCCTCATCTGCACAATGGGAATAATTGTAGAATCTATTTCATTAGGGCGAAGGTGAGTATGAAGTGGGTTAATACACAAGTTCAGAACAGTGCTGGTGCAGTGAGGTCAGAGGCAATGTTCTCATTGTCCTTACCCCGCATTTGTTGCCTGTAGAACATTTTTCAGTGTATTGTCATGTATATTGCTAGGCATTGTTATGTCGCTTTTTCAAGTGGGTGACACAGAGTTGGAAGAATTTGCTGGAGGTCACACAGGGGCTACTTCAGAACTCTTCTACCCCCTGCCTTTATTATTATGAGTAGAAAGAGTAAAAGGAATATCGCAGGAGATTTGAGGGGCAGGAGGCAAAATCTTCTTAAAATGAAGGTTTGGATCCACTGTATCTGGATTGGGCCTGAGATTCTGAATTTCTAACAAGCTCCCAGGAGATGCTGATGCTGTCAGGGTCCAGACCACACCTGGAACAGAAAAGGTCTGGGGGTGCTTTCCTTTCTCATGAATTTGGGAAGATCAGCTGGCATCCCGTTTCTCTTAATGCATCCAGGAAGGTGAGATCACAGAGACCAGCCAGGGGTCTGTATCTGCATATACAGCGCCCCCAGACCTCTGGCCAGGGAGCCAGGGAATCTCAGGAGGGAGAGAAACTGTGGCCTTGCTCTGACCCAGGGGTCAGCAAACTGCGGCTCGCGAGCCACATGCGGCTCTTTGGGTACGTTTCGTCTCAAAAGTTTGCCGACCCCTGGAAGAGCCAATCCTGTCCCTCACAACAATTTGAAAATTATTCGAGAGCCATAAATATATTTTTACAAATAAGGAAAATTTAAAGTAATATTATAAATGAAACTATGATAGTTTTATTTTCATTTTCAATTTGACTTCAGAGCCACATGTATGCATGTGGCTCGCGAGTCACAGTTTGCAGACCCCCGGCTGCCCTTCCATCTCAAAAGTTTGCCGACCCCTGTTCTATCCTGGTCCCTCCTTCTCCGCTCATCAAGTGGAGCTGCCACGAACCCCGTCCCCGCTTCTGAGAGACCCAGCAAAGCCAGGACTGGGTTCTCGAAAAGCATAAAGACACCGAGCCCGACCATGGAAATGTCCTTCCTGTTCTCATCTCTGGTTCCTGCCTCAGCCTGTGCCCTTCACTCATCTCCCTGAGGCAGCCTGGGCGTGGGGAGGCTCAGTGTCCACACAGATGGAATCAGCAGCTGCTAACCCGGGAGGAGCTAAGAATCCAGCATCCTCCAATGGCCCTCAGAAATCTCCTTCTTCCCGCCTCACCAGCCCCACGCGGATCCGGCCTGGAAGCCATGGAAGCTTCCCTGAAGCATCCTCCCTGAATTATGCAAAACAAAATTCTGTAGACAAATACGTTTGAAAACCTCGGAAGGGCTTTTCAAACCCTTTCACTGGCTTAAGCACAGTAGGCATTTTCAGAAAGAAGATAGAACATACACTGTTTTCCATATTTTGACAATAGGACCCTTTCCCCACCTGGCTCCACCCTGACCCAAAAGGACACATTTTGGGAAATACTGGCTTAACAATGATTCCTGTTCAAATCCAAAGATATCTGCTTATAGGGCCGGCCGAGTGGCGCTTGGTTAAGAGCTGGCTTGGGGCGCCAGAGGACCCCGGTTCAGATCCCACATATGAGGGCCAGTGACACTGCCCTCTACAGCTAAGATGCTGAACAACAGCTCAACCTGGAGCTGGGCTGCTGTGAGTCCCAGCACCGGCGTAGGCTGCAGCCCCTGTGGCAGTGGGTTGCCATGGGCTACCGTATGTGGCCAGCAGCCACCGTGAGCGGCCGTCCAGAAGCCGGCGACTGATCTGCCTCGCCCGGGAAGAGCGCAATGATGGTGCCAACTTGGGCCAGTGAAGCAAAGTCCTACACAACTAGACTGAAGAACAAAAGGACAGCAACTTGTCTGTTCCCCTTCCCCCAATTCCCCAGCACTGTTCCCATCCCCCAATTCCCCAATTAAAAAAAAATCTTTAAAAAAAAAGATATCTGCTTATAATTTCTATCCCTGTCACTATAACAGGGCCATGCCCAGCAAAATAGGAGCCTGAGGCAAAAGGAAATAATCAGTAAAACTGATCCTGTCTTTATTTACAGATTTTATATTTTGTTAATCATGGATTTCCACATGAATTTTGAATCTTAAAATACTGCATTGAGATACTGCTTATTCTGATTGCTGTGTTTTTTGGCACCCCTTTCAATTCAGTACCCATGGCAGTGACACAGTTGCCTCACCCTGGTCCTGGTGACGCCAGACAGGCCATTTACCTTTCCTCTCAGTCAAATCTTTAACTTTCATTTGTGAAACTCCATGGATTGTATATGTCCTATAAACTGTGTTTACAAAGGTAGTGGAAAGAATACAGATGGTCCCCGACTTACGATGGTTTGACTTACGATTTTTCAACTTTACAATGGTATGAAAGCTATACGCATTCAAGGGAAGCCATACTTCAAATTTTGAGTTTTGATCTTTTCTGGGGCTAGAGATCCGCAGTGCAATACTCTCCTGTGATGCTTGGCAGCAGAAGCCAGCCACAGCTCCCAGTCAGCCATGCGATCAAAGTAAACCACCGATACTCTATAGTGTAGTATTAAACACATTTGGACTTATGATAGGTTTACAGGGATGTAACCCCACTGTAAGTCAAGAAACATTTGTAATTGCCCTGGATAGCAAGGGACCTAGAGTCTGGTCCCAACTCTGCTGTAAAGCACTAGTAAGGTCCCAAATAAATCACGTCTCCTCTCTGAGCCTCCGCTCCTCTTCTTTTCTGAACCTGCACTGGAGACTCCAAGCTTCTCCCAGCTGAGAGTCTGTGATGTTGGTGGGGGAGAGGAAGGGGTGGTGCATAAGGTTTTTTGTCTCTATTGTGATATAACTGACATAGCATTATATTAGTTTCCAGTGGATAACACAGATTCAATATTTGTATATACTGCAAAACGATCAGCACAGTAAGTCTGGTTATCATCCATCACCATACATGGCTATGCTTTTTTTTTCTTGTGATGGGAACTTTTAAGACCTATCTTGTAAGCAACTTTCAAATATACAATACAGCATTACTAACTATGGTCACCACGCTGTACATTATATCGCCCAGGATTTATTTTATAACTGCAAATTTATGCCTTTTGGTCACCTTTATCCATTTCTGAGAGTGCAAATCTGTGATTTTGATTCTATAATCCAAAACAGAAACCTCCAATTATCCAATCAGTGTGGATGATTGTACGGGTACCATGGCAGAGCCTAATCCCAGAGAGAAGGGCGCCAGGGAGAGGTGGGTTTTGATCAAGGCAGTGGAAGGGAGAGAAAGGAGAGGTATTGGAGTGCTGCCAGAGAGGTCAGACATGAAAACACTTAGGGAGTTCTTAGCGAGTCAGGGAACATTTAGGGGTATAGTTCATTGATAGAAAGAAAAGAAACAAAGAGAAACCTAACCCAAGATTTGTCGACTTCATCATCTTTCATTTGTCGAAACTAATTGCGAGGTCTCAAGTGGATCGTGTAGGACCTGCTACCTTGTGCTCTGGCTCAGTGTATAACAGAGCGCAGTCCTGGCACCCCCTGTCAGAGCCACCGGGGGACTTGTTTAAATGCAGTTTTCGGGTTCCTGTCCCAGACTTTCTGTGTCAGGACTTCTGGGAGTGGGGCTCCAGAATCTGCATTTTCAAGCTCTTCAGTTGATTTTGGTACCTTTAAAAATAAACTAAACCCCACTGCTTTGAAGTCACGTGAGTGTGAATAAGTACACGGGTCTCCAGCACCAGTTCCCCTCACTTGCAGGCAACCTTGGAATTTAGTCTGATAAGCATCCTGTTACGTAACTGCCTCACCAGCGCCAAGCAAGGTACGAGGATCCTGTGACCCGCCAAACCCCAAGCTGCTGTCAGACGGGTGATTTCCAGGACAATTTGTTACCTTTCCCACTGGATCTTGGCTGGCAAAGACTGATGACTTAATTCCCAGGCCCCTGTCACTAAGTGTGGTCCCTGTGCCAACCCAGCGAGGGTGGATGGCACCCCAGCTCCTCTGGAAGCTGTTCAGATGGCTGGCACCTGAGAACCCGGCAAGATGCTGGAGATGGGTACAGAGAGGAAGTCACTTGGTGTGGCTCCAACTCTTGGGTCACCAGAGCTGTTCTCTGCTCTGTGCACACTTAAAATTCCAAAATATCAAAGCAGGTGGGTGACCACGCTGGGCATGCTGTGCATCCTCGTCCTCAAGCAGGATTTTGTCCTACCAAGCACCTTGCTCAGAGCGCCGAGCCTTTTGATAGAAGTACAAATTTATACAACCACGGTAATTTGGTTACGTCTACAGAAACCCGCAATGTGCATATCCCTTGATCCAGAAATCTCACGTCTATGAATTTACGCTGTGGAAAAGCTTGAACAAGCACACAAACTCAAGTAAAAAGATGTTCAGGGAAACACAAATTTTAACAGTGAAAAATCTGAAAAAATCCAAATGTCCAGCGATAGGGGTTGTGTTAAAAGAATGATGGTGGTACAATCAGATAGTGAAATACTATATAGCTTCATGTGAGTTAGAGCTACATGCACCAATAGAGGAAAGGTGAACAAGGTATACTATACTGTTAAGTGAAAAAGCAAATTGCAAAATGGTACGATAGCTTTTTTGTTTGTAATTATGTATTAGTCAGTGTATGTCCAGAGACAAGTACCACAGGAATAGTGGTGGGGGAAGGAAATTATGGGACAATTTCAATTTATACAGTATATATGTCTATAGCTTTGAAATTAAAAATGATATTTTTGTTTATAATTAGAGAAGACAATGAAATTACATGGAAAAGTTGGGAGCCCCTTTCACCTTGGCCTACCTCCCATGAGAACTAGATGCAAGATGCTTTCCTGGGGCTGAAATGGAGCCTGGAACAAGGATATTAAAGCACAAAGTCTACTCTTTCTGGGACACTGTGAGGCATGGCAAAGAAAGCAAATTCCTCCCCAAATCTTGCGCCAAGTTACTCAGGGCTGTTTCGTGGCTGAAAATATCTGGAGCTCACAGGGAGGCATGAAAAACCAGGGCAGGTGGTTACAGATCTCAAGCCATCCCCCCTCCACCCACATTTTACCCCAGAGCTCTGAACCCAAACAAAGGACCCACTTCCTCTGTAGCTGGTTTTAAATAGCAGCCACAAGTTCACTGTCCAGTGGTCACCAATACGGGCCACACGATGCTGCGTGAGGCAGTTTGCAGGCTCTGCACTCAGGCTGCTTCTCAATAGCCATGCGATCTTGGGCAAATCTCTTAACCTCTTGGCTCATTTATTCAACAAATATTTCATGAATGCCTACTATGCGTCAGATTACCAAATGCCTACTATGTGTCCAGCTATTGGGGCAACGAGGGAGATTAAATAAACAAAATAAGCAATAAAATATATACTATGTCAAAGTGTATTATGTGATATACAGAAAGCTAAAGCGGGGAAGAGGAAGAGGGGCTACCCCAGGAATAAGAACGGACTTCACTCTTACAAAATGAGCTAATGCACATAATGCTTTAGCACAGCTCCCATCCCATAGCAACTACTCATGACTAATGCTATCACCACCACCACTATTATCGCCACCATGCCCACCTGCCCCTGGCCCCTCTGCAGCTAGTCGTGTCCTGTGTGAGTTTTTCTCCATTGGTATTTCACAGCAGGTACCCCTTTGAATATTCAAAATGGCAAGTCATGGTGCTGGGCAGTTTTACATATCCAACCTCATTTAACCTCATTTGATTCTCATGAAGCCTCTAAGAGTAGGTATTGTAGTTCCCATTTTTCAAAAGAGGAATCTGAGGCTCAGAGAGGTCGGGGCATCCCCTCCCAGATTACAGAAGGAACATTCTCGTTAGCCTGACAGAAGGCAGAGCTCTTCTACCTCCCAGGCCAGAAAGCTGGATCCTACCAGCTTAGCTCAGAACCGGCAATGCCCTTCTCCAGGACCTGGCAGCTGCACCCTTTGGCATCACTTCCTGCCTGGTGAGCCACGCCAGTGGCTGAAGACAGTGGGTGAAGGCAAACCTGGAATCCTGGCAGGCTTTCTCTCTCTGGGTCCCATTTTGTGAGTTGGGGTCTCCCAATCTAACAGACTCGGGAAGAGGGCAGCAGACACTGATTAGGCTGGAAGCCTCAATGAGGGACTGGAGGTTAACTGGGAGCAGATGGATTGAACAGTTGAGGTCGGTCTCCAGGTGATCTCCTCATATTTTATATGATTAAAAAAGTCCTGGGCCAGCCGAGTGGCACATTGGTTAAGAGTTCGCTTGGGACGCCAGCTCTGAGCAGCAGAGCCCTGGTTCAGATCCCACATGAGGGCCAGTGACGCTGTGCCCTCTACAGCTAAAAAGGTGAACAACAGCTCAACCTGGACCTGGGCTGCCGTGAGCCACCGGGGACAGTGTAGGCTGCAGTGGGGCTGGCCGGCAGCTGCCATGAGCTGTCGTGAGCCGCCGTGAGGGACCGTCCAATGGCCGGCAAGCTACTGCTCACCCAGGAAGAGCGCAATGATATACCAACATGGGCCAGTGAAGCGACGTCCTCCACAACTAGACTGAAGAACAAAAGGACAGCAACTTGTCTGTTCCCCTTCCCCAACGCTGTTCCCTCCCCCAATTCCCCAATGAAATCTTAAAAAAAAAAAAAAAAAAAGAAGTCCCCCTTCTTTCCTTTTCACTGCAGCTCGTAGCATTTCAGGCTGCTCCCATGGAAACATCCTCCATCCTTACACAGAAGGGGTGCTGCTGGTGGAAGAGGGAAAGCAGAGAGGAGGACGGGCTGGTGTGGTCAGAGAGCGCCCACCTGCTTTCTCCACGCCGGAGCAACTGCGTCCTGCAGCAGGTGCAGCACATACACGGGACTTCTCCACAGGCAGAAGGAAACTTCTGAGACAGGTTCAACCTCGGCTGCTAACGTGATGCAGTGATTTTGACAAAGTCAAACCCAGGGATTATCAAAGTGGGGGGTAGATGGCTATGCGATCCCAGGTCAGGGGAGAGTAGTTGAGGGAGGCGGGGAACCGGCACTTTAAAAAAAAACATACTGAATATTCTAATACCACATGAATGATTCTTTTCACAGTACAAACTAAAAAAAGGTCACTTAGCAGTTTCAGGCTATGGAGGGATGCTCACCGGTGGTTCTATTGACATGTGGGGCCAGGTAATTCTGTGGTGGGGGCGGGGCCCTGCAGTATAGGATGTTTAGCAGCATCCCTGACTTCTATTCACTAGATTCCAGTGGCAACCCACTCTCTCTTGTGACAACTCAAAAATCCCAAACATTGCTAATGTCCCCTGGGAGTAAAATCATCCTGGTTGAGAACCACAGGGTTACGGTTAAAAGTACAGGACTCAAGCATTGGGATCTGGGTTCAAGCCATCAGCTGTGCTCTGATACTGAACATGTTACTCAACTTCTCCAAGTCTTGGGCTCTTTCTCTGTGAAGACGATATGATACGTAGGTTTCACAGCGTTATTATCAAGGTTAACTAAGAAACGTCTACATTAGAAGTTAACGCAGTGTCCCATCCGAGAGGCTTCACAGCTGTTAGCTCTATTTATGACCATAGATGTCCGTCATCTTGGGGATGCACAGAGGATAAGATCTGGACAAGAAGGTGGGAATGCAGACAATCAAAAACTCTGGTGGGGTGGGGTTGTGACAGTCTCATGTTTAGTTTGTTAAAAAGAGGGCAGGCCTCAAGTGGCACATTGGTTAGGAGTTGGCTTGGGACTCTGGCTCTGAGCAGCAGGGCCCCGGTTGGGATCCCACATTAGGGCCAGTGATGCTGCGCCCTCTACAGCTAAGATGGTGAACAACAGCTTGACCTGGAGCTGGGCTACCATGAGTAGCCGGTGACAGCGTAGGCTACAGCGTAGGCTGCAGTGAGGCTGCAGTGGGCTGCCATAACCTACTATGAGTGGCTGGCAGCCAGCGTGAGTGGCTGGCAGCTAGTGTGAGTGGCTGGCAGCTGGAGTGAGCTGCCAAGAGCCACCGTGAACGGCTGTCCAATGGCCGGCGACTGATCTGCCTCACCTGGGAAGAGCGCAATGATAATACCAACATGGGCCAGTGAAGCGACGTCCTCCACAACTAGACTGAAGAACAAAAGGACAGCAACTTGTCTGTTCCCCTTCCCTGATTCCCCAATAAAATCTTAAAAGAAAAAAAGAGGGCATGCCTTATTAAAAAGTTGAGAAACACTGGTCTGAACCATTGCCATTGAAAGCCGAGTTGCAGAGGATCTTGGTTCTACTAGTATGAGGAAAAACAATGAGCAGGAGGAAGATGGGGTGAGACCCGCCCGTCTCAGCTGGGCGCCCTAATCTTGCAATGGCAGCTGCTGAGGTTGTTTTGGCTGAGCGTGGCTGGTGCCCTGGCTGCGGGGGATGCCATATGGGCTGGACAGCTGTGAGGAAGGATGCAAACAATGAACACGGGTAGAAGATGATTTTCCAAGGTGCTGGTGGCAGCTGGCCAACCTTGCCCCTTTTGGCTTCATCTGCTGATGTCTCTCTGGAGTACCCTTCCCATCAGAGAAAGACCTGAGCTTTGTGTAAACTCCCTTTTCTCAGCCAAGATTTAAGGGCTGATGTCACCAAGAGCCCCCTCCTTCTCCTTCAAGGGCTTTTATTTTATGGAGGGAAATATGGAGTAGTGGTTACATGTATAGACTGGCAAAACCTACTCAGCCATTCACTAACTACGTGATCTTAAATTCTTTGATCCTTCGTTCCCTCGTCTCCAAGATGGGGATAATAGTTATAATTGTTGTTGTTTATTGTAGTTCACCTGAGTTTTCCACTTGAGTCCTTAGCTATAACAGTATTAAAATACATGGGTCTTGAGAGTATATCACGTCTCTGTTGGTGATGACAACAGCAAATGTTTTTGAGTGTTTACTGTGATCTAGGCATTATATTAAGTGATTTTTCATTTAACTCTATGAAAGGATTGTCATAGGTGAGAAGATTCAGGCTGAAAGAGTTCAGGTAATTTGCTCAAGGTTACTAAGCTGGTAACAGACATAGCCAAGAGTTGAACAGGGGTCTGACTCTTGCGAATATCTCCTTAGTGGCATTTTCTAGGTGCTTTGGGCAGGATTAGGTAGAGCAAGGATGTTACTAGAGAGCATTTTGTACGCTCAGAAATGAGGACTCTCTCCCTTAGGAGGTGTGCTACTTCACAGACAGAGGGAGAAAGGGCCAAACTAGGGCAATGGAAGCAGAACCGCCCACAAATCATCCTTAAAACATACAGGTCTCAACAATTAAGTTCGCGAACTCATCCTAGAAAAAGTGCTACATACCTCATTGCTGAATATCACTATGGTCACCTTCCAAGTCCTCCCCTTGGGGAGCTATGCACCGACGCCAGCGCCTAGCCCACCTTTCAGAGCAGTTTTGAAACTCTTTTTCTGGAATGGCCATCAGAGCTGTCCTCGTATTACCCTTGATGTCCTAAATCTCATCAAAATGTCTTCCTTTCAATATTTTCTTTATCTTTGGGTAAAGAAAGAAGTCATTTGGGGCCAGATCAAGTGAGTAGGGCAGGTGTTCCAATACAGTTATTTGTTTACTGGCTAAAAACTCCCTCACAGACAGTGCTGTGTGAGCTGGTGCATTGTCGTGATGCAAGAGCCATGAATTGTTGGTGAAAAGTTCAGGTCGTCTAACTTTTTCACACAGCCTTTTCAGCACTTCCAAATAGTAAACTTGGTTAACTGTTTATCCAGTTGGTACAAATTCATAATGAATAATCCCTCTGATATCAAAAAAGGCTAGCAACAGTGTTGCAACAAGTTCGCAAACTTAATTGTCATACCTTGCACTTGATGAAAAATCTGGATTTGCCTTAATACAGTGCTTCTCAATTTTATCTCCTCTGTAGAATTACTGGGAAGGCTTAAAACATCCCTTCACCCAGGTCAAACCCCAGAACAGTTAAACTGGAAATCTTGGGGTGTGGCCCAGGCATCAGTATTCTTTTACACTGCATGTGTGACCAAGATTGAGAACCAGAGTCTGAGTATTGTAGCGTCTACATTCCATCTTTCCCATAGGAGCCCAAATTCTCTCTTAGAAGAGGTGAAGAAGACCAGGCGACAATTTTCTTTAGAATAAGCGTGAAGTATTTACTTTAAGCCTTCTGACTTTGAGATGGGAATTCCCATGAGGAATTGGCTCCCTTATCCATGTTAACCAAAACAAAGGTGATGGCAGCCCAGGGGCTCAAATATGTGAGTACTCTTGAGATTTGTAAGGACAAGCCTCAGTCAGCAGTCCCTGAATGGGTCCTAAATTGTGACCTCAGTTGGTCTCCTCTCCTGCCTTAATACTGTGATGACCTTGTAGAAGGACAATGTCACATGATGACTTGCCATCAGCAATGCAGAATCTTCCCGCTGAGCTCCTGGACCTTGGCCTTAGGAAGGGATTTTGAGGAAAGGTGAAAGGACACAGATATTTGAAGGTTAGGTGAAGGCCTTCCATAATTATGGCAATGTCTACCTGGGAAAAATGACAACTGCTCAGTCTTTCTTCTTTAGGACCAATGGACATAGCTAAAGAGCCCTGGAGTCTGTCGGCCACAGCCAACACTGGCTAATTTGTGCAATAAAAAAAGAGGTTTGTGAATCATATTTCTGTTTAGCCATATGTTTCCAAGGCTTACTGTTTACTTAAGGAAAGGCTTTTGCTTTAATCAGATTTATATATTAGTTGCTTGGCTAAGCGATGATACCTGGGGTAAAATTCAAACGTACCACATAAATGAAATCCAGGAAATGACCAAGTCAGAAGTTAGCACTGAGAGGAAAAATAAGCTATAGCAACAGAAATGCCAACAGAAAGAGTTCACAGATTTTTTTTAACAAAATATTTCTGGTTTAAATGGCATGCTCTTCCTCCACACTCCTCAATGCACATGACATTTTTGACCTAATGCTTCTTTGTACTTTTGCATTTGTTTCCTCAACCCACTCAGCATGTCATCTGACTTTTTATACTCTTTAAGACACCTCACTGAAAAAGGGGACCAGGGGGCCGGCCAAGTGGCGCATTGGTTAAGAGCTGGCTTGGGACGCCAGCTCTGAGCAGCAAGGCCCCAGTTCAGATCCCACATTAGGGCCAGTGACGCTGCGCCCTCTACAGCTAAGATGGTGAACAGCTCGACCTGGAGCTGGGCTGCCCTGAGTTGCCGGCAATGGCATAGGCTGCAGTGGGCTGGCATAAAGCTACTGTGAGTGGCTGGTAGCTGGCGTGAGCTGCCAAGAGCTGCCATGAGCAACTGTCCAATGGCTGGCAGCAGATCTACCTCACCCGGGAAGAGTGCAATGATAATACCAACACGGGCCAGTGAAGTGACATCCTCCATAACTAGACTGAAGAACAAAAGGACAGCAACTTGTCTGTTCCCCTTCCCCGATTCCCCAACGTTGTTCCCCTCCCTCCAATTCCCCAATAAAATCTTTTAAAAAAACAGAAAGGGGACCAGGACAGTGTTCTCAGGGGGATTCCAGGAGGATGAATTTGAGCCAGCAATACAATGTGTGTGCATCTCAGCTCTAAATATAGCTCTCTCCCTCTTGACCAGGACAGTCTCATCACATTGGCCTGCTTTCAGTTTCTGGAACTGCACAAGTTCTCTGTTGCCTCAGGGCCTTTGCATATGCTGTTCCTACAGCCAACATTTCCATCCTCTCCTCCTCTCCTCTTTTGCAAGGTCAAGTCCTTCTCATCCAATTCTTAGCTTAAACATCAATCAGTCCAGAGAGCTTCCTTGACCACCCATTTTAGGTACTTAACCCTCAATAGTCTCTATTCTTTACTCTGCTCATCTGTTTCATAACACATATCACCATCTGTCCTTATGTGTGTGTTTGTTTAGCCTCTGCTAGATTATAAGCCATCTCCACCCTGTTCTTCCCTGAGAGCTATGCAATTGGCTGGCTCTCTTACCCTCTGGCTTCTAGTTGGGTTTGACTCATGGGAGATCAGAAGCCAGAAAGTGAGCTCTCTCAGGGTATGTATTACCCTGGCGTCCTCCACCAGCTGCAGGTTGGCTAGAGTTCTCTCGCTAAGGCCTCAGTTCCTACCCAGTGCCCCTCCTTCATTAGACTTTAATTAACCTCTGAATATGCCATCTGTTTCCTGCTGGGGCCCCTGACCCATACAGGGACTGGGTCTGATTTACTCACCAACGTATACTTGGCAGCTAGCAGAGTGCTGGCACACGGCAGGCGCTCAATAAATATTTGTTGAATAAATGAATACAAAACAACTCAGAATAAAAAAATTCAAAATGTCTTCCTCTTCCATATTTTTTTTTGTTTCCAAAAAATCTTGTATCAAACTCTGGTATAGAAAACAGACACTCAGGGTTGTTGGGACTGTGGGTGTGTCAGGAAGACGCACTAGCACAGCTCCCATTTAAATGGCAACTCTAGAAACTCAGCCCATTAGAGATGTAGTTTGGGGGGTGCCATAAGGGAGATGTGGCACCTTATGCAGCTTCTGCAATTGAGGTGCACGCGACCAGGCGCTGGGCTGAGAGCAAATGATATTTGCTTCTCCATGTTCCCAGGAGGACTTTGGGTTCAGCTGCTGGATGGCAATGAGGGTGGAGGGGTGGAGTGGGGGTTGGCACGTCTGTGGACCCATGAAGAGGGTCTAAAATTTTCCTTTTGTAGCAGTTCTGAGTCTCAGAGGAAACCTGGAGTAAAAAAATATCCTCCAATCTGATGTGTTCCATCCAATATTGCCAGATAAAGGTGTGTCACCCAGATGTCCCTACTACAAAGTCCGCCCCACCCCCATAAACAGCTTTAGAGGGCAGAAGTGACCTTCCTGGGCAGCCCTAATCATGAGCAGAAAGAGAGACACAAAGGACAATCTCAGGTGACAGCCCCAACTTCTACTGTCAGTGTACTCAAGGATGAGTAGCTTTGGGATGTGTCAAGGAGAGCTTTATGAGAACCTGGGGCCAGACTGGAATTCCTCTCCCTGCAGAGGGGCCCCAGCTTGAAACAGATCTAAGGACAAGGGCTTGGCGGGGCACCTTTCTGGAGCTGATAATGATCTGAACAGAAAGCTTTCATTGTTGTATTCTCCCCATTGTCTTCCTAATTCAGGGCCCAAAGCTGGGCCTGTATCCCATCCACAGACTCAAAGAGCAAATTAACTGCTCTAAACTGTGGCAAGTGGGAATTGTCTGAGAAGTTAATTGATACAAGGGGGAGGGGGAACCCGTGAAGGGCTGGCTGAGGCCTGGGAGCAGTCAGCTTTCTCACGTGGGGAGGCCCGGCTCCATTAGCATCAATAGGTGGTACGTGGGTATAATTAGGCCACAGATTCTGGTAGCTTCTTTTAGCTCAGACAAGTTTGGAAAATGAGATTCAGGAAGAAACGGTTTGTCTTTTCTGGCTGCAAGCATTCCCGAAGATCCAAGGCACAGAATTCCCCAGGTGTGGGTGTCAGCAGGTGCCAGGACCACTGACATCTACAGAACCCCCAGTCCTCCTGCTCCTCAGTTGGTTCCTGTCCTTTCCTTCGATCGCTGTCTATTATGATGATATCTAAATTCCATTCAATCTTTCTTCTCCCTAGTAAGTGAGCAATGGGCTGAGACAGAATTTAAAGGAAGGTGGCAGGAGGTCGTATCTCTGGGGCACCTAATAATAAGAGTAATAACAACTCAAATATTGAGGTTGCCTCATGCCCTGCATGCAGCTAAGTGCTTTCTGCATATTACCTCATGCTTCACATGGCCCCAGGTGGCAGACATTTACATTTAATCCAAGGAAGCTGAGGGACTGAGAGATTGAAGTCATTTCCCTGAGATCACATGGCTAGAGAGGGTGGGTATTCAACCAGGTCTGTTTGATCCTTCAACATTATAAACACCAATATGCACTGCAGCTGAGGTCAGATCAAAGTAAAAAGGATTCTTTCAGCTGCAGACATGGCTTCTGAAATGTCCAGTCAGGCAAGCCCTTCACATGACATCATGCCCTCCTCAGATTTGGTTCTACATGGCTTCGATGGGGGCTGGTGGTTTCCAGTGGAATTCCCTGTGTCTAGACCAGGCACCACTGGCTTATGGGGTTGGAAAATTCTTTGCTAGGAGGGAAGGTGCTGTCCTGTGCATTGTAGGATGTTTAGCAGCACCCCAACTTCTACCAACTAGAAGTCAGTAGCACCTACACCCCAAGTTGTGACAACCCAAAATGTCTTAAAACATTGCCAAATGTCCCCTGGGTACAAAATCCCCACCCCTCCCCCACCCCCACCCACCACTGCTGAGAACCACTCATCTAGATCACCGGGCAGTGTTTGCAAATAGGTGCACATCTCAGGTAAAGGGAATTTCCCACCTGATCTTTTTACCTAAGACCCAGTAGCCAAACATAAAGAAAGAAATAAAAAGGATGAGTTATTCTAGGCTGTTCTCATCTCTCCTCTCCCTTCCTGCTCTGAGCTCAATTGGCTGCCAAGGAAAAGATGCAAGTAAAACCTGAACCGGACTTCTCTGCCTTTTAAACCCAGCACTTGTGATTTGAAAAGCAGCCATCAGGAAATCCGCTCCTGGTGGGATGAGAAACCCTGGCAAGATGCAGACCACTAGCTGCTAGGCACTGTGGAACCATTGCCAGGGATACTCCCACAAGCACATCAGAAGCGGAAGCAAGTCCCCACAGGTGTCCTGGGACTGGTAACACCCTCACGGACGGACGCAGATCTGACTGGCAAGGAGGACTGACTCCAACAAACAAGAATCCCTTGGACTTTGCACAGCTGAGTCAAGGGTTTGTTCCAAAGAAAGGCCCAGAGAACAGAAATGCATGGAGGGCAGTTTCTACTCCTTTGTTCAAGGAGCAAAATGAACTCGTTTCTGCCTCCACTCCTTGTGCACGGTAAAAATCAGAGAAAAAAGGACACAGGAGCTGGATAATCTGCACGCTGCAAACCAAACCCTTGGGTAGCCAGAGTTGAGAAAGGCTATTTTCTGCAACAGAGAGAAAGAATGGGGGAAATATGCCCACTTCAGCTAAGTGGATGGGGAATTCAGCATGGCATTTTTAAGCTGTTAGTTGTTACAGCAAAGAAAACACTAGGCTTTCTTTTAGTAATTTTGTGTTGGAAGACAAAGACTTTATCTTCTAGACAGTGCCCCCCGCCTGATTTGTGACAGCTGCCTCCCAGAAACATGTCATGGTCTGGTTTTGATTTGGGAAGGGCAGGCTGGAGGAGACGCCTGGGAGAACGGGGTTAGGATCAGTTTCACCCCCCCCCCCGCCCCGCCTTCCCGTGCTCAAGGTGTTGCTGGTAAAACAATTGAAGCGGGCTGGTGAAAATTATTCTAGGTTAAATAAACAACACGCCAAACAACCTCAAATTCTTACGCAACTTTGGTTTCATGGTCTTTTGATTTTCACATTGATTTAGAACTGAAACATACCCTACATGAAGATTACAGTGTGTCATCCATTGTCCACTTTTTCTGCTGCATTCAATGACAATACCAAAACCACTTGGCAAGTGTTACCTGCTTTCATATTTAATCTATACTATGTAATTAAGGAATAAACCATCCATATGTTTCAGAGAGTGTGCTCTTAGCTCATTAAGATGCTATTTACTGTACCAAGAGTTATTTGATGGCAAGGACATCGTCAGCTTTTCATAAGAAGCCTAATGTAATTTTCCTTTTGTCCAAACAGGAGTTTGAACTCAGGGCTCAGAGGGATGCAAAAGGGCCCTGGAGGAGAGAAGAAGGTTCAGACGATAGACGAGATGGTAAGTACAGGTGATCGCTCAGGTAATAAGGTGAGGAGCCTGGCTTTCTCTAGCTCAGTAGTTCTCAAACTTAGTGGGTCTAAGGGTTCTTGGGGTGGGGGGCACTTGTTAGAAATTCCGATTCCCAGGTATGAGCCCTGAGAAAGTCTGTCTGTGAGTCTGGGATGGGGCCCAAGAATCTGCATTGTTGACAAGCATCCCAGGTGAATATAATGTAGGTGATCCCTGGATTACTCTAACTGAGGGAGTGGACAGTTGGCTGTTTACATGGAGAAATACACTCCTAAAAGCTGGCTACAGGTAGCTTGTACTAGGAAGTGGGGATTTAATCACATTAATTTTCCAGTCCTCCGGGAGATACTTGGCGTATGGGTTGAAGAAGGGTGGTTAACAGTTGGCACAGAATCGCTGACAGGCCTCACCCGCCACCAAGACACTTTGTGGAGGAGATGCTAGGGAGGCTTTTCCAAGTGGGTAAGTTGAGAAGGTCAAGGGCCTGAGAGCCACTGAGTCAAAATACTTAGAAGGTTTGATTATGTTTATAAGGAAAGCAAGGGTAAAAACTCTTTTGTGGATGTAAATAAAAGGAAATCAAGGTTTAAACACAAACCAGTTTGGAAACTGCCTAAACGTCTAATTCAAGAGATGTGGTAACATCCATTCAACTGAATATTAATGCAGTCATTAAAAATGATGGTTACAAAGCTATGGAAATAAGCTAATAGAGCGCAAATGAAGAAATCCAGGGCCCACAATATTCAGTATGTTCACAATGCAGAAAAAAATAACTCACTGGTATATAGGAAAAAAACCTTGAAAATTCATCAAAATATGAACACTAGTCAAGTGGTGAGAGTTTGGATATTTTTTTCTTTACTTTTATCTTTTTTCTTGATTTTTCTCTTCTACATTTTCCTAACTTACCATACTAAACAAACAACAAAAAACAAACCATAAAAACCTGTTTCAAAGTCATTTTCAAGTGGTCAAGAGCTATCTCATTTCCTTTTGTGAGAGTCCCAAATCCAGAGGTTCTAAGAGGAATGTACACACACATTCTTTAAAAATCCACCAGTCCGAAGAGCTTGTCACCCACCAGCCTCCACCCTGGGCCCATTATTCTAGGGTTGCCTTTTCAGGAATAAAATGAATAAAATCAGCAATCTTTTCTCTCCCGTCAGCAACCATGGTTACTTACTCCGGGCACAGATGACTGCTCATGCCCAAGGAGGTTATAAATAAGACTCCTGAATGGTTATTAAAAACCAGGACACTGGAAAAACTCCCCTGGACCCAGAGAATGTCAGTGAGGCCGTGACATGTAGCAGGAACTCACCAGCCTCTATGGGTTGGGCTCTGTACCGTCTGTCCACTGTTCTCCGTCTCTCCCACCTGGCTCTGGGAATGTCCTCTGCTTCCGCACATACCAGGAAATGAACGCAGAAATAGAAATAAGGGGCAAACAGGACTTTTACTCCGCTGGTTTTCATCTGGCCCCTGGTATGGGAGCCTAGTTCAGAGCCATGAAATGCCCCCAGGAGGGCACGGCTTCCTTGGAGAGTACAGAGGAAGTCACCACGGGACAGTCAGAAGGTTTTCCTGAATCACCTCCCCAGCACTGAGGGGTTCAGATCTATCCAGCATGCACCTCCAAAGTATCTCCTTGCTGGCCTGAGACCCCCACATTAATCACCACAGCAACAGGCCTCAAAGACCAGGGCTTTGACTCCAGAAAACCAAGGCTAACACATATAACGGACGTTTGGAGCCAAGTTCACAGGGCGGGGCTTCTGGAGGGAGGAGCCAGGTCAGGGGAGTCAGTCCAGATGGGGGGATCCCTGTGGCTCAGCAGTAGACACCTGCGGTTTTTACCTCCTTGCAACACACACAATCCTTCTTCCTTTGAAGACACTACCTTGATTTTCCTGTGAGAAGCCCTCCATCTCCATTCTCAGCCCCTGAGTTTTTTTGGTCTTGACCCCACTACCTGGTTCCCAGGATGGGCATGTGACTCAGCCCTGGCCAATCAGAGCCATCGTCTGCCCTGGCCACAGGAGTTATTGTTTAACAATTATCAGGCGACCCAAGTCAGGCAAATTACAACTTAATTCTGGGGCTTTGGGGGACACTATTAAGAGAGCAGTTCCTAGTCCCCTTCCTGATGCTCAGGAATGTTGTTAGCCTGAAGCTGGGGTAGCCATTTCTGCTGCCCCTGGGAAGAGCCTGCCTAGAGTGAAGTCGTTATGGAGGAAACAAGAACTGAGAGAAGGAAAGAAGCCGAGGGCTGATACCATCAGCCCGATGACAACGGCATCCAGCTGTGCTTGGAACCAACAATCTGTGAACTTTGTAGTTACGTGACTTCAGAAATATTTTGTTTGTTTACACCAGTTGAAGCTGGAATTCTGACACTTGCAAACAAGAGTTCTGTAATTCAGTGAACAGAGACAATCGCTATGCATTCCCCACATAGATTCCAGGCCGGCCTGGGGCCAGCACACAGGACTCAGGTAAATTCGAGGTTCTCAAATCTGTAAAACCAGGCTGGGCCGCACATCTTCCCCAGAGGAGGGAATGAACAGAAAGATCGGGGCCGTGCAATAAATGAGCACGTCTGAGGTGCAGCCACTCAAGTACTTACTGGGTGCCAGCTGGTTAGGAAGTTTTACCCAACAATTTTAATAAAGACACTGGGTTAGAGGATGGCTACCCAAGTTATGCAGAAGAATAGGAGAAATGTCCCTGCTCCAAATTAAATATAGAAATGTTTTGCATTACAGGGAGTAAAAAGCATTTCAGGCATTCTTGGTAAAGTGAGCTATTCCAGTTGTTTCAGATCCCTACACTGCTGTTTCCACATTCTTTTCCAGCTTCCAGCAACGCTGAGAAATTTCCCCAGTCCCCCTCAGCAATCAGTAAGTCTCGGTGTTGCACAACCAAGTTTCCCTTGTCAAGGTGTGTAGGTGATGCGTGTTGAAGGTGTGGACATGCCACAACAATGCAACACTGATCAAAGCCGGCAGGAGGCCCTTTCCCAGTTCTGTTCCTGCTGCGTCTGCATACCCAGGGCACTGACATGCACACTTTCTGCTGATGCTGGCCTGGGTCAAAAAATCACAGAGTAGGCAAACTTTTATCCACTTCTGTTTTCAAATCGATCCTCTTGGGTCTCCCAGAACCCTTCTCCCAGGGGCCCTGTAAACCTCTGCCATTTTCCTCTCCTAAGTCACCATCATCCTCTTATTTCAGTCTTTGTTTTCACCTTGGGTGCTGCCATCTTCATCTCTTTCCTGAGCTTCACTGTCTTGGATTGCCTCCTAATGGAGCTCCCTGCCTCAGGACTTGCCCTCTTCCAACCAATTCCTCACACAGCTGCTGGAACCATCTTTTCAAAATGCAAATCTAATCATGTTACGTCCCCTCCCTGCATGGCCTGCAACTTCCAAGAGCTTTCCATTATCCTTAGTGGAAAGGCCCAAATGCTTCAAATATCCTAAACGCCTCTGCACCATCTAACCCTTGCCTTCCTTGCCTGCTCTCTGTGCTTCACCCAGCCAGCGGGCCTTTTTTTAGTTCTTCATGCTTGCCATACATTCCTACCACAGGACCTTTGCACGTGCTGCTCTTGTCTGGAATATGCCTTCTATTCTCCATTAAGCATCACTTTTTCAAGGTACTATCTCTGACCTCCCTGACTCGGCCATATCCCTCTTTGTGTACCCTCCTAGCCCCACATTTACCACAGATACAATTTTATATTGTACAATTAGATTGTTACTATATTAAACTTCATTGGACTGTGAAGTGCAGAAGGGCAAGGCCCATGTCCTCTTTGGCTCAGCATTGCATCCCCAGCACCTTGCACAGGCCGTGGCACCTACTAATGGTAATAACAGCTAATATTAATTGAGCACTTATAAGGTATTAAGCACTGTCCCAAATTCCTTATAGGAATTAACTCATTTAATTCCCACAACAACCCTACAAGTCACTGTTGTCATTCCATTTCAAAGACGAGGACACTGAGGCACAGAATTGATAAGCCAGTTGCCCAAGGTTACATAGGAATTAAACTACAAGGTCCAGTGTCCAACTCTGGCAGGCTGGTGTGCAGCTGCACTCTCATTCTGCTGTAACTCACAGGGTAAGTGCTCCAGTCACATTTGCTGAATGAATGAACGAGCGAACAGAAACCATCTTTCCCTTCCCTTACTCCCATCCACACCTGCACTCCCTTCTCACAGGTGCCAGCTCTCGCTGACCCACCTACTCCATACAGAAACTGGCTGGTCCTCGAGGAGGAGCTGTATTCCCAGCCTCATCAATCCACACAGGGCCCTTCTCCAGGGACCAGCTGACAGTCTCCAGCTGTCCTGTGGTGTGGCCTCTGCTGCAGCAGCAGGTCCCAATTCCAGCTCTACTCTGCACCTGGCTCCAGTGTGTGACCTGAACCCTGACCCTAACTTGCACTACAGCCTTAGTCTTCTCTCCATTGGTGCCTGCTGCCTGGGAAGCAACCCCGGGACAGCTGTACTTGTCTCCTGTGTCTTTCCTGCCTTTGACCTGGCTACATCGTCTCGGGATGCCAGCTTTGCCTCCTGCCATTCAGCTCTCATTTGACACGTGTGCACTCAGCTTCTCACTAGCCCTGCCAGCACTGTACTGACATAACCACCACCTGGCTGCACAGGAAAAGGACTCCTTGTCCCTTCAGATAGTCACGATGCAAATCTCCTGACTGATCTCCACCCTTCTGAGGATGCACCAGAGAGGTCAGGAGCAGGGGCCCTGTAGGCTTCCACACCTCGCTCAGGTCCTGCTGTCAGTGGTGACTGTGGGGAGGTCACAACCCTATGAACTTTAGTGTACTCATCTGTAAAATGGGTACAATAATCAGACTTATCTCACAGGGTTATTGTGTTTAAAGTGATGTAATATGTGACATTATTAGCATGGCAGGTCACAGTCAGTGGTCTATTATGATTATTGTCAGTTATTCCCATCACCCACACCTGCTATGGTACAGTGGTTAAGGGCATGAGCTCTGGACCGAGGATGCCCACGTTTAAATCCTGCTCCTCCACTTCCCAGCTGTGTGACCTCTCCGTGTCTCACTTATGTCACTTGTAAAGTGGGAATAACAACTCTATCTGCCTTGCAGGGATGTTGTAAGTTGGTTCACATAAAGTGCTCAGAATTATACCTAGTACATGATAAACACCCAATAGTATCAGCTATTGTCGATGTTGTTACTATTTCAAATACTGTGATCACCCAGTCTGCAAAATGCTTTAGACTTGTGTTTAGGGACTGGCAGGATGAAGAGCTTCTGCGAGGCTCTCCACAATAGTAAGTGGTGACTGCCCGCCTGACTCACTCTCTGTGAGCATAAGGGATGAACTGTATTTTCCAAGAAGAAACAGGACACTCCCAGTTCTAAGCAAATTGGGAAGTGCCACAGCCCAGATCGGAGGCTGGCAAGCCAGTGGGATGATCTGCTTTTCGGATCTGTTCTAAGGAAAAATGCTGCCCACAGAAAGCTCATGCTTGTGCCAGAGTCAACACTACAGGCGTATTCAATAAGATAACTATTGACCATGAGAGAAAAAAAGTCATTATCACCTAAGGATCAAAGTGTTCTGACTAAGTCTTTTGTGACACGTCCCTGTTACTCACAGATCAGGGTTCTAGGATTTAAAGACACACAGACAGTTCAGAACGCTGCCTTCTCAAAAGATGACTGAATTTTCTAGCAAAATGCAAATGCAACGGTGAGAGTCGGCAGCAAAAAAGACCAACTTCCCAAGTCTAGTCAATACCACGTCCTTGGTGTAGGCTGTTTGTGTGCTGCATAGGATGTGAAAGTCTATTTATTTAGGGTCTGTTCTAGTGACAAATGATGATACAAATGCTTTGACTATTAGCTACAATCTTTCTTCCACACTGTTGTGTCTGACAGATCCATGGAAACATAGAAGCATAAAATGGATTTCTTTAGCTGCCTGTTTCTTATCCTGTTCTCATGCTGCTTAGGAAAAAGAGGAGCCCAGGGGAACATTTTCAAACCTAAAAATAAATGCAAACCTGCACAGCTGGTGGACGCTGGGAGATGTCAGTAGCTAAAACATTCCTAGAGGCACCAGTATGTTTGAAATAAGAGAGAAATAATAATAAAAAACGTCAGGTAATCATATAATGACCCTCTATAAGAGGGTCATATGTGTCACGAAGTATATTAACGAGTTTAAATACATTATCATTTAATTCTCTACAAAAACCCTACAAAGGATGTACTATTAGTCACCAAATCCCATAGATAAGGAAACGGAGCTTTACAGAAGTGACTTGTTCAGGGTCACACAGTTCCTACATGATAAAGGCTGGATTTGAACCCAGAAAGTGACGCCAGAATTGGCACTTCAAACCATTAATTTTTATATTGAGAATCTGAAAAACCAGTGTTCCCGTGAGAACATCCAAAAAGACTAATGATGGGGTTAAAATTGTGCCCAACCGAACAGCTCACGCACGTCATCTCTCCTCTCCAATAGAGTAGCTGCCAGCTACACTTGGCCGTTGAAATTTAAACTGATTTAAAATAAATGAAATTTAACATTCAGTTCATTGCTGTTGAGCAGTTAAAGTGTGGCTAGTGCAGCTGATGACCTGAAATTTTAATTTCATTTAACTTCCACTAATTCAAATTTCAATATAGATGCATGGCTGAGGCGACCATACTGGGCAGAGCTGCTCTGAGGAATTTCTCTCAGCTGTAACAGGCTTGGTTCAGGGATGCTTCCAAAGATCTCAGAGGCAGAGGGCCATGAGCTGCAGCAATGCCGAAGTGCTCTGTCCAAGCAGCCACGGAAAACCAAGGGGATAAAGTTCCGCCTCTTCCTTAGGATCAGAGACTGTCTGTTCTTCAAATGTACCCGTGTGGCCTTTCCAATATTCCCCAACTCCCAGATCTCCTCAACTCCTCATAAGTCGCCATGTGAGGACAATCAAAGCAGAACAGACAAAACCCAGGGCCAACTGTTCTCAGACAACACTTGCACCAGCGTCAGTAGGGAGCTGGTTAAAATGCAGGTTTCTGGGCCCTGCCTCTATATGGTCTGATGCTGGGGGGATGGGGCGGGGGACAGGAGAGGCTGGAGTCCATGTTTTAATCAAGCAGCCAATGATTCTAATGCAGGTGGTCTAGCTTTAAGAAACTGCTTCCGAGGCTGAATTACTTATTTATCTCCTGGCCTTTGAAACAATTATAGCACATAAATCTTTCCAGAATAGCACAACCTGGGCTGGAAGCCAGGCAGTCATCACTCTGCACTAATTGCTCACTTCTGTGACATTAGGCAAGGTGCTTAGTCACCAAGGCCTCATTTTTTTTTTTGTTTTTTCTATCTGAAACATGGGGGTAAGGATATCTGCCATTTGTCCTCTAGGACAAATGAGAACACAGATGTGAAAGCATTTGAGGGGGAGAAAAGCTAAAAACACACTGTATCCTGCAACTCAGAGACATGTTTTGCTCGTTAGCAGAGAGTTTAAATAGATTTCACATTTTAAAAAAGTCCACATTTTTAACTTCTCTGAGATAAGTGGAAGATCTGACAGGATGGGACTCATACCAGATTGGCAACCTGGTGTGATGAAGAGCATGGCTCTGGAGTCCATATGCACAGGTTCCCATTCCTGCTCCTCCTCCTAAAAGCTGGGTCAAGTCCTTCAGCCTCTCGGAGCTCCAGTTTCTTCAACTCTGAAATGAGGATTTTCACAGCCTATCTCTTTCATAGGGTTGTGATGATTTAATTATGTGAGTTAATATTTATAAAGTGCTTAGAACAATGTTTGGCACATAGTAAGAGCTGCATAACTGTTAGTCGAATAAATAAATATCCCGGCACGTGGCAACGAGCAGCTGGAGCTAAGCAATGGCTGCCCCCTGAGGTGGGACTGACATGTGCCAGTTTATCAGTCTCCACCCAGACACATCTGACAATGGGGTCCCTCCTCGGGGTCTTGCTCATAAGGGGCACATTCACTTAGTGCATCTTACAAGGACTTCTCAAGCTATCCATGGTGAAAGACCAGTTTTTCATTTCCAATCCGTTGTGGACTGAGGTGTGACCTTCCTGCACATGCTACATACAACTCAACCATGGGTTCTACAACATCCTCCCGGGTCTGTACCTGGGCCGATAAATGAGCCCACTGAACATGCCCTTGGATGTTGCAGCAAAGCCAAATTGCTCCAAGGGTTTATAAATGTTGTCATTTCAGTACTTATCTCGCTGCGGACTGCGACCAGCCCCGATCCTCAGACGACACTTTGCGCAGTGCCTTCTTAGAGATCATCTACATTAGGCTTCATGTGCAGAAAAACCAACGGGATAATCTGACCACAGAGGGCATATAACGGATTCATTCACTCTCCACCCCCCTCCGCCCCCGACTTCAGCCCTGTCCAGACTGCTTGCCTTCTCCTTCTCTATCCACATTTCTTTTGTCTCTATCTGCACATTAAAACCAGCTCCCTAATGAGACACTGGGATTCAGAACAGCCTTGGAGTTGTTGTGGATGCTCTGGTGTCCCTGGGAGCTCCAGGTTTTGTGACTACTGTCTCCAGCTCATAGCTGGCCCTTCTCCTGAATATTGCTTTGGCCAACAGGAGCTGCCTTGCCCGGTGCCCACATCCACAATCTCGTCCCTGAGCTGCTCTCCAGTGGCCCAAGCCAATGACTGGCTGACATGGTGGTACACAGCGTCAGCCCCTTTGTCTCAAGAGGGAACCAACTGTATGGTGCAACATCCTCCAGAGCCCCCTGTGGGGTCGGGCTGAAGCTGGACTCAGGTCCAGACATCATCCTTCGCTTGGTTCCTCCCCCTGCCCTGCCCAGTTTCTCTCCCTCTCCCTCCCTGGAAGCACCCCTAACACGTCACAGGCATCTTAATCTCTGCCTCAGGCTCTACTTATAGGGAATCCGATCAAAGACAGAAGCCATCTGTAACCTGGGTTCACCTTCTCTAATGACCTGTTGGAGGAGGGCACACGGCAGGAACAACACTAAAATCTGAAGACCGGCACCAGGTCACCCGGAAGTCATCCTCTGCTTTCTGATTGCCAGGTGAACAGAACCTACCTGTCGCATTAGACAGGGCCAGCGATTCCATGGAGCCTCGAGGGGTCTGCTCTGTGGGTGTCATGTCCTCAGTGTATTTCAGAGAGCTGATTGGATGACGGGTCCGACACTGCTGAGTGGATATGCCCCCTTCCTCCTCCTCCTCCTCCTCATATTTGGGGACTTGGATGCTGCCTCGGGTTTCACTAAAGCTCTGACTGGACATGTCGCTGTAGCTCTCCTGGGACCTCAGCCTTCCAGGGTAGTAGTCCTCTCGGCATTCCTTGATGAAGCTGCCGCCGTGTCCCTTCATGGCCAGTGACGAGCTCCTTTTGGGGTTGCTGAAGTGCTTGGCCCACATGTCAGGCTGGGCCCCAGCCCCTTGCCCTCCCGGACTGTAGGAAGTTCTGATGTTGCACTGGCTGAGGAGCTGCAAAGGACTCTGGGACTGGTTCTGCTCCATCTTGTTCCCGTAATGGTAGGGCTCGTCCCGGCTCCTCCAAATGGGGTCCCGGTTGAGGCTGGGTGTCTGGCTGGATAGGCTGAGCAGGTCCATCTGCAGTGACAGGGGATCCACGTCGGCTGACAGCCGGTTGGAGCTCACCTGCAGCTGGCTGTGCTGGTTCAGCATGGGCTCTTCCGTCTTGCCCTTGTTCTTGCCGATTTTGGCGCTACGCCGGGACTCCTTGGCCCTGGCGTTCTGGAAGGCCGAATCGGATGAGTCCGAGCCATTGGGGTCCTCCCCAGCACTGCAGGCCCGGGAGCAGAATATCTGGCCCTGTTTTGGGAGGAATGGCCGTCCAAGGAGGGATTTCTTGCAGTGAGCACAACAGAAACAGGTCTCAGTGGCATGCCAGTGCTGGCCGTCATAGGTCATTTGGCCTTGGTCGATCCCTGGGGACCAAGAAGAGACATGGAAGAGGCTGATGAGCTGCTCAGAGTATTGCATTACAATTTGAGACATACCCGGGTGGGGCTCAGCGTTCCAGGTGCAGCAGGGAATAAAATGTCATTAAATCAACGATCAGGCCCCCACATAAATGGTATTCACGACCTACTGTGCGAGCCCCTTGGTTCTTCTGGTCAGCTCCTCCTTAACTCATCACTCTGACTGCAGAGAAACTACATCAAAATGACCTGTCCCTAGATCCTTCTGCCTGGGACACATTCCTCCAGACAAATCGCAATAATGACACTGACGTATAATAAAGCACTTCCTTAAATGCTTTGCATATATGTATACTCGTTTAACCCCTCCATTGTATGACTGTATGAGGTAGGTTTCTATTATTTCCATTTTTCAGATGAGAAAACAGAGGCACAAGAGGTTAAGTAACTTGCCTAACGTAAAACAGCCAGGAATCATAAGGTGAGATCTGTGCCCAGGAAGTCTGGCTCCTCACTGTGACATTGGCATTGTCTTGTTCACTCTGCTTAGGGGTCTGCTCCAATGCCAACTCCTTGGAGCAGTCTTCCTGTCCTCACTGCTAACACATTCTCCACCCATGCCTGCTGTATTTTTCTTCGTAGCACTAACACCTCTTGACATTGCACCACTACATATGTGCATCTGCTTACTGGTTCCCTCTCCCACTAAAAGGGAAGCTCTTTTAGTGAGGACAGGGCCATCGAGTTTCTTTGATACCTCCAGGAACATGGCCTGGCGCATCACAGGGGCTTTTCATATGTTGGATGGATGGATGAACCGAATCCCGTCACCAGCATATGCCATTCCAAAGGGTAATAACTAGCAGCTCAGTGGCAAAGAAAAAAGTTAGATTTCAGCACTTGGTAAGGAAAAAGTTGGGTGTGGTTTGTCAACTACGTCTCTCCTCCATAAGCATCCATACCTTTTGCTTGACTTCATCAGGAAAGGAAGAAACATATTTCCTCGCCATCCCAGGGCTGTGCCTAGTTGACTTATTCTTGTTACACCTATGTACAGAAGCCTCCCACAGTGCCTGCTGTTCTTGCTTCTCAGCATCTCTTCTGCCCTATTCTAGTTATAGGACTTAATCTCCCCATGGGCCATCATCTCCTTGCTACCCTTGGGCCATGAGCTTTGGGTGGGACTAAAGTCTCTCCTGGACCCAGCACTTTCCAGTAAAAAAAATGGTAACTCTCAGACTAGTGATTGGTTCAGGGGTGGGCACATGACCTGCACCAGGCCAATGGGAGTGTCACCTGGGATTACTGTTAAAACAGTGACACAGGGAGGTTTTCTTTGACAGCAGTTGCTAAACTGGCAGAATGGAAGCCATCCATCCTGTGGGGAGAGCCTGCTGAGATGCAGTCCCAGAAATGACTATGGAGTGGAAGAGAACCTTTGCAAGACTCCTGATATCTGATGATAAAAATCTTTCCAGAAAGGTACTAATCTGAACCTTCACCTTTAGCTGCTGAGAACGCTGAGCCGGGACTTTCCAGGAATAACATCTAGAGAATTGTCTAGAGAGGTGGTGAACAAAAAACTGAGATAAAGAGAGAAGGGCAAGAACAAAAGGCAAAGAGCAGACAGCCTCTCCTGACCCTCTCTGTCCTCTCCCTGACTTCCCTGTATGTCCCTAGAGACCAGGGAGAAAGAGGCACAAGGCAGATTCCTCTCTTAGTAGCTCCTCCCCAAAAGGGTCTCTGTTTATTTAGGCGTCCGGCCCTAGGGACTCTTAGGCGAGTTTTAGAGGGACAGGGGCAACCATAAGGGCCCCCAAGGCGAGCGGGACACTGAATCCACTGCCTTTGGTCACAGCATTCCCAGGTGTGAGAACTGGCTGGGGCAGGGTTGCAGCAGCTGACCCAGAGCTGGGGCTCCATCCACACTTCTTCCCCAGGGTCCTGGGAGGACACAGGGCCAGGCAGCAGAGGGAGGCGGAACTCTCTAGTAGTTAAGAGTGAGGCTTCAGGACTCAGGAAAACGCAGGTTCAAATCCCGGCCCCCTGCCAGTCCATCTGGTTGTGAAGATGATGCAACCCATCAGCTTGGGTTCGAATCCTGGTTCTGCTGCTGTCTGGCTGTTTGACCTTAGGCAAGTGGCTCCACCTCTCTGTTCCTGGGTCTCTTTCCCAATAAAACAGGGATAATAACAGTACTTACTTCATAGAGTTGTTGTGAGGATTAACTGAGTTAATATGCAGAGAGTGCTTAAACCTGTGACTGCTAACTGTTCTGACTGCTCTTCTTCTTGTATTTTTATTAGGTGTTAATGCCTGTCTCCCTCCTTTCTTTGAGAACCACTCCCTGGATGCAGGCCAAAAGAGAACTGAGTCTGGCTTGGCCTTCCCTCCTCTCTCCCATCTCCCTTCTCTTCCAGGGAGCTTGTGCTGGTGACCCAGCTGCCCTGGGTCCTTGCTGAGAGCTCGCACTCAGCACGGCATCAGAGCAGCTGCAACTTTCCCATTCCCCGTCAGAGGTACACAGGAAGTCCAGTTCCTCTGGCCTGTCCTCTACCAGCTGCTTCTCCGTGCTTCTGCAAGGAAACACGCTCAGATATGGCAGCAGGGGCCTGGTTTTGGGGATGGGGGTGGGGGCCTCACAGAAGGCTGCGCCATTGAGGGGAGAGGGGCGGGGGAGGTGTGTTACAAAGCAGCCCAGCAGGCGGTGGAACGTGGTCCCTGATAAACATCAGCGATGTCAGATGGTGTCTGAACTGCTCCTGAACTCTAAACATCTGGAAAAGGGCTCTGCGGGTCCACATCTAAGCGCTCCCTTTTTATTCCCTCTCTAAGCCCTTTAAGCACTGCTCTGAGGGCGTATGTGTCTACTGATGCTAGAGCCTTGGTCTGTTTATAGGACTGTTTGCTGTGCGCAGGCAAAAGTACCGTTGCCCTAGCAACGGCTGCCTGATGCAGGGTCGGCTCTGAGCAGCTATATAAATATGGCATATTTGTATAATATAGTCAGAGTAAAGCATCCAGAGACTGTGGTATGCATGATACACAGAACATATCCTTCCTTTCACTGTCGCAGGAAAATTACGTTTTACAGAAAAGTGGATTTAGGGGAAAAAAATCGGCGACAGCATTTTAACTGCAGCAGCGATAGTACTGCAGACCACAGAGGTCTCCTTTTCTGGTAAAACACTGATGCTTTTTTGTGGATTTAAGAGGGAAGGAGAGGGAATGCCAATCCACATCTCAAATAGCTAAAAGAAGCAAGAAATAGAAGAAAACAGAGGGGCCTTCTGAGGGGTACATGCTGTGGTGACAGGGAGGTTTTCTCCCATGTCACTGAGGGAAAATTCTAAGTGGCAGTTTCTGGAGAGGCTTTGAAGGCTAGTGGAAAGGAGCAGAAGAAACAGAAACACTAATGAGAAGGGGGGATAGTTGCTGTGGGCTTTCTGTACACTCAGTCCTCTCATCCAGGCAAGCGCCACTTGCAGACCTAGAATCCAGGGAGCAATGCCGGGCATTGCTTACCTAAGTCACACCATCTCCCTGATGGGTCCCACTCCCTGCCGTTCCTCAAATGACGAACCACCTGTGCAAATCAAGCTCCCCATATCCTAACTCGTACCAGAAAAGGAAGTTTATCTGTTTGATCGCTTTGACCTTGTGAGCAATGAAAGCTGTTGGATTCTTGGTTGAGGCATCGGGCTGTGAGAGAGTAAGGTTTTTAGGGGTTTTAGGAAAGGGAATTTGTGCATCACTCTAGACCACAGAAAAGAATGCTGCTGGAAAGAGTCAGCACAGCAGTGCTCAGCCCTGGGCCTGGCAGGGGCTTAGCTTGGAAAGGCCTCACGGAAGCAGACTTGAGTCTGCGGGACGGACAGCCCAACAACAAAGAATCACTTTGCTGAGCACACAGTAGGTGCCTTGTCCACAAAGCTGTAATTTTTATCACCACACAAAATCCTTCAAATTACTAGCTAATTTTTCATTTGATTACATCACTTCTGATGAACTAGGGAAACAAAGCTACTTTGTGTTCTCGATAAAATCTTTTAAGTGGGGCAAAATGGGCTCCCAGTCTATCTCCACATCTCCCCATTCACGGTAGGTAAGAAGTTGGCAGATGCTGGGTAGATTTGGAATCACACAAGCCACAGGAAGATCAGGCTGGCTGCTGGGCTCGCAGACAATCATCCACTGCCAACGTTTTTATTTTTTTAAGGGTGGCTCATTCTCAAGGTGCCAGAACAGGCAAGTTGAACGAAGAAACCACAGATGCAGCAAGATCTGGAACAGCACTGCAGGGCTGAACAAACTGGTTACTATTTGCAAAGGGCAAATGATTTTCACCATTTCAGATCTGCCACTTATTTGGGGAGTTTGTAGCTTATGAGCTATTTGAGATTCCTTGCTTTGTATTTGGCTGGGTCAGCTTTTGCTGACTATTTTTTTTTTTTTTTTAAGATATGCTTGCCAGAAGCCATTTGGTTTTCTTGACTTTTCCTTCCTACCAAGAGAAATGCTTTGGTTCCTCCCTCCGATGACCCATGAATTTTTCCAAGGAGGCAGTGGAAGACATCTGTTTGTATTTTCCCTCATATTTTCCTTCTGAGACCTCTCGCCCTTCCCTTGGTGGAGGGGCTGTACATCATATAGCCCCACCTAGGCGGTCGGCCTATGACTCAGGCAGACCAATTAAAATCCCCTATTCTCTTGTTTTCAGGGCAGAACATATGACCAAGCCAGAGCCTATGGGATTCCTATATGGAGGACCTGACTTTGTGTGTGTGTGTGTGTGTGTGTGTGTGTGTGTGTGTGTGTGGTGGTAGTGGCGGGGGGTGGGAGGAGGTTGGGTCATCTTGGCCATCATGTGAAGGTACCTTGTTTCCAAGTGATGCCAACAGGAGGCGAGCTGAGCTGAGATACAGAGGGAAACAAACAGACTCTGTTTGAACCCTTGATCCGGCCCTACCTGACGAGCATCTCCTGGCATTTCTAGTAGTGTGAGCTGATTTTCGCTTTTCCACTTAAGCTAGTATGAGTTGGGTTTCTGTCACTTGCAACCAAAGGGATTCTAACACAGTGGAGACCAGTCACATTCGGACCAAGCTCAGTACCAAGCGTTGCCTCACCTATGTGTTGGGCACAGGTGTCACAATATTCAGCATACAAGGACTCGAAGCAGTGGCAACAGTAGGGCCTTCCCTCCTTCATGATGTAGCGCTGGCCACCCAGCACCGTCTCGCACTCAAAGCAGCAAAAGTGTTTCATGTGCCAGTGCCGCCCCTCAGCTTCAGTGCATTCGTCTGCGAAGATGATCTGGAGATGGGGAAGCCAGAGGACCAGTGGTTAGGACCCAGCCATGGGAACGCACTTTAAAGTAAGAATGCTATGGGGGCCCCAAGCTAGCAGGGTAGGAAAACAGGTCCCGCCCACACATTATTAACAACCTACATGTATATGTTTCTTCTACACCTACATCAGCTCCCACATTTTGATTGGCTTAAAGTACAATTACACATGGTTTCTAGCCTTGCCAGCGATTAATTTACCACACTTTGATACAAGAAAGAACGTTCTACCCTGAAGAATATGAAGCAGGGCCAAAAGCTGACAGCTCATGGGCATGTTGAATATACATATCTGTTTTATTTGGCCTGCACGCCATATTGATAAAATAGGAAGTGTCTCATAAACACCTGGAATCCTGGTTTCTCTTGAATATACAATATTTGGCAATACTCGGTGTACCTTCCTTCATGGCGACAGTGGCTAGAGCTGGGCAGAGGCTGCTGCTTTCAGCTGAGTGGCGAGTCCTTTAGTTTCATCATACTCCTCACTATTCACTGTTGCCTTAAAATGAGGCAACTTCATTTGCAATATCTGCTAGCCCTCAGAAGCATTTGTGTTCTGACCTCTAATATAGAGTTTTTAAAATTTCAAAGCACAGATTTAAAAGCTTACTACAAACTAGTCATCAAGGCAGTGTGATACTGGTATAAGGACAGACACTCGTAGATCAACAGAATTGAAATATGGACTAAACCCAAACATTTAGGGCCAACTGATTATCAACAAGGATGCCAAGGACATTCAATAGGGGAAAGTCTCTTCAACAAATAGGGCTGCGACAACTGGGTAACCACATGGAAATGAATGAATCTGAACCCCTGTCTCATACCATACACTAAAGTGAACTCAAAGGGGATTGAAGACCTAAAGAGACAAAAAACTATAAAATGCTTGGAAGAAAACACAGGTGTAATTTTCATGACCTTGGATGAGGCCATGATTTCTTAGATATGAAACTAAAAGAGTAAGCAATAAAATAAAAATAAATTGGACTTTATCCAAGTTAAAAACTTGTGTGCTTCAAAGGACATCAAGAAAATGAAACTACAACCACAGAATGGGAGAAAATACCTGCAAATCATGTACTTGATAAGGAAGTACTACCCAGAATATATAAATAATACTTATAATTCCACAATGAAAAGAAAAACTGCCCAATTGAAAAAAATGGGCCAAGGATTTAAGTAGGCATTTCTCTAAAAAAGATGTACAAATAACCAATAGAAACATGAAAAGATGTTCAACATGGGGCAGCCAGTTAGCTCAGGTGGTTAGAGCGCAGTGCTCATAACACCAAGCTTGCTGGTTCGATCCCCACATGGGCCACTGAGCTGCACCCTCCACAACTAGATTGAAACAGCTATTTGACCTGGAGCTGATGGGTCCTGGAAAACCATGCTGTTCCCCAATTAAAAAAAGAAAAAA
Organism: Hipposideros armiger; assembly: GCF_001890085.2. Lineage (NCBI taxonomy): Eukaryota > Metazoa > Chordata > Mammalia > Chiroptera > Hipposideridae > Hipposideros > Hipposideros armiger. Next base: position 644,224 of record NW_017731928.1, on the reverse strand, counting down.
ATGCTCAGCATGATTAGCCAATTGGGATATGCAAATCAAAACCACAATGTGATATCACTTCACACGCACTAAGATGACTACAATGAAAAAGACAATAAGTGTTGAGCAGAATGTGGAGGAACTGGAACCCTCATTCACTGATCGTGGGAACATAAAATGGTACAGCTGTTCTGGAAGAAAGTTTGGGTTTCAGGCTGAAATCAAAAGCTGCACCATTCCTTTTTTTTTTTGTAAGAGTTATGAACTGGGAATCTCCTCAGCCATTGAAACCAACTGCCTTTACACCTGGATGACCATGAGATTGTCACATTCAGTAAAATGGGCCACCATCCCTGATATGCTAGCAACCAGAGATAGGTGGTGCTCCTCTCTTGAAAGGATTACTGTAAGAAGGTGCAATGGCCTATGGTTTTCTGCTGTATGGGAAGCCACAGGACAACGTGTTGGTTATGGGGCACAAGAGGGTCACGGGCAGGGCTATGAGCCCCCTGGAGTGTGAACTGACCTCGTCACAGGCTGCACAGCGTGGCTTGAGGCACTCGGCGTGATGCCTCCCGCAGTATATCTTCCCATCTTGGTAAAAATAGATCAAATCCACCAGGAGCTCGTTGCAGACAGTGCATATGAAGCAAGGCGGGTGCCAGCAAACGCCGTGGCCAGCACGCGATGCAAACACAGCGATGTCCCCACCATTAATCTGCCCTCCACACTGTGAGGCAAATAGAAACGTCAGTGTGAACACCGGCTCCCGTCTCTCAGTGCCACGCATCAGGGACAAACCACTACCCCCATCACATAGCTGGTTATTGAGCACTTTTTACCAACTAGTCCTGTGCTACCTGCTTTTACACATGTGCCCTTCCCATACTCTCCTTTCCTGGAGCCTACAAGTAAGTTCAAGATAAAGTAACTGAGAATACACGGGATCACAGAGGTGGGAAAGAAAGAAAAGCTCTTGCAGACAGGAGGCACACTTCACAGAGTGGTCTCATTATCTTTTAGATCCTCCAAACTCCATCCAGAGACACCAGAAGGAGTGGGCTGTGGGGGCTGGGAGGTGGGAAGGGGCTGGGAAGATGGTAAGGGAGTGGGTTCATAAACGTATATGCCTACCTTGAACTATTTCTCTAAAAGCCTTTCAGCCATGCTTTTAGCCTGCTTCCTCTAACATCTTTTTACACAGTCTTGATTAAAAAGCCACCACTTCTAAGACCAGACTCCAGAAAGGGCTTCTTCCCTCTCCCTTCCTTATTTTCCCACTCATGCTCCAAAGTTCCTTCCCCTATCGAGAAGGGCACAAGGCAGAATCCATGGTTACGGTGGGGGTTGGGTTAAATCAATATGGTCTGAGGGTCTTTGAGGGAGGAATAAAGTGTGAGGCAGTGGGTCCAGGGGAAGGCTCTCTGCTGACCACGGCATTGGTCATGAGGTTCACAGCCTGAGGGTCTAGTACTAAGGCCCCACAGGATGTCCATGGTATAGGGAAGGGCTGAGCTTTGGGAACAGTGTCCGAAGAGTAGAAAAGCTACTTCCAAACCTTCCCTATACCATGGACATCATATAGGATGAAATGCTTCAGAAATGAAGCAAAGATCTCATGGAGCAGTCCCTGGGAGCTCATTCATGTGAGTGAGCAGACAAAAGAAAGACATTATATTAGAAAAAGTACTACCCCTGCCTTTCATAGCATTAGCAGAAATGTACTATGCATACTGTTAAAAGATAAATTTTAAAACATTAAAATTTTCAAGAGTTTATTTGAGCAGATACTGATTCGAACTGGGCAGCACCAGACTGAAGGTGGTTGGGAGCACTCCACTGATGAGCTGGGGAGAGGTTCTTATAGGGAAGAAGGGGAAGCAAAGCAAGGAAGCTATTTGACTGGCTATAGCTTCAGTGGTTGCCTTATTTGGGAAAGCCTAGTTGGCTGTTTGCGATTGGTTATTATGTTTTGTTTTCTCAGATTCTAGTACATCAACTTTGGCTTAGGTTTTGGTTTGTAGGCTCCCAAGACATTAGAGCCACCTCAGTGTAATAATAGCCTTTTTATTTAATTACTGCAACAACACAGAATGCCATTTAACCCTCACCTTAGTTTATGACATAGACATTTGTTATTCCCATTTTGCAGATGACAAAACTGAGGAAAAGTAACATGGTCAAGGTCATTTGGGAAAAACATGAGCCAAACTTATGTCTTTCTGCCTTCATGCTCTTGTCACTATTCTGTACTACTTTTGACATCTGCCTAAGAAATACAGCCCAACTTCCTTTTTCCTTCGGTAAATCTAGCCGGGCTGGTTCCAGGAGTGGCAGAGGTTCTGAACGGAGCACACCGAATCTCCATCTAACCACCAACCACTTGCATCTTAAGGGTGGGTCTCAGGGATGAAGACCCCACTGTCAAATCTCTTTGACTCCCCTATTAAGTAGCATCTCCATGTCATTCACTTGAACCTTCTCACCCTATCCCTCTGAAATCTCAAAAAAAAAAAAATAAAGCCCCCAAATGGCATCCACTGCTCTAAGGTACCCTCTCACTTTCTCTTCACTGATCCAGCTAATTTATCTTCAGCACTTGAATGGGTCACTTAGAGCTGAAGGAGGTAGATGGGGCCGGACAAGCAGCAGCAGAGCTGAGAGGAGGGTGGAAAGTGATAATCAGCACTGGCAGGCTTTTGGCAGCTGAGAGGAGGGGCGAGGTGAACCCAGGCAGGCGGGACTCCCACCCTGCTTTCCTTAAGATGCTCCTCCACCCTGTCCTGAGCACTATACAGGAGAGTAGGAGAAAAATGAATCCAGACTAGTCAATTGAGTGAGGTGCTCGGGAGAATGCAGGGGGCTTCATGGACTCTGCTAAAGAGCCCTCAAGCTGAGGAGGCGATCGGTTACCGCCCCTTTAAGTGGCCCTGTCCTGGGATGAAGAGGCTGACCCAGGGTCCAGGCAAATTCCATCTTGTCATTCCTCTCCTCACATCCTTCCAGTGGCTTATATAACTTTCCAGGATCTGGCCTCTGCTAAGTCTTTTCTCTCACTCCTGCCCTGCCACACTGGCCAACTCACAGTTCCTGAAACACAATAGAAATAACTGCTCCTGCCTCAGGGGCTTTGAGCTGGCTGTTCCCTCCGCCCTCCCCTCACACCCAAGGTCTGCATCATTCGTGATTCACTCTCTCAGCTCTTGCCCGCCTTTGCTCAGAAGCCATCTTCTAAGTGGGGCTTTCCAGGTCACTTGACGAACACTTCAACCTCCCCAGCACTTCTATCCGTCTTCCCTGCTGTATTTTTTTCTGTATGTTATTTACTTATGTTATTGTCTGACTTTCCCCCCTAGAACGGAACTCCTTACGAGGGCAAAATCAAGCCTTTACATTTCTCTTCGATACTGCATCCCCCCGGCCCAGAATATAGCTTGGCACGAAGGAGACACTCAGAGACTAACTGTGGCGTGAATGACTGGGTGAAAGCGCCCCTCTTCACTTCTCAGCGTCCACGCTCACCTGTTCACAAATAGCTCCGGTCATTGTGACTGGGAAGGGCCTGACGTTCCCTCGGCCCAGGTTTTCACGTTTCCTCTGGTTGCTGAAGAGCTTCAGCTCCCTCTTTTCTTCCTCATCCAGGGAATTGCAGTATCGGACCTGAACACAGAGAATGGCGTGGAAGAGGTCACTGTCACTTTTAGGATTGCTGGAGCTCACGCCTTCGAGTTTTCTCGTTAAACACACTCCCGTTTGGTTTTACAGTCCTGGCCTGTACTTTACCACCACCAGGCTTGGGGCCATTTCAAATGAGTCTCTACCCAAGACTGCTGACAGACACAAGAGCTTACTAAATGCTCCAAAGTCTGGAGCCCAAGTCCTGGCAGGATCCAGGTTCTGCACCTCTTCCTCATCCTCACTGCCTCACTCTGCTCACCACGCCAAGATCCAGATCACCCAGGACAGCTAGGGGGCTAGGCGACTTCTGGGAATTTCTCCTCCTTTCGTATTGATTTGGGTCTTCAGACTGATTGGGGGGTTCCTGATACTTTCATGTCCATGTGCCAGTGTAAATGGTCCTGGACACCAATGGGTGGCTCCAGGCTCGGAAGCCAGAACCACCGTCAGTGTGCTCACAGCTTCTCTCCTCCCATCTTGTTTTTGGGAAAACGGGGAACCAAAGGCCTGAGTCTGGTTCAAAGGTATCAGTGTTGCTTCATGGGAGTGCCTGCATAATTATCTGCGTGCAGGTGGCAAAGAGCTGCCTGCTGGGCTTTGTTTAATGCATCAGCTTGCATGAGATACTTTCCTTCTTGTTAAACACAGAAACAGAATTAAGGGATGGACATTAATGAAATTCAAATCCAGTATTTACCATTCTCTCCCCTTACTCATGCACTCCTTGGGAATTTTGCCATAGATTTGAACGACTGTTTACTTAATACTGTTTTAAAACTGACTCACTTTTAAAAAAAAGTATACTGTAATTATAAATGAAAAAGCAGTATTACCTGCAAAAAACAGAAGGTGACCATAAAACTAAATAGAGTGAGAACAAAACCACATTGTTAGAGTCTAGCTGGCTACTTTTGCTTGTGGGAGACCCTAAAATGAAGATGCTTAATGCTACAACTTAAAAAGTGGAGACTAGTATGATTTGGAGAAGTGTGATATACCTACTAACACCAAACTCTAATTTCGCTCTTGAGTGTTCAACCACTCAATCACTACGAATGAAATACAATTTAAAAGAGAGTGATTCTTTCATTACAGGGTTCAATTTTATTTACTGCTATGTCCATGTGCCACCCAAAGTCATGTATTGGCCACACTTTGGGAAGCACGGTCCTAACACCACCTCTTGTTTTACTTTAGAGTAATCTGAGCATCAGAAAGGTTAACTGAGCTGCTCAGATGATTTGTAATCCAGATGGTTACAAGGAAACCTTTGAACTAGACTGCTGCATCCTAACTTGAAAACCAGTGCAGCTATAGATATCAAAATTGTCTCATGTGGGTGCAAAAGAGAATGAGGAAATATTTACTTTAGAATCACCCTTTATCCTTAAAAGGGCCACGCCAAATGGGCGAAACCTGCCCACTAGGTCACATGTAAGGGATTCTCACCAACAGGAAGAAGGATTTTTGAAAGGTCTCTCTTTCTGAAACCACAGTTAACCATAAACCATTAAAAGCAGAGAAGAGCAGATCACTTCCCTCGATCCAGTAAAAAGAGTTAACAAGAAAGGAAACCGCCTTCATGTGGATGCCCCGGGGAGAAGACAGCACTGACCTGAACAGCCCAGAATACATGGTTACACCACTGACATTTTATGGACATGCTTTTAAAGAAAGGCACACCCCTGCTGCTTGTCAAATCTGGCATTTTCACTTCCAAATTAGTTAACTGGGCATCAGGTTACAGTATTTGCTCTGGGCTTTAAAGAGAAAGCATCATTTATATATTTTTATGAAGTCTGAAATAAACAATAAGAAAGGGAATTGCGGCTCTCTTTCTAGGAGTTGCTTCAGTGTTTAAGCTTTTGTTCCACTTATTCAAACTTATTTTTGAGGTTCCTGATTTATCCTTTTTATTCAAATATGGGGAGGTAAAGACTAAAAAAAGCGCTCACTCATTTCCCCTGGGATCCAGCTTGTGGGTAGGGCAGTTGGTAGAAAGCTGGTGTTTAGTTTTCTAAAGGTGTCCCATCACCTTTCAATTTAAAATTATATTTTTGCTTAAAATGCAATCAGAGTTAAGTGGACAGTTCAAGTCTATGAGATTACTATTTTTAAGAACCAGATATTTAAAAGTTAATTTCTAGTTTACAAATCTAGCCCCCTCAAGCATGATGATCTTTTAAAAGCGTATTTACAAATTTCCCTTTACAACCAATCTGTCTTCAAAGAAATGCCTGCTTACTGTGCCCTGAGTCTGGGTTCAGAAGAAAGGGCAGCTTGCATGCCATGCTTTCAAGGGTATAAAGGATGACCTTCGCAAGTTGGACTTTAAATGACAAAAACACCGGTGTTCAGAGTTGCAAATCTGGACATGTAACTTCTACTACAGCATAACATGGAAAACATGCCATTCATTTACTATGAAATGATGCTGAAAATTCAAGAGAGTCACAAAGTTTTTGCAGCGTTTGAATTGTCCAAGGAATCTCAATCGTCTAACATGCTCAGGAAACTAGTGTCATACATTCTTCTTCAACTAAGAAAACCTGAACTTGAGCTTTTAAATTTTAGTGCTCCCTGGTTACCCCCAAATAGCAAGCAGTGCCAGGCACAGAGGTGAGTCCTCTGCATGGCATTCTGCTTTTCGGTAACACTCTCCAAAAGGCATCCAACAATTTCTTTTGGCTCTAATTGAGGAAGCTAAAACCTAAAATAAATTGCCAGAGTTTTCCTTTGGAGATCTCAGTGATCACTGCATTTTAATTGTGCAAAAGGTAACAATTCACAGGAGGTTCTAGGAAAAGTCGTCCTATGGTCCCTCTAGCCCTTACCTCATTGTCATGCGGTGGCAGCTGGTGTAATAGCTGCTTGATTCTCAGTTTTTCTCCCGGGCTGTTGACATAAGGAACTTTCTCTTCTGGGAGACAGCTATAGTATTGGTGAACCTGAAAGATGAAAAGCACGAAGGTAACTTGCCCATTCCCATTTCTGGGAGAAAAACTCCCGAAGCAGGACACAACCCACTTCTCACTGTCCCCACCAAGCATGGAACTCAAGAGCATGAGTTTCTCACTGCAAGCAGAGAAATCCATCCTTAAAGAAAGTGTCGAGCAAATCACTCATATCTTGGGGGTATTCCCTCTCTCTGCAAGGGAAAAATAAAGCCAGCCGACTTTCCTAGAAAAAGAGAAATTGGCAAACATGCGGGTGGACCCGGAGGGGTAGGGCTTTCTCCGCAGGCTCCCCCGAGAGCTGACTTTACCATTTTCTCTGCTCGTCTCCAGTATGTAACACGCCTTCTGAGCCAAAGGGATATGTCAGTGCCTGCCTTGGCGTCACCGGAGTCAAAGCCAGTTTTTGGCACCGAGCGAACTCCTGGGTCCCTCAGCCTCCACATTAAAAGCCCTCCAGGTTTTTGGCCCTTTCTAAGGACAGGCAGTAGCTCACATCTGTCAGAAAAAGAGTCGCTAAATCTGGGCTACAGAGCGTGTCATCAAAAATCGTCATTAATAAGAGTATTTCTGTATGTACTAGAATACTCCTGTTTACGACTGTTAGGATAGATTCTTGCACTTTCTAAGGCTCATTCAACCTTAACAACCAACTTCAGAAAGCTCCAACTATCTAATTTTGCCTGAGAAAAGAAAACACCATTCTACCATCCAACTGCATACAAAACGAGGGAAGAAAAACCTGACCAAAACAGAAGGTATGCTATTATACAGGAAAGTCAAAAAACAAAACAAAACCAAAACCACAAGATCAGATGACATCATGGAAAATACTTTTCTACTATCTCTGAGAAGCATCATGACCAGCTCTTGCGAAACAAGACATTCATTCAATAAAACAGAGACGAAAGACTTAGGGCTCTGAATTCATCCTACTCCTTGCACTCTACAAACAGGGTCTAATTCCTTCAGAGTTTAGGGAGCCTTGCATACGCACACATGTTTTGGGTATGCTGAGGTAAAGTTACAAAAGCTCTGTCTACTTTGATCTCCAGAAACTAAGTCATAACTGTTGGGGGAGGAGGGGGGAAGCTTTGCAATGATAAGGCCTTAAAAAATGTGAAAGCCATCTTTATTTTCATAACAAATTATCATAACCATTTACCACCATGTTCCTATCATCCTCTTAACCAAATCCCAAAGGCAACTGTAAACAGACTTCTTGTCCTAGACTAGCTGTCTTTTGGAGGGCAGGGCCTCTGCAATTGCTCCCTAGAGGCACCTGGCAGGGAGCCCCGTCCTGGGATGGGAAGGGAGGAAGGAACGGCTCCAGGTTTTGAGGGCCGCCCACAGGTTACCAGCCCTCTCCCAGAGAAGAAATACAAGCCCAGATCATGAGTTAGTTTGGGATTAGATGTTGGCGATGAGCCCATCAGAGACCAGCACACCATTTTGTACTCAGGAGAATCTGTGTACTATTTGCCTCCTCAGGGAAGCGCCAGGTATAAAGAAGCAGGCTCCGTGTCTGTGTCTTGGGGAACGGGCTTTGCCTCCCGAGTCAAAGAACTGCTGGAACAAAGGCCTTGTTGCAAACATTTTCACAAGTCCCACTATCAATATAGAACATTAGGGACAAATGCTAATCTGAAATGAATGACTGTGGATGCCTGCTAATAAACAGTCTAATCTGAGCTTGCCTGGCCCTCCTCTCAATCTCCTGTCCTTGCTCACACAGCCCTCTCTTCACTGCCCAGACCAGGTTATCCCTGGGAGCCCTTCTGACTAGTGCGTTGAGCCCTGCCCTCTGATACTGTCCATGGCTGACCCAGGTTGGAACCTTCCCTGCTCCCCGCGGCATGGCGGGGAGATGTGCAGCCCTAGTCCTGGCCCTGCCATGTCCCATCTCTGTGTTCCTCAGCACGTTACATGAACTGCTCAGAATCCTCATCAGAAGATCGTGGCCATTAAATGAGCATGTAGGCAAAGCATTTGCCTTTCAATAGCAATAAATAACATGACTGGATAGCAACACGTATATTATCCAGCTTGGTGTACCCCAAATGGGACAATCCAGGTGCTTTCTCCCATTGCAAAATGTAGGTCAACACTGGCAGCTTACAGAGTGAGACCAAACCCCAGGAGCCACCTCCCATCTTAGTCTAAGCAAGAAGGCTGCAAGGAATAAAATGCTATTTAAGCCAGTTTTATTTCAGAGAAAAAAATGGCAAAATATTAAAAACGTGTGGTGTTGTCTCAAGAAACCCAGCAGCATAGTAGGGTCTCATGAGGAAATGGAACCCGCCACTGGAAGGTGGTTGGTAAGCGATACTCATCCACCTAAGCCCAGCGTCCCCCTCTCTCTGCTCTCTGCTCTATTCTCTCTCTGCAGATCTGTTTCTTACCTTCTCAAAGCTTCAGGTTTCCCACAGCACTTGAGTTTACACAACCTTGGTTCCTAGACTGATGAGCTTTGCTCAATTCCAAATTCCCCAGAGAAGGACCCTGATTGCCCAGGTCCCCACCTGGAGATTAGATTAAAGAAGTTGCACATTATTTTAAGACTGGAAGATAAAGGAGTCCCAAACTTGACTCTAGAGATATTTAGGAGATAAATAAATATCTTGGTATGCTGAGGACTCTGGATTCTTAAGTCAACAGAGGCAGTGGCTACTCTTTGGGAACATAGTTCCAGCCTTCCTGGCTGGACATCTTGCGTTGCCTTTTCTAATTCAAGCCAATTGATCACCACCACTGAAAATGTATCCTTTCTACCTGTATTCCAATAATTCCTCAAATATAGAATGGGCTAAAATATTTCCTCACAAGGTAGCTAATAATTTGGTAGATGACTTAAAAAGTTACCTAGTTAATGAGATGCCATTATTAAAACAAATCAGCTAATTAACACCTACCAAACCACCCCCACGTTGTGCGGTATAGATGATCTGCCTTGCTCTGAGGAAAGTGAATGAGTTGGTCCTTACCACTTCCAGTCCTCCTCCAACCGGTTCAAGTTCAGGAGAAAAAGTCATTTCTCTCATGTTGGCTTCTGTGAGTTCACCTGGTATTTAGGATCTGGACTTTCCAAGCTCTTTATCAAGCAAAGGGGATTAGAAGATGGATGGGAATGAAGGAGAAACCACTCTCTTGAATTCCCAATCTGTCTCTGGCTGAACACGGCAATGCTTCATGCTTTATCCTCTGACATCCTCCATAATAAAACAACCGTACAGCCCAAAACAAACACCAGCGGAAATATTCAATGTACTTTGTGGCATTCCAAAAATTAAGTTGGGCACCACCACTGCAAACACTGAAGATTGCTCATTTTAGCCCAAACATGTTTCACTTACTCATTTTTACAAGTAAATAAGCAAATCCAATAGAATTTTGTCAATGATGATCATTACCAAGCTATTACCTGGTATTTTCTTTTTAAAATCTGCATGTCTATTTTATTTCCATTAGAAAAATAATAGCTACATAAAATTTTGGTCCACTTTTTTCTCCTTTACCTCCATCATTCAAACTTAAATCTTTAATTTTACTCCAGTAAAAGCAGAAGCATACATGTGACAAGAGAACTAAATATTTCACACCATTAAATTAAGTGGATTTAACTGAATTAGCTGTACTCTTTGTTATTTCTCAGGAATAGTAACTCATCTTTCCTGCGCCTTACTTCCCTTTACTTTTATTTATTTGAGTCACTATGCAATGCAATGCATGGCTCTTTTCTCACACCCAGGAATATGAGTGTGCATAAGTGTACTTTATAACATCAGTAACTGGATTCATCATCTCATCTTTAATTCACGTTGAATCCCCCTTATTATGTGGTATTTCCATAATACTTCAGATATTTTAGCCAGTCTAACTTCCCCACATCAATTATAAAAATTAAGATGTTCATTTAAAAACACCATTACTATCCAGATAAATAACACCAGGCCCACTTAGAGCAATGCTGTTGTGAGAAGGCCTCAGACAGTTACTGCTTCAATCTCAACACGGCTTCCTTCGGGCAAAGCAGCAAGCTGGTAAGCTGCTTTCGCAGAAAAATTACTCTTGCAATAATACTGTTTGTGGATTTCATTGACAGTATCGAAATCAGTTATGTCAGTCAGCAAAATAGCTGTTTTACCACATTAGTGAAGTCACAGCCTGCAGCTTCCAGAATTTCACCCGTGTTTGTAAGAGCTTGTTTAACTCTTCTGCCATCCCCCCGCCCCGGCACAAGCTGTCCACTGGAAATGTCCATGCCTAGCTGCCCGGAAATGTACATAGTCCTGTTGACCAGCACAGCTTGACTGTAGGGACCAGTGGGCCCTGGGGCTTCCGCAGAGCTGACCACCTTTCTGATCAAGGATGACGGAGCTGACCCTTTGCCTTTGAGGTCCCCCTGAGAGAACAACCCTGTATGCTATCCCTGCTCATGTTTCACTGGACTCCATTCCCTGGTATGTTGATCACTTTATTTTTCCTCTTGAGTTTACTGAGCGTATGTCTCCAAAAGCAGGTCTGTAGAATGTACTAGAAACGTTGCTCCCTTTAAACATTCCCAGGTAGAAGTGCCCTGGGATTCTGTCCTGGATGAAGCTGTCCTAGGTACATTTCCCGCGAACAAAAGCATTTGGAACATCATAAACTGGCTTATGAGAACGAAGCAGCTGAAGGCCTTTATTTAAGGTGTTACTCCCAGAGGGTAGGCTTGGCAATAACTTCAGTCTGCGTCAGCCGGCTTGCCAGAGCTTCAGTCAGTGCGCAAATACAGTCTGCAGAGCAAGGGCTCGCCAGTTTCAAAGACTGGGCTTGTTGGAAGGAACTTCGCTTTTGACGGCATTTCTGCCTGCAGGCAGATAGAAGACAGAGTCAATGACCCCTCATTGGAGAGAAAAGTGTGCTAATTTAAAAAAGTGGGCACAGTGCGCTATTTTGAGTGGTGGCTCTCAAACTTTAGCTTGCACCAGAACCACCTGGAAGGTTTGTTAAAACACACATTTCTACTTCAGTAAGCCTGGGGTAGGGCTGATAATTTTCATTTCTAATCACTTCTGAGGCGATCGCCCTGCTGTCCAGGGCCACACTGTGAGAGGTTCAGAGTTATACAAGTGTTCTCCCTCCACATCCAACCCGGGGGGCTGCCAGGCAAATGGTGGGATTCCTGTTTTCTCCAAGGCACCCAGTAAGCTCAGAGGAGTGGAAAGAATGTGTTCAGGGGGCTGGCCGGGTGGCTCAGTTGGTTAGAGCGCGAGCTCTGAGCAAAGGGTTGCCAGTTCGATTCCCACATGGGCCAGTGAGCTGTGCCTGAGCTGAGTTGCCGCTGAGCTGCCAATGGGCGGCCAGATGGCTCAGCTGGTGAGAGCATGTGCTCTTAACAACAAGGTTGCCGGTTCCTGCAGGGGAAGGTGGTCTTCCCCCACCCCGCCCGCCCCCCTCCCGCAACTAGATTG
>NW_017731928.1:617211-631455 GCF_001890085.2 Hipposideros armiger | reverse complement strand
ATGAACATGTTTTCCTCTGGTGTTCTCCATAAAATTACCAACATAGGGTCCAAAATGAACTGACAGTACATAAAATATAATGTATTCCAAATTCAACAGTCTTTGCACAACATCATGGCACGATGGTTGCAAAGGCGTTATGGCAGAGATGGATGCCCACCATCCATTTTCCTTTTCTGCCTTAATAAGAACACCATCATTTTATTCAGAGCATCTACATGCTCAGCTAAGAACAATATTTCTATACCTCCCGAGTAGCTACAAGTGACCATGAGAATAAATTCTGGCCAATGATATGTAAGGGTGTGACTTCTGGGAGAGCTCTTTTAAAGGACACCAAGCAGTTGGCAAAGGCCCTTTTTGCCCACTTCTTCTTCCTGCTTCATGTCTGCAATGCAAACACTATGGCCATCCTGTACCATGAAGTAACGTTAAGAACGGAAGTGTTTGATTATACCATGGATTCACCATACCAGCCCTGAATTACCCATCTTTGATTATTATTATGTTTTTACCAACGAGAGAAATACACTAGGTATTTATTTATAGTCTCAGGTACTAGGAAGTGAATGCAATTCTTAAATGATACAGCAATGGTTCTCAAATGTCAGCATAGTCCAAAATCATTTGAGGCCCTTGTTGAACATTATTCCCATTTTCATCCCTCTGGGTCTGAAAAGAAGCCCAGAATTCTGTATTCTTCATAAACACCTCACACCACACCAGGAGAAACGTTGCTTTAACAGGAAGGTAAACATGGCTCCACAAGGTTTAAAGGTCAAAACGCCTGGGGTATAATAATCTCCATTGTGGGCTGACACATTTAGAAAGTTTTCTAAAAGCCCACTTTAACCCAGACACTAACCAGAAGATTGGGCCTTTATTTCATTCTTCCTCTCCTGCAGTTTGAGAAGTTTGGAACCTCGGTTAATCTACTTCAATTCGGGGAGGCAATATCTAGAATATGCCTGAGGTCTCAGAAGGCAGGTGCTACAGAGAAAGGAGATGCTGCCTGAATTTGCAGCACGTGGTGGTTTTTATGAAAAGTGCCCATTAGTTCCCAAATGAGGACCTGGAGAACAATTGGGTAGCATTACAGCTCTGAGCAAGTGCCGACGGGCTGCTTTGGAGGGCCCGTTTGCTCATTTTGCCCCTACTCGCCAGAGTTTCATTCCCTACGCAATAGGAGAAAAGTGCTGCTAAGTGGTGTCTAAAAGGTAAAATCGTACAGAGTTTGGCTCCTTTCTGTTTCTCCTGGAGACCCACATTATAATTTTAATTGGTTTACTCAGGAAGTAATTTGGGAAATAACAGTCTAAAACCTAATGCCTAAACAATGTCTCCATCATGCTTAAATTCCCACAGGATTAGAATAAAAAATCAGAAATAAAAGCTCAGTTGGGCTATTTTCAAAGAACAGTATTTCAGATTGCCCCTCCCCCTAGTGTTTTGCTCTCATCCAATGTGTAATTCAACAGCAAACCATGTCTGATGTAGGTTGAAAACATATCCAGAATCCAGTGACTTCCCCCAGCCGTTCACAACCAGTGTAACCATGAATAAGTGCTCTCTGGAATTACTGCCATGGCCGCCTCTGCTCCCATGCTTTCACCTTTGTGTCCCGGGAGTCATTCTCCATTCAGCAGCACGAACAACCCTATGTGACTATAAACCAGGTCATGTCACTATTCTTCTCAAACCCCGTAATGACTCCCCATCCCCCTCTGAATAAAAACCAGTCCTTCCTACAGGATCAAGATCTTGCCTCTTTAAGACCTGGCTGATCACATCACTTACTATTCCATTCCTCTTGTTCACTTCTGCTCCCACTAAGCCTGCCTGCTATTCCTCTCACCTCAGGGTCTTTGCACCAGCTAGTCTTTGTCAGGAACATTCTTCCCCTAGATATTGACGTGATGCCCGTCCTCACCTCCTCCTGTCTTTGCTTGAAGGTCACCTTATCAGAGAAGTCTTCCCTGTATACCTTAATGAATCAACCCCCCCCATCTCTCATTGTCTAGTAGACCAGTGCTTCTCCCCAAGGGATATTGAGTGTGTGCATGGGCACACACTATTGGCATATGGCGGGCCAAAGCCAGGGAAGCTGCCAGACCTCCTACAATGCATAGGGCAGTTCCACAGCAAACAACGATCTGGATCAACATGTAAATAGTGCTGAAATTGATCAATCCTTACCCTGCTTTTCTTCAAAGAACTTACCATTTGGTGATGCATTTCCTACTTGTTAATTGTCTCTATGTTCCCTCTAAAATGTGAATGCCTGGCACATTGTTCACTATATACCCTGGAAGAGGGTCTAGCATGTATAGGTGCTCAGTAAGTATTTGTTGAATGAATGCATGCTGTATTCAAATCTCATCTTTCTTACTTTCTGGCTTATCAAAGGATTTGGACAGGGACATGAAGCAAGAGAATACACAGGTGAGGTTTTGGAAGGAACCAGAGTAAAACTCACTGAGCTTCCCTTTCACTCCATCAAAGTACTTGCTTTTTCACCCAAGATTACTGGTGTGCGGTGGATAGAGGAGATGCTAAGAGAACAACGAATAAAATAACTGTCAATATACTATTTCTTTAAGAGGAAGGGACAAAAACAATACCAATTTGTATTCCAAGCCAGAGAATTTTTTTCAAGTTGAGTAAACTTTGTTCAAACAAATTGAAGAAAATAATCACATTACATCCTAAGCAGGTACCGTAATTCAAAATCACATGAGTTGTTACTCTCCTATGCCTGCTCCCCATCACATTCTTGCTCTCTCCAAACCTTTTAGTTTTTAAAATTTTTATTTAGAATATCAAAGCTCAATGTTTAGTTAGAACATACTTTTCATTTAGTTTGGAGCATTATCTGACATTTATTTATTTTATCCTGTCTTAAAGAAAAGGTCCCAGAAATAGAAGAACTTGGAGTTTAAACATTTTTCCTTTAAGTTACAATTATGTAAAACTCCCCTACCTCAATTTTACCGAAACACTCTTTGCAGAATGTCTGCACATTTGCATATATATGCACTACTAAAAATTCCCCAACAGTTGCTTACTTTTTTTGGTTAACAATTTCAATATTGCCATTAGACAAAATACATATCTATCTATCTATCTATCTATCTATCTATCTATCTATCTATCTGAAAAAAGCAGGATGGCAGTTTCCTATAGTGGTTAAGTGCTTGTACTCTGGAGTCACATTGTTTAGGTCTGAACACTGGATTGAACACTTACCATCTGTACATAGTTGGGCAAGTTACTTTGTCCTTTATAGAGTCAATATCTCCATCTGTAAAATGGGGGGAATAATATTTACCTTGAAGCAATGCTATGAGACTCAGATGTTATAATGTACCTAGCACTGAGACAGGTACACAGTGAAGGCTGTATATTCTTAGCTTTCAAGCAATCTAATGCATGAGTAATAAATGACTATGCTCTGATGTGTCCCCCTCCTCCACAAATTCATATGTTGAAGCCCTAAGCCTCAACATGATTGTATTTGGAGATAGAGACTTTAAGGAGGTAATTAAGGGTAAAAGAGGTCATAATGGTGGGGTTGTAATCAGACAGGAATGAAGTCCTCCTAAGAAGAGGAAGAGGCAGCAGGAGTGAGCAAGCACAGAGAAAAGGCCAAGTGAGACCCAGCAAGAAGGTGGCTGTCTGCAAGCCAAGAAAAGAGTCCTCACCAGAAACCAACCCTGCTAGCACCTTGATCTTGGACTTCCAGCATCTAGAACTGTGAGGAAATATATTTCTGTTGTTTAACCCTCCGTCGGGCACAACTGACCTCACAGATTCAATGCACACAAAGATGCTGCTATGAAATATGTCTTTACTGTACTAAGTTACAAACACGACTGGCGATAGGTTATGTTAGAGGGGGAAGATACGGAAGTGATGAGTCAGGATACTTAAGTTAACTGTTAGCTATTTGAAAATTTGTGTGCAATGAATCTGTGAGATCAGTTGCGCCTGATGGAGGGTTAAGCCACCCAATCTGTGATATTCTGTTATGGCAGCCAGAGCAGACTAAAACAGTCTACTATATGAGTATGCAAGGAACTGTTGAGTGCTTGTGGGGAAATGGCACACATATGAATAAGAAACTATTCTTCTTTGAGCATAAATGCCATGGACACTATTAACATTTTGATCCAGATCATTCTTTACTACGGAAGCTGTCCTATGCACTGTAGGAGGTTTAGCAGCATCCCTCGCCTTGACTCACTATATGCCAATAGTGCACACTCAGTTGTAAGAGCCAAAATTGTCTCCAGGTTATATATCATTAGAGTGTATAAAACAAGTAGGCAAATGACTATAATGCAAAGTTAAAATAATGCAAAAGCCATCTGAATCAGACAAAAACACTACACAGGTTCAAAAAACAATAGATTAAATTCCTAAATCTGTAGCATTTGCCAATTACTGTGGTGTAAATAATCCCAAATTGCCAATGACACCATTGGATGTGGGATTGGGAAGAGGGGTACAGTAGCATACCATTATGCAGTAGTTCCGCCATCTGGATAGAATAGATGAAATAAACTCAAAAGCATAGATAATAGTGAACTCTGGAAAAATAATTATAAAGTGATGAGTTTTGATTATTTATTACCTTTGTTTTTAATATAACTTAGTTATGAGTTTATATAATTGAGTTTTTAAAAATGGCTGTATTTAACAACTGGCTTACCAAATTCCTGAAAACTGACCAATTGGGTCTTTTGATACTGTATGAGCCAGTTTCAGTGCATTGCTGACAGAAATGTACATAGTCAGATTCTTTGGCAAATTATCTTTAAAAAGGTAAAAAAAAAAAAAGAAAAAAAAAGATGCAAACACCTAAAGACTGTTGCAAAGGGTATTGATGACAACTATATGCTGTCTACTGGAACTAACTCTGTCTTCAATGGTTTAGCAAATAGCATGTGAAGTCAAGCTATCAACCTCAGCTGACATATACTTCAAAATATTTATAATTCTCAATCTCCTAGTATTTTCCATATCCCCTCCCTCCTTCTAGCCTAAATTTTGCCCTTTCTTTATCTTTGTTCCCTTCTTGTTTCCTTTTTAAATCCCTAGGGCAGAAAAAGAAAAATATTTAGTCATTTATTTATTGATAGCTGTTTTGTTTTCTAAAGTCAAAAAAGATGTGAGTTGACACACATCCTTTTGTAGGTCTCCATGAAGAAGAAAACAACAACAGAATTCCTCACCTCAAACCTTAATAAAACTCCTCTTTTTTAAGCTAACATGTGATTGGCTAACTGTGTTCTCATAGGTCAGTCGTTCTTACTTAAAAATGAAAAAAGGTTCTCCATTTCTGGGATAGCTAATCAAATGTCAACTATATTAATATTTGCCTACAGTGTAGGAGAAAGAAACTGCATTTGATGCTTAATGTTTGAGTCTTGACTATGACAAACGCTAAGTCTGTAACTTTGGCCAAGTTATCTAACTTCTCTGGGCTTCAGTGTCCTCAATGTCCTCATCTCTAAGACTAGAGTAATTGCACTCATTACACAGGGTTGTGAGAATTAAAGGTGATAATAAAATGAAAATACACTGTTAATTGTAAGTCTGAATATAATTGTCAGATAAGGATTACTACTGAAAATAACAACATTGTAGATTAGAACTGTATTAGGCTGTTAGTAATAACCTAAGTATAGCAGGTTAGGGCTGATACAACATTTTGTAAAAACCATCAATCATCTAGGTCAGCGGTTCTCAACCTTCCTAATGCTGTGACCCCTTAATACAGTTCCTCATGTTGTGGTGACCCCCAACCATAAAATTATTTTCGTTGCTACTCTATAACTGTAATTTTGCTACTGTTATGAATCGTAATGTAAATATCTTTTTTTTTCCAATGGTCTTAGGCAACCCCTGTGAAAGGGTCATTTGACCCCCAAAGGGGTCGTGACCCACAGGTTGAGAACCGCTGATCTAGGCTCTTTCTATCATTTCCACCATCCTAAGCGTTCATGGCATTTATGCTCAAAAATCACAAAATGGCTGCTGGAGCTCCAGCCATCATGTTCGTATTCCAAGCAAGAAGATAGGTAAGGGAAAGGGGCTAAAGACCTATTTCCCAGTTGGATTAATAACATGTAAACACATTTCCTGGAAGTACTATCAAACTTCTACATAGGGTGCCAAAAAAATGTATACACATTTTAAGAAAGGAAAACTGCATTAAAATTGTAAACTCAATATATACCAATAACAAAAGATGAATACAAGTCACGTTTGACTTCTGCAATTACAAGAGGCACTAAAAGTGGTTACCATCAGCATCCAGACACTTCTGATTATGGCGAACTACAGCTTGAGCAACGTTGACCAAACTCTCCAGTTGTATATATTTTTTTGGCACCCTGGTATTTATAATCCCTTGGCTAGATCGAGCTCCAAGAGAAGGTGGAAAATGTAATTCTTAGTTGAGCATATTGCTGCCCAGAATAAAATCAGATTTTTGTCAGTAAGAAAGGAGGGAGGAGACCCTAATATTGGGTGGACACCTGGAAATCTGTGTCCCCAATAAATATCTGCGTTTTGGGTTTCCTCTTTCTTATGCAAACTCCTTAGGAGTTTCCTATATAGTATCTTTCCTATATGTTGAATCATTTTTTATTCTATACTTCACATTACAACACAACTAGTTCACTTCCTCTCTAATATTAGTTAAGTACAGATTCACAATGTCATGTAAAACCATTTTGAAGAACGTTTAGAAAACAGCAACAGAAGAAATCCTAGGACAAATTCAGCTTTTTAACTGGCCAAAGAGATGCAAAATGACAGATATGCTATGATTTCAAGAAGAATTCTTTATTGAATCGACTGGAGCTTGCTGACCACAGGACATTGTTGGAAACTCATTTTAAAATACAGGTGATCACTGTTTGGAATCAGTGCAGTTAAGGCAGTTTCATTTCTGTACATTAAAGTAACTGAAAGTGTGAACCCATAGAAAAGTATGAAAACTAAGGAGCTCACTTAAATATCGCAAAGTAAATATTTCTGACCACCACGGCTTCTTTAAGCCTGAGTTACACTGCCTGCCCCATTAAGTTTCAAATGTATCATGGATATAACTGCAAGAATTTCGTCTTCCTTGTTATAGAGGCCAAAAGATCAGTGAAGGCAGTTCTACAGCTTCAAGGTTAGATATGGCCATAAAGCTCTAAATCTCTTACATCATGGCACTTTAGAGAAACAGACAGGAGGGTTTGGGTAGGATGGGCTTGATTATGCCACAGAAACAAACACCACCAAAATACCCCTGCCTTTGTACCACAGTTGTTTTTTAATTAAAAAAAATAATTTTTCTTATTGTAGTAAAACATATATACGTTTTGCCATTTAATCATTTTAAAGTGTACAATTCAGTGGCATTAATTACATTCACAATGGTGTACAACCATTGCCACTATCTATTTCCAAAGCTTTTCCATCACACCAAATAGAAACTCTCTACCCATTAAGCAATAATTCCTCATTTCTCGCTCCTCCCAGCCTCTGGTAAACTCTAATCTACTTTCTGTCTCTATGGATTTACCTAGTCTAGATAGTGCATCTATGTAAAATCGTTCAGTTTTTTCTTTTTGTGTCTGGCTTATTTCACTTAGCATAATGTTGTCAAGGTTCATTCATGTTGTGTCATCTGTCAGAAGTTTGTTACTTTTTATGGCTGAATAATGTTCTGTTGCATGAATATACCATATTTTCTTTGTTTATCTGTTCATCTGCTGATGGAACTTGGGTTGCTCTATCTTTGACTCTTGTGAGTAATGTTTCAGTGAACATTGGTGTACAAGTATCTGTTTGAATCTTTGCTTTTAGTTCTTTTGGTTATTTACCTAGGAGCAGAATTGCTGCATTATATAGTAATATTATGTTTAACTTTTTGAGGAACTGTCAAACTGTTCTTCACAGTGGCTGGAGTGTTTTGTATTCCCACCAGCAATGTACATATATAAGGGTTCCAAATTCTTCATATCCTTGCCAATACTTGTTATTTTTAAAAATTATAACCATCCCAGTAGGTGTGTAGTGGTATCTCATTGTGGTTTAGATTTGCATTTCCCTGACAACTAGTGACGTTGAGCAGCTTTTCATGTGCTTATTGGCCATTTGCCTACCATCTTTGGAGAAATGGCCTTTGTACTTTTAAAAACTGTGTTGGCTTTTATTTTGTTGTTGAGTTGTAGTTCTTTACATATTCTGGATATTAAACCCTTATCCATACCACAGCTTTAGAAAAGGAAGTTTGGAGCTCAACACTGGCAGTGAAACACTTGTATGTGGATGTGATGCATGTAACTTCTGTGTACATTTCATTGGCTAATGTGAGTCACATGGCCATAAATAATTTGAATGGGGGTGAGAAAGTACAACCTCCCCCCGACCCTACCTCCACTGCCAGGAAGAGGAGAGCCAGTCATTTGTGAACAGTTCTAATCTCCACCACAGCAGGGAAAGAATGGAATGATGTGAACAAGAGATTACCTTTTAGAAAGGGAAGTGTAGTCGATTCTTGTTATTCGTGGTATTATGTTCTGTAAAGTCACAGCAAATGCTGAATTAATGAATTCACTGAATTAACCATTGCTCCTAAGGGACATACAGAGGTAGGTTCTTGCCCGCCTCTAGTCACAGAATTTTTGTTAATCGATCAATCCATGCCCTTGTTTTACGTGTGTTTCTGTTTAAGGATACCATATTTAATATACATTGTTGATTCGGTAACATTGAATTCAGTCAACAGCAATATAACTCATGGTGATCAAAGATGATCTAACACACATATTTTCTCCATAAGGCACCTCAAAGGCTTCTTGCCCTTAGAAACACTAGATAGCACTTCAGCACCGTACTTGGGGGCCATTTTAAAGAGCGAAATCACCAACAAAAAGCACAAATACAAAAAACGTGGCACTCAATAGACAATGAAAGGCACACTTGCTTACTGTATGAGATTTGAAACAAAATGTAGAAAGAACACTGCCTTGTTCAAACTCAGCTGGAAACATGAGGGGGTTGGGGAGGGCGATGCAAAATTTCACCCCTCTGTGAATGGCTCGGAATGACTGCTAAAGGCTGTAAGTATTGATTTCTGGGGTTACAATTTTGACAGGTGAATTTGCTAATACTTGAATGCATGAATAATGAGGCTCAACTAGATTACAATCTATTGGGTTGTCCGAAAAGTCATGATGTATTTTTCTATGTTTTTCGTTGCAAAAATGTGTCATGACTTTTCCGACAACCCAATATTTGACCTACTCGGGAATAAGGGGCTGAACCAGGATTTAAATTTCGGTCTGATCGCAAAGCTCATGCTCTTTCCACTTCCTCCCACTGTCTCCATAAACCAGTCACAGGATTACCTCTACCCTGAGTATTTGATGAATCAATGACCAGCATAGTCACAGTTCATTTCTCAAGCTTGTGGTTCCTGTTAAAACCTTGAAGAATAAACACGCTAGAGTGGCCGCTTAATCATAAAAGCCACACAGACCAGTTGGAATTCCAAAGAAGGCAGAAATCAACTGCATTATATGAGAGTGTGTATGCTGTGAGTGTTATATGCATATGTTACATAGTAAGAATCATGGGAACTGAACAGGCTTGACACTGTTTTTTCTTTGAGGTCTCTGCAAGAGAAATGAATGTGCTTAAGGTTCACCTCCGAGAAAGCCACGTGGTCCTTGAAGTGATTGCCTCAATTCCTGAGACTTTCAGAATATTTTAAAATTTTATTTTATTGCAGGTACTTATTTATTTTGTGGTAAAATACACATAACATAAAATTCACCACTTGAACCATTTTAAACTGGCATTAAGTACATTGCCGGGCAACCATCACCACCATCCATCTCCAGAACATTTTGTCATCCTAGACTAAAACTCCACATCCATTAAACACTAACTCACCATCCCCTTTCCCCCAGGCCCTGGCAACCACCATTCTCTTTTTTGTCTCGATAAATTTGACTAGTTGAGAGTGGTTTTTATTACATGTTGGGACCAAATGTTCTTCTGCGGTAACACTTCTCTGAAATTATGGTGAAAATCAGTGGGGAAAAAAAATGAGTCAGACACTGTATCTACACTTACACTCAAGTCCTTTTATAAGCAACTTTACTTCTGTTTTTCCTAAGACAATTAGAGATTGCATAGGGAGGCGCTGGCCCCAGCCATTAGACTATAACACATGAGAGGATCTGGGAACTCAGTTGTTTGGAGGACGTTTCTGCTGAGAAGACCTGGGAGATAAATGGCCACTGATAAGTGGGTCTTATTTCTCCTGCATTTTCAGCCTCGAGGTAGTAAGTCAACATTTTACGAATCATAGAATTCCCTCTTCCTAGCTCATGACAAGGTCTTCTGATTATTTTTGGACTGGCATGAGAAGCAACCAAAGGTCAACAATTGCAAGAGAACTCAATATCAGTTTGACTCAGACCAAATAGGCAATTCTGGCAGGTACCCTTCAGCATCCTGACATTTCTGATATTTAGTTTAAAATGGTGCCATCACAGTTTCATCCAAAACACCGCCACCAACAAAACCAGTAGATATTCTTCTGTGCTTAGCTAGTGACATGGCCCAGTGGCAGCAGCAGTCTTGGTCTTCTGTTTTAATGGTCTCCTTTCCCTTTGCTGCCTATAGCATTCCTTATCCATGTTTTACTTACTCTACTGAAAGCTCCTCTAGACCTCTTCTGGAAATACACAGGAAATGGATGAAAAAGAAAGAAGTCTTAATTTTACACATACATTTTTAGGAAACAGAGCTACGAAGATGGGGCATTTCAGAATCAGCTTTTATCTATATTAAACGAAGGGAGCAAAGATGTAAACAAAAAGGCAAGAAATGATCCTACAGTTATTAGTATTGATATGATTTTGTTTTACAGAGACACTACCCCAATTATATTTTACTGAGGCGAGAGCAGATCTGGACTCAAAGTCAGGGAAGGTGGCTCAGAAGTATATTGAGATGCAGGCTGTTCGTGAGGGGAGGACAGATCTTTCATGAGTAATCTAAGAAATGGTACTAAAAGGCGCATCACATAAGGTCCCTGTCATATTCAGAAAGAAGAGAGAAGTACTGAATAACTGGGTACTTGTTAAAACTGAATGAAATGGGAAAGTAAGGCATTAAGTTCAGTAAGTGTGAAGGCCCTGAGGCTAGAGGAAGATTGGGGTGTTTGAAGACTGTCAAGGGACCCAGCCTGGCGGATGGTAAGAACCGGCAGGTAACCACAACACCATAACACGAATACAAAGAATGGTAAGGTATTCTGTAGCTTTCCAACAAGTAAAGGAAAATGAAGGAAACTGGGAAAACAGCATTAAAAATCATAGTCAAGAAAATAGAAAAAAGCAGGAGAAAAGATGGCAAGCATAAAACAGAAAAAAGTGGTAGCAATAATTATCTAAGTTACCATAATAAATGTAAATATACCCATCAATTAAAAGATAGATTATCAGTTTGGATTAGAAACAAAAACACAATATCTGTCATATGCTGCTTACTTAAAATAAATCTACAAGAAAAGGTTCAAATGCAGGAGTGGAAAAGTATAATCTTGCAATTACTCACCAGAAGAAAGCTAGTGTGCAATGTTAATACTGGACAAACCAGAATTTAAGTAAATATAATTAGGAGAGATAAAAAGGGATGTTGCACTTGGTTAATATATCTTTGGCCATTTCAAAATTATTAGCTATACAATTTGTTGATCACTTTGTAATAGGCCCCAGTTCAACTATGGAAAATACACAGGATGCCAAAAAAATGTATACACATTTTAAGAAAGGAAAACAGTATTAAAATTGTAATACTTGATATATTCCGATAACACAAGATGAATACAAGCCATGTTTGGCTTCTGCAATTACAAGAGGTGCTTGAAGTTGTTACCATCAGCGTCCAGACACTTCTGATTATGGTGAACTACTGCTTGAGCAACGTTGACCAAAGTATCTACTAGTAAACATTTTTTTGGCACCCCTGGTATTATTAATGTAGCTGTTCTTAAACATAAAAATGATTTTCATGTTAAAGTAAGTTAAATGCAAAAAGAAAACCAAACAAATAAAAGGGATGTTACAAAATAATGAAAGGAAAACTCCATTAAAAATTTAGCGTAATCACAAATTTGAAGGCACCCAAACATAAAGCCTCAAAATACATAAAGCAAAAACACATATACTCATAGAAGGAGAAACAAATCTATAAACATAATGAGGGATTTTAAGATGCCTCTCTCAGGTATTGATAGATCAAAAAGGCAAAAGTTACGGAGGACATAGAGTATGCCAATAGTAATGATTGTTCATTAACCCTATCACCTTTCTTCTAATACTTTGGAAACAATACCTGTTTATTCTTACTTTGTACTGGGAAGAAAAGATGTCACATGTTTATTTTCCAACCAGGGAACAGAAGCTAGAAGGTGTTAAGAAACCTGGTCAAGGCCACTTAGATATGCCGCTGTCTAAAACCGAGCTTTCCTGATTCATAACTCTTTCTGGACTTGAATGTCTCCTTTTCTGGGTGATTGACTGATCTGCAGTCCTTTGGTATTTCCCCCCGATGTGTAAGGGGAGGAGTGATGAAGTACATTAACTCTGCTCCCTAAATTCTGGCTCTGGGTGACAATGTTCCAGTTCTATACTTTCTCTGAGATTATTTTCTTAAATATCAAAGGCAAGATTTAGTTTTAATAATTTCTGAAGTCCTATGTCTATAATTCTTATCCCATCCCCTCCCTCCAAATCTCTAAACAGGAGCTTCAGGCTTAGATCTCAGTTTTGTTTTCCCAGATGGGCCTTTCTAAGAAAAGTGATTTTATTCCAATTGGCCTTTCCAATCAGTATTTATATCTAATGTCTCTTGAAAATGCCAGGTACTGTATTAGTTGTCCTCTAAGGCAGGTACCATTACTGTCTTTGTTTTATAGAAGAGAAAGAATGACTTCACCAATATAACCTGCTCCAATCATACACATAGCCAGAGTGGGCAGAGTTGGCTCAGGTCCCAGGAATGTCTCATGCCACAGCCATGGCTTTTAATCACTGTGCTTGAGAAAGACTGTCCACTGACCCTATTTCAGCAGAGCTATTTCTCATGTCATAGTCACCATCCAGAGGAATTCTTGATTATCCATACAGCAGTGGGGTCCAGGAGAGTATGGATGCTTCAAAACCATGCACAAGCACAACCTCCAATTGATCACCAATTGACCTGACCATCACCCTCAAACAACACAAACAGAGTGGCCAAGCAGTAGGCACAATTAGTTGGTTGGCATTTCAACTCCTTTCCCAGCCTGCCTGTCTATCCAAGGCTATGATGGTTGTAACGATGTGCAAAATGATGGAAGAGGAAGGAGAGGAGAAAAAAGGCCTTCAGTGTTCAGAATGTTGACCATTGAAACTGGGGAAATCATAACCCACCCTCCTCCCAACACCAATCACTCTATGCCAGTGATGATGGAGACACCACCTCTTTTTTCTAACACCTTTTCGCAGGAATCAGAAAGCAGGTTTCCCAGAACCCCAGGATTTCAGGGAAGTAAGAAACGAAAAGTCATCACTGAGCTAGGCTCCTTAATGTTTACAGTTCCTCCTTGGTTGCTGCTAGACTTTTTGGTAACTTTATGGAAATTAGAAAGAGACACCATCCCAAATACAAATTAGAAAAAGCAAGTTCCCAATCTTGGAAGATAGAATCCTGTGTCACAGCCAGGTGAACTGTAAGGTGGCTTATGTGAAAACATCAGAGCCCAGGTGACTATCAGCCGCCCATCACCCCCTTGACCAGGTACCTCTGTGCAATGCAAAAACCGTACAACTCTATGTGGCAGCCCTGATCCTGTCCCAAGCTGAGCTGATGGATTTACCTTTTTGGTTCAGGAAATGCAGGTTCAGAGATTGCTTGGATAATTAGCTTCCCTTTGCAAGGTCTGATCACTGAGCTGCAATCAATCGTCCTAATTGCCATAGCAATAACAACTACCATCCATCACTACTGAGTACCAACTGTATGCTAGTCACCGTCCTGGGGAATTAACAGAGATGGCGACATGAACTGGTCTATGGAAATGTGTTTTTAGTGCCATACATATGGGTGTTGATGGGTTTCTGTCCCAGATCTCCTTTTTATTATGTGTAATAAATACTGAACAAGTCTTTCTAAGAGTGCTTG
>NW_017731928.1:608529-613049 GCF_001890085.2 Hipposideros armiger | reverse complement strand
AAAACTCTCCAGCATGCTCTCTGATTCATTCATTACTCTCTCATTAGGGGGAATAAAATCCAGTGAAATGGAGCCTTCAGCCCACCCACTAGAGAGGTGCTAATGAGGCTCTGAGTAGCAAAGCAAGAGGCAGAGTCAGGGCCCACTCCTGCTGACCCGCTGCTCCCCAAACGGAGGTTGGTAGGCTATTCTTCGTGGGAAGGCTCTCTTTGCACTCTGAGTAACCTACAGAAAACGCCGCAGGGACTCACTCCTCGCAGGCCTGGGGGCTGTGATGCTGCAGATCTCAGGCGCTGAGGAAGGTGGGTGGTAGAGCTCACAGCAGACAGCCCTGAAGCCCAGCTGGGCCATCAGGGGTCAGCGTCAGGTGGCTCCGTCTGAACCCCTGTCCAAGTCACTGGCTCAGCAGAGCCAGAGCTTCATCTGAATGAAGCTGCACCTTTACGACAACCCCACACCTAAGAACCTGGGGAACACAGAGGGTCCCGTGCAGGCAGAACTCACAACAATTGTATTAAAAGCTTTCGAGGAGGCTGAGAAGGAATCCGGGATTTCTGTTAAATCTATGCCTCATCCCTCTGTCCTCCAACCCCACCTAGCCTTCGTCTGTCTTGGACAGTCCAAATTCCTTCTCCCCCTCTCCCTGCCCACTCAGGGCCACTTACTACAGCTCCACAAGAAGGGATGGAAGGAAACAACCATTTTACTGAGCAGCTTCTGTGTGCAGACACACTAGCAGTTTTCTAAACACTCCCTCATCCGGGGCCCAAATCAGCCCCATGATCTACAGGTGTAAGAGTCTCGGCCCCCGGGTCAGGGTGTCCGAGACTGAATCCGTCTCGGCTGCTCATTAGCTGTGTGGTCTCGGGAAAGTTATTTCACTTCTCTGAGCCTTACATCACTCACCTCTAAAACTAAGACCCGATTGATAATTACCAAATACGGTTGTTATGAGAATTAAACACAATAATGCACACAAAGTTAAAAAATGGTGATGGGTACGTATCATTAGTGTGGGATGAAAGTTCAGTAATTTTTTCCATGGTCATCCTCAGTATCAAGAGGAAACTGAGGCTCCTAGAAGTTGAACAACTGTCTCGAGGTCAGAGAGAGAGGGCGCAGCGGCCAGATTTGCCCGACTAGGAGGTTCTTCCCACCGGGCGCTGCTGCTTCCGTTCCACACTGTGACTCCCAAGTGGCCCCCCACATTGGGATGGAGACACAAATGGTTCCTGGTGTGGGAACACGAAGGGCCTCGGCCAGACCCTTGGGTCCTCCCTCCCTGCTCCAGACCCCGAGTCTTGGAGCCAGGGGCGCTGGAGCACCATCCTTCAAAGATGCCACCTGTCTGCCGCCCCTTTACAACCTAAGAAATCTCTGAAGCAATTGGGCCGTTCAGGGAATCTGCTTAGAACTCATACTTTTAAGAGAAGTGTAGGGAGCAGGAATAATTGATACATAATAATTCTTTATGTAGAAACACATTTAAAAGTCTTGTATCTTTTCAGTGTGATGTAACCCTGAACATTTCTGGTTCTTCAGAGGATCCGGGTCATCTGCCTGTGTCTTAACAGATATTTGCTGGGTGGCTGCATGTGTCAGGCACTGTGCTAGGTGCTGAGGACTTCCTAAAAAACAAAGCATACAAGATTCCTGCCCTCCGGATCTTAAAACAAAGTGAGGGAGCCAAATATTAAACATATAATTACACCTTTAAGTATCTAATTACAAATTTGATGAATGCTAAAAAGGAAAATTTCAGACACTGATAATAAAGCATGTAAATGGGACCTAACCTTGTATTGGGAGTTGGGGGTGGTGGTCAGAGAAGCGTTCTTGAAGAAACACATTCAATCTGATATCTGATTGATGAGCAATAGTCACTAAGTTAAAAACCAAATAAAGACTTTTGTGTACCCCCAATAAAGATATTTCACTTTCACAGGGCTCAATACCAACCAATTCACCCTCATCTCTTGGCAGTATTGGAGAGTTTATTTTGCCACTTATGGCAAAGCATACTTTGAAAGTGAAAAATTGGGCAATTATTCCTGGTATCTACTCTTCATCCTTCCTGGGATTGTTGGAAGTGAAACTTGAGAGTTCTGGACAAATAACCTAATCGCCACTCTTTCTGTGCAAAAACACAGTTAAGGTCAAGTTAAAATTACTAATGTTTGGATTTCGTGACATTTGTATTTGAGAACACTCCATAGACACTTGGAGTAAACAAAACTTTGATGAAAAGGACACACTCAGGAGAAACCATCTGATGGCCTCTTCAGATTTCATGGGGCAGCGAGTAGAAGGACTAAGAGAAAATCACATCCCCGTACCTAACGGTGCCATCCACCCAGAGGGTGCAGCAGGTACCACCTTTCCGGAGGGCGTTCTAGCACAATGAATCAAAAGCCACAATGAATCTAGCACAATGAATCAAAAGCCTTTACACGTGACCACTCCACATATTGGAATTTTTCTTCAGGAGAGAAATGGGCAAGTATACAGGAAGGTGGGCTGCTGCCAACTTATTTAATATTAAAGAAAGCTACCAAGAACACATGTGTCCCAAAATAAACCTTCAGCTGAGGGCTGCTCCATCGTGGGACTCTTGGTAATTGGGACGGATCAATTCTCCTTTGCNGGAGGCCCTGCTGAAACAGGCTGCTGGGCCCACCCCCAGAGTCGGGCTTCAGGGCGTCTGTCGCAGGGCCTGAGAGTCTTATTTTTAACAAGGTCCCAGGTGACACTAGTGCTGCTGGTGCTAATGCACTGAAAACCACTGGACTACGCTGCCAAAGTCTGCAGAGTTTAACCATCACGCCACGTAAAAACTCAGCTCAAATACCATCTGTTCAGAGAGGCTTTTCTATCTGCAAGGGATTCTCCAAATCAGGGACTAGCAAACTGTATAGCCTGTGGATCAAATCCAGTCCTCTGCCTGTTTTTGTAAATAAAGTTTTATTGTTATGTGGCCCTGCTCATTCATTGACGTATTGCGTATGACTGCTGTCGCAGTACATCAGAGCTGGGTATTTGCGACAGGGACTGTATGTCCCTCAAAGCCTACAATATTTATTATCTGGCTCTTTACAGAAAAAGTTTGCCAACCCTGGCTCTAAATCGTGTGCCTGTTTTTTACTGCTTTCCCAGCACCCATTTCTCCCTGAAAATGTCTTGTCCTTTCAATCGTTAATCTGCCTGTATCCTCCACTCCAATGTCAGCTCCACAAGGGCAGGGGTATGTGTTTGTTGGCTCACAGCTGTCTCTCAGTACCTGGAGGGTGCCTGGAATAGAGCTGGCACTCCACAAACATTGGCTTAAGGAATGAATATCACTGTTGAGTGCCTAGGTATGTGACACTGTACCAGGAACACGGGGGCCTCGGGAGGCAGTAGGGGAAATGGAGTTGTCACCATGTGGGCTCCCAGGCAGGACGAGGAAGCGAGAAGAGCCAGGGATAAACAGAGACTGCTGTGGGGAGAACAAGCCTTCGAAGGCAAGGCCATACAGCTTCCTGCAGCGACAGGGAAGCCGGAGGTGGGGAAGGGAAAAGAGGAATGCCTTAGTCACCAGGGTCAACTTGAGAGTAGGAGACATTTCCCTCTCCTTAGAATGAAAGAGCCTTGTGTGACACATGCTGCTCCCTCTCCTAACACACGCCAAGTTGGCTCCCTGAGATCTGATATCCTGGGTGGATCCTCATGGAAGAGGGGGTGGAGGAGAAGAGCCTGAATGGGCACTGGCCTGGGACAGGCGGTGTGAGTCCTGGCTCTGCCTCTTACCAGCTGCGGCATCCTGGTCAAATTTCTGATCCTCTCTGAGCTGCAAGGTCTTCACTGGACAAGTGGGGGATTTGGGACAAGGATTAAGTGTGATTGTTTATTCATGTAACATTTGTTTATTGAATGAGCAATATGTATCAGACACTATTTCAGGCA
The DNA here is from genome assembly GCF_001890085.2 of Hipposideros armiger. Lineage (NCBI taxonomy): Eukaryota > Metazoa > Chordata > Mammalia > Chiroptera > Hipposideridae > Hipposideros > Hipposideros armiger. The sequence continues at coordinate 609,107 of NW_017731928.1, read as the reverse complement.
CCAAGCAAAAGCGGTGAACACGACAGTGTACATCTCCCTCCAGCAGGCTCGCATTTTAGAAGGCAGGGCGCAAGGCAAAAGGGGCAGAAACAAATGTATACGGAGTACTTGCTATGCACTTGACACATGGATGGTGCCTTGGTACCTCTCTAGTCTCTAAACAACGACTCTCTGTTGCCTTATTTCCACCCGCAGGCAGAAACATCAAGGTGATGGGGGCTCCTTTGGTTTCCCAGGGTCACGCAGAGCAGTGGGCCTCCCCAGTCCTCAGGTCCATGGATGCCTTGGCAGGAGCTAGACACTGCATGGGCTCCATTTGTCTCTCCCCAAACCATCCAACAACACTCTCCCCAAATTCTTTGTGTAGACAAAGTTTGTACTGGTTCCATTTCACTTCTGAGCTGCACGCAAATGAATAACGTCTTCAACAAGCCAGATCTTTGCCTGGCAGGCTTTTTCACGTCACTCAGTAGCTGCTCAAATACCACCTCCCGAGAGAGGCCATCCCTGCCCAATCAGTCTAAATTAGCAGTCCTTCCAACACCCTGGCCCACGTCCATTATCACAGAAACTGTTAT
>NW_017731928.1:549111-604979 GCF_001890085.2 Hipposideros armiger | reverse complement strand
CAATAACTTCCTCCTCCCAAATACACATTTCCAAATGTCCCCTAGTGGCAGTGGTACCACTCCAGGTTAGAAACTACCGATGGAGAACTATACACTCATTCCAAAGGAAAATGCGGATCTAAATACACTGATTGAGAAAAATCTCCACAATACAAAAATTGGAAAAAAACCCCAAAAAGTCACAATAAGTGGATAGTGTCATCATATTTTTGTCCAAAATAAAACGGAAATGTATTCCTACATATGCGTAGATACTTGTTATATATATGCAAAGAGGTTTGGGAAACAATTTTCTTTAGTTGGTGGAACTATGAGTACTTTTAATTTTTTCTTTTTTCAATGAGGAAGACTTCCCTTTAGAAAATGAAAAAGCAATTTCTGTATTGGAGAACAAAAGGTGACCCACCCAGCCTACTCCTCATGCCACTCCAATTTTTACTTTGACTTGGAGGGTGGGGGTTGGGGGGCAGATAGCAGGATCTGGTCTCTGCTCAGTCGGCATGGGATCACCACTTTTCACTCTGCCAAGAATTCTTGACTGTCACCTTACAAGGCAGTTGCTATTGTATTGGAGCTACAACATAGTGGATATTCAATAAGTGTTGAATCGAGCTGTCCTTTTTTTTAATCTCAATTAGGCCAGAGTTTTGCTGATAGATACTCCAGGTTTTAACATTGCTTTCACCCAGTGGTACTCAACCCATCCCCAGAGAGACTGGGCAATGTCTGGAGACACTTTCGGTTATCCCAATGTTGGGGGTGGTGGTGTACATTACTGGCATCTAGTGAGTAGAGGCCAGGGATGCTGCTAAACATCCTGCAATTCATAGGAAGCCTCAACAGCAAAGAACTGTCCAGTCCAAAATGTCAACAGTGCTGGCTTGAGAAACCCTGCTCCTCATTTGCCTTTCTTTTAGCTTGGTAAATATTCTCCAAATCCTTGCTGAAGTATTATGTGCTGTAAATTTATAACCATAGCATCTCCAGGAGACAGGGCACATACTATTAACTGTTTCAGCCTGAGGGGGAACTGGAGCCTTATTAATAGCTTCAGATGGTCCATCAGGGCAGACTCGTTCTCTGTTCTGCTACCACAGGGCTTGGCTCTCTGGATGACATGGAACACCTTACTGGGAGTAATCCAAGGCAAAAAATCTGAGCAACCTGCTGATGACTTTTCAGGCCAGTCATTAAAAATCACAAGATAAGTGCCTGTCCTTTCTGGCATCATCTGTTATATTTATCGTTTTTTCATACTATTTTAAGAAAGTGGGGTTGTGCAGCTAGCAGATTTTCCTAAAATTAAATGCCATCTTCAAGAACACCTCCCCAAGTGGGAGGTGACTTTTGTTTGCATTATATTTAATTGAAGGCATTTCTCAGAAGAAACAGAATCATAAGAGTGTCACCTGAAGATATATTAACCAACTCCACAATCAGGGAGTGAAGTGAAAGGTTTCAAACAAAAATGAAAGCACTTTACCCTCAGCCCTAACTAGTCTTTAGTATTTTGCCTCCAGCACAGAGCATTTTAATGTTCATTATAATTTCTCTAGATAGAAAAATGGTTTTTCTCAAACCAGAGACAACTAACATGAATTAGTTATTAGTGAATTCTTATTAGGGCAAGGCATTTTGGACTCAAATATTTTTAATCTTAGAACATACTGCACAGGTTTTTAAAATGTTTAAACGTATAAACAGTTCCGTAACTCATAAACTTCAAAAGATCTCATAATTTAAAAATTTGAAGCCCATTTCTTTCATGCAACATGATCCCTTCAAACATCTTTAATACAGACTCATATTTTATTAGGCAAATACAAAGCCCTTCAAATAGCTGAAAGAGATAGTCTCTCTATGGAGAACAACTTCCCTTTCTAATCATCTGTGTCATATAGGTTTGAGTAAATGTAGGGAATAAAGAAAACCATCCAAAGGACAATAGAATTATAAAAGATAGGAATATCCTTTCATCTGACATAACTTAAACCACTTGTTTAAGAGCAGTAAATCAATTTCTTGCAAAACAAATAAAAGAATGTTGTTTTATACTTTCCAAAGACATTCATTTCAGATGAGTCAAGTGGCCTCCAGACATACCATAAGCGCTCACTTTTTGAATTGATGAATTTAACTAAGACCCAGCTCCTGCAATTGTCTGTTCTCTTGGGTCAATAGAAAATTTTCTCTGAATCTGAACATCATTGAGTGATGTTTAATCATCTTAGAGAAGAACCTACCTATGCAGGGAACTGAAAACAGCTTAACTTTGGAATTAGAGGGCTCAATTTAGCAGGAAGCACCATGAACAAAAGAAAGAGGGGTCTCCTAGAAAGAAGCTGCTGAAAATGAGATTAGCAAGAAAATGAAACAAGCTTACAGATGTATCCAGGTGTAAAAACTCACTGGGGGTAGAATGGTGATGTCAAATAAAGATATTCAGTCACCCACCACCTCATTTGAGTTTCCAGACAAACTCAGTCAGATACTCTCATTTTTCTTAAACTTACTCTTTAATAATACAATCTTTACTGAAACAGAAGAAAATCAAGATATCACCTCTTCCTACAGAGAAAAAGCTCTTATTTCTTTCTGCTAATATCCCAACAGAGAATTTCCTTCAATTTTCTTGGAGATTATTCCTGTGAATGTTTCTAGTCTAAGATATTTTCTTCATGGTAAGAATTAGAACAGAGATCACAAAACTGAAGTGCCTGTAGGGTAGGAAGGTTGTAACACAAAGGGGTGAATTGGGCTGAGGCTGGAGTGACTTCGAGAGATCACGCGCCTTCTAGCAAGAAAGGCCAGCACTCAACTCAATGGCCAGACACCCATCCTGACAGAAATGAGAGTCCAGATCTTCAAATTTTCAAGATATAAATATGAACTTTTTTTTTAAATTAAAGTTTATTGGGGTGACAATGGTTAGTAAAATTACATAAGTTTCAAATATACAATTCTGTAATACATCATCTACATAGCACATTGTGTGTTCACCACCCAGAGTCAGTTCTCCTTCCATCACCATGTATTTGATCCCCTTTACCCTCATCTACCACACCCGTCCCTCCTCCCCCTCTGGTAACCACTAAACTATTGTCTGTGTTTATCAGTTTTTGTTTCTTTGTTTGTTTGTGTTGTTCCTTTGTTGCTTTCAGTTTCATATCCCACATATCCGTGAAATCATATGGTTCTTGACTTTTTCTGTCTGACTTATTTCGCTTAGCATAATAATCTCAAAATCCATCCATGTTGTTGCAAATGGCACTACTGCATCTTTTCTTATGGCAGAATATGAATTTTTAAATAAAAATCCCTAATTTTTAAGTATTAGTAACTAATTCAAAAATTTAAACAATACTTTGCTGGCTAAACAAATCCTGCCTGTGTGCTTGATTTCATCAGCCAACTTGCAACCTTCATATTGGAAGAAGAAAATAAGAAGTGGCTAATCAAAGAGATGTTATCAGGGTTCCACTCTTAAGTTGTTGGTGAATTCTTGAGTCTTTCTGAATCATAAAGAACATTTTCTAAAAGTATGATCACATCTAAAGTTCCTAACTTAAAATTTCAGAGCTTTTTAAGCTTCAAAACATTCTGTCAGACACAAAAAAAGATCTCCAGAGCAAGAAACTTTCTGTGTCAAAGGAAGGGGATAGTGGTCAAACTCTTAAGATTCTGGTAAACCTGTCTCTTAGAGATCCACAGAGAAGAGTGAAAATATCCAGCCTACAGAAGGGGCTTCTAAACCAACATTGAGGCTGGTGGATGAGAAAATTCCAAGTACCACACAATGCAAAGTAAAGGCTGTATATCACTGAGAAAAAATGCAGTGAAACAGAAAGAAACCTAGTTCATCTCATCAAGCCAACAATATTTACAGCTTACGGGTAGTGCCAAAATATTTCAGGAAATGCCAATGTCTTTCTTTGTAAAGCAAGGCCAAACGTAATATTTAACACAACATATGCCACTGGGAAGAAGAAGGTGAATCCCTATTTCCTCACTTTCCTTTACAAAGAACCTTAACATTAAGATTCATGGCCAGTGGAGAACTCCCCGTCCCTCTCCAAAACTGAATGTTTGAAAACCAACATTTCTCATGAGTTTCCAGACAATCTTCTGTTACCAGTTAATAATGGCGATACAGATTAGGAATGGCCACACAAGGCTAATTTGCATTTCTCTTCCTCATTTCCTACAGCGGCCCTGGATATCTTCCACCCACGGAACCCCAACCTCTTTTCTGAATCATCCCAGTCAACTCTTCCTTCTCAGCTGGAATGAGAAAGGATGGACAAGACAAAGGTAAAAGCCAAACCACAATCACCCTCAAGTCAAGAACAGTACCTGTTCAGGCTTCAGCCCTGGTGGGACCCAGGCGTACTCCTCCAGGGCGCAGCCTGAGTCATCGTCCGAGGTGGAGTTCCTCTGAAAGTCAAACATGAGTTTGCTGACGGTCTTCTCCATCTCCAGGGGCATCACTGTCACCATGTGCTCCTCCTGAGGGCACTTGCAGTGCAGACAAATCTTCCTGCAAGAAGCAAAGGCAGCAGGTGAGAAGGAAGGCAAAAGAAACCAGGTTTTCTACTGGTCTGTCAGTCCCCAGTCCTTGGATCCCAAACCATAAATGCATTCCTTGGCAACTGACTTTTGGCAAAGCATCTAAAGAAGTGTACCACGGCACACCTGTCTTTGTGGAGGCGTGACACTGTGCATGTGGAAATGTCGTGAAAGGTCAGAGAGCACCAGGTAAACATGCTAAGGATATTTCACCATGGACCCCAACCTTTCCTTCAGTCCCAAGAGGAGTGTCAAAATATCTTATTTTACTAGGTGGAACACTGGATATGGACCATGACCACAATTTCTTAGACTACAATAGCAATTAGACATAATACATATGCTGACCAGAAATATTACCAGTACATTTAACAAATATTGACAACGTACCATTTTTATAAAAGGTGCCTAGACCTATATAAATGGAAGTAGTTTTAAGAACCGTAGGTGAGATTTTCTTTAAGAAGAGCAAAAATATTTTTTCCCCCACCAAACAAATCTGGTCCTAAGATTTCATGGGAAAGGCATTTTTACCTCCATGAAAGATCCACGTAGGTTTGAAATTCTCATTAGAAACCCAAATCTTCCCTACATTGGTCATTTTTTTTTGTTTTTGATGTACAAGAACATCATGCATGTGAATTATTTCAAAAGGTAGCAGCCAACAATAAAAATCTCTTCCCAAAATTGAACATTTCTTTTAAGGTTACCATCTGTTCCCTTTTCCATGGCTATACAAATGATGAAGCAATAAAAAGGTTCATGTCAACAACACAAAAGCATTTCTAGCTTCTACCAATAAAGTAGAGAAGAAAAAAAATGGAGGAGGAAGCTTTTAAGCAAATAAGCCATTATACGGGTACTCTCATCTGCATGATTAGCTTCAGTGGCACCTTACAAGGGAATGAAGAACCCATAATCCTAACCCCCACATGTGCCTGAAATTTTTTATAACAGCTTTATTAAGATATAATTCACGGACCATAAAATTCACCATTTTAAAGTGCACAATTCACTGGCGTTTAGTATATTCACAGAGTTGTGAAACCATCACCACTGTCTAATTTTAGACATTTTCATCATCCCCCAAAGAAGCCCCGTGCACATTAGCAGTAACTTCTCACATTCCCATCACACTAGGTCCTGACAACCACTCATCAGTTTTTGTCTTTCTGGTTTTGCCTACTCTAGAAATTTCACATAAGTGAAACCATACAATAGGTAGTCTTTTGAAACAGGCTTCTTTCACATAGAATATTTTCAAGGTTAAGCCATGTTGTAGCATGTGTCAATCCTTCATTTACTTTATTGTATTATAATATTCTATTGTATGGATGTAATAATAATACATGTTGTCTATCCATTCATCAGCTGGTAGATAGTTAGATTGCTTCCACTTTTTTACTTTTGTGAATAATGCTGTTCTGAATATTTATGTACAATTGTGTGTGTGTGTGTGTGTGTGTGTGTGTGTGTGCGCGCGCGCGCGCGCGCAGATGTTTTCAATTCTCTTAGGTATATACCTAGGAGTACAATTGCTGGGTCATATGGTAACTTTATGTTTAACAATTTGAGGAACCGTTAAACTGTTTTTCTAAAATATATGCACCGTTTTACATCTCCCCCATCAAGGAATGAGTGTTCCATTCTCTCCATTTCCCTGCTACACTTGTTATTGTCTTTCTTTTTGAATGTTGCCATTCTAGTGGGTGCGAAGTGGTATCTTATTGTGGTTTTGATTTGCACTTCCTTAGTGGCTAATGATTTGAGCATCTTTGTATGTGCTTATTATACATCTTTGGAGAAATGTCTATTCAAATCCTTAGTCCATTTTAAAAATGATTTGTCTTTTATTATGTTGTACTCATTCTTTATATATTTTCTGGATACAAGTCCTTTATAAGATATATGATTTGCAAAAATTTTCTCCCATTCTGTGGGTTGTCTTCACTTTCTTGATGATGCCTGTTGAAGCACAAAAATTATTGATTTTGATGAAGTCCAATTTATTTTTTCAGTTGTTGCTTGTGCTTTTGGTATCATCTTTAAGAGACCATTGCCTGACCCAACGTGAGAAAGATTTACTTCTGTATTTTCATCTAAGAGTTTTATGGTTTTAGCTCTTATAATTGGGTCTATGTTCCAGTTTGAGTTAATTTTCATATATGCAGTCCAAGTTCATTCTCAAGTAGCTATCCAAATGTCCCAGCACCATTTGTTAAAAAGTCTGTTTTTTCCCATTGAATTGTCTTGGCATGCTTGTCAAATCAATTGCTCGTAAATGTAAAGATTTATTTCTGGACTCTTAATGCTATTCCACTGATCTATATGTCTATTCTCATGTCAGGACCACACTATCTTGATTACTGTAGTTTTGTAGTAAGTTTTGAAATTGTGAAGTGTGAGTCCTTCAATTTTGTTCCTCTTTGTAAAAATTGTTTTGGTTCTTCTGGCTCCCTGGCATCTGCATCATAAAATATAAATTTTAGAATTAGCTTGCCAATTTCTGCAAAGAATCCTGCTGGGATTTTGAGGGGTTGCATTGACTCTGTACATCAATTTGGAGAATATTGCTCTCTTAACAATATTAAGTCTTCCAATCCATGAACAAAGGATGCCTTTCCATTTATTTCAGCCTATTTTCTTTCAGTACCACTTTGTGGTTTTCTGTTATAAGCCTTGAACTGCTTTTGTTAAATTTATTCCTAAGTATTTTATTTGTTTTGATGGCATTGCAAATGGAATTGTTTGCTTAATTTTGTTTTCAGATTGTTATTGTATAGAAACACAAATGGTATTTGTACATTGATTTTGTATCGTACAATTTTGCTGAATTTGTTTATTAGTTCTAACAATGTGTGTGTGTGTGTGTGTGTGTGTGTGTGTGTGTGTGTGTAAGTACTTGGGATTTCCTATATACGAGATCATGTCATCGCGAATAGAGACAGTTTTATTTCTTTTTTCCAATCTGATGCCTTTTTTGCCTTTGTCTTGCCTTACTGCCCTGGCCAGGACCTGCAGTACAATGGAGAATAGAAGTGGTGTGTATGGACATTCTTGTCTGGCTTCTGATCTTAAGAGAAAGCATCCAATCTTTCATGGTCAAGTATGCTTTAGCTTTGGGCCTTTTGTACATGCCCTTTATCAAATTGAATAAGTTTCCTTCTATGCTAGTTTGTTGAGTGTTTTTATCACAAAATGGTGTTGCATTTTGTCAAATGCTTTCTTTTGCATCTATTGAGATGAGCAGTTGGTTTTTGTCCTTATTCTATTAATGTCTCATGTCTGAATTTTGACACCAAAATGTACTGAAGAAATGAAATCAGTTTAGTCCAGCTAAATTAGGCTTGTCAGATTTCCCACTTCCTGCTTTTTATCAGACTGAAAATACACACAGACAGAATGCACAATTGGATCTGGTTTGCATCTCCAAATTCAAAGACATTTCATCCAAACCATGGCTGTTCTTTTTAAAATAGTCAGAGCTTATTTTAACAGTAACTAATTAATCAGCTACTGTAAAGAAGTCAGCGGTATTGGAAAGTGGTCAGGTTTTTTCACTCCAGAATTTTTTATGCCAGCTTATGACTTAAGGAAAAAAAAGTTTTAGTGTGTTTAAGCAAATTTAGGTGACTAATGGTTTTTACTAGAAAGACATACTTGAAAAAAAAAAGGTACAGGAATTTTTACCAAATTTAGACTCCCGAATATTCATCAGTGACTCTTATTCAGCAAGTCAGGGAAAAGCACACCAGTTAATGCTGGACGGATGTGATCTAATGAATTAAAGCTCCAGGAGAAGGAAAAAGACAAGAAGAAAGCAAAACACAGAATTACAGACCTGATCCAGGAATCTGATTCCAACCACAGAATACCCTTTACCTCCTGAACAACAAACACATTCAGAACGATCAAAACCAAAGAGGAAAAAACAAGGAAAGAAAATAAAAATGGTCAATCAAAAGCATGAGGACCTTATGGATTTCTCTGTTAGCTGCCTGCTTTCCATTCCTCATTTATAATTAACAGGCACTCCCATGGCAAGGCATTTTTATTTGCAAAGAACTTTCAACCTTTGAGTGATTCCATGACAGCCTTTGGAAAGACTAATTTAATAGCTTCGGTTTACAAACAGGGAACCCAAGGCCGGGACGCTCAGAATGGAGCGGGGGGTCAGAGGTAAAGCCACGGGGATTTCTCCCTATCCTCTGGTCTCTTCCCCTCCCCATACCCACACCCCACCAACCCTGGGTAAAATATACACAGCAACACTCAACAGCTCTCTCTTTCGACACACTGATTAAAGCTTTTCAGGAGTGCATAGGGAAATATATGATTTGGCTTTTTTTTTTCTTCCAAATAGACATTTATGAAAATAGAACCTGCTAGTAAAGCAAGATTTCATTTTTTTTTAAAATCCAACCATATAAAGCATGCATTGGTTTCATTCTGTCAGAGTTGACATTCTACCTGCACATAATTGGGTTTGTGAATGACAAGTTTCCAAGAATAAGGCATGATTTAGATTGCAGAGATCCTGCATTCCCCCTTTCTTCCCTCCCTCTACCCAGCAACAAGCCCTGCAACACCCCACCCCAAAGTTGCAGCTATGCATTAATTCACTTCCCATTCAGAAGCCACCATCTGCTCTGCCATGGAATACAGTGCCTGCAGGTGGAGGCCCTCTTTTTAACCATCTCAAACTACTCTGGTCATCTGCACCAGTGACCATATTTGAAGAATGACTAACAATTTTTACCAATTCACTTACTTACCATGACATGGAGGAGTCATTATAAATAGATTGGGTGTGTGTGGGGAGGAGGGGTCTCATCCTTGAGATGTTGACAAGCTATTTACAACACTGAACTCTGAACCACCATGTCTTGTTTTGTGTGAGAAGTGATAGGATGAAGGCAATAAAGGGATCTTCCTTTCTAATATGACTTTGACAAGTTCAAATCATCAACTGTAGGATTCTAGGTTTGGATGAGATTGTAATCATCAAGTCCTTTAAAAAATTTTCCTTCTCACTCTCTTTCACCCACCCCTTTTTTAATGAGAAGAAACATTTTTTTTGCAGAACTCATATGTGGACGTATATTCAATAACATAAAACAGAGCTGCGCAAGTTGATGTGAGAGAAGGAGACCCTGAATTTAACTTCTCTCAAGCTCAACCTTCTTCCCAAACTCCAGGCATTTTCACTGTCTTCAAGTCCCAAGGCTCCAAAGACACAAGTCTGTGGAAGCCAGCACATTGCTTTGGATTCCTCAAGGTCATTTCCAGTACTTATCAAAATATGAAGTAGTAGGTACCCACTAATTGGATAGAAGACAAAAAGTAAATAAACTGGGGTTGTCAATCACTTCTAAAAGACGAAAACAATTCCTAATCATGAAGCTCTGCATGTAAATAGTGATTGTGGTCATGGGAAGCTGTGTATCGGGTTGCCAAGACATTACAGGGAGATGCCTGGGGAGTGGTCATGTACCCCAGTGACTTTGATTTGATAGGTCTGACCAGGGCCCAGAAGTACATTTCCACCAGCATCCCAGGCAATCCGATGCACATTGGAAGACACTTTTCTGTAGCCAGCCTCCTCATGAGAAGGAAGCACCTGAGGCAGAGTATGGTCTAAAAACCAGCGTTTGTTCTACCAACATACCTGATGGTCTCAGCAACTCTGGGCAATGTACGTTTGAGAAACCATTCCAGGGGGTCTATGCCAACACCTCCCAACCACCACCGTATCTTAAACTCTTACATCACTAAGCCCACCTGTCATTCAGCTGGGTACCCACTGGGGCATGTGGGTGGCGGGACTACACCAGCCCCCAGAATGGTGTCTCTCATTGCCAGCCCTGCCATCTGTCCTCCAGCCTTTCAGCTCCCCTGGGGTATGGGCTTCTCTGTCCCAAGTCCATGGCCAGATCAGGTTCAGGCCACTGTATGCACAGGGTCAAGGGGCAAGGTGCTTGAAGAGTGGCTCAGCACCAACACCAGCTAAGTGATTGATGAGAGGTGCAGAATGCGGGACTCCCCATGGCAGCACTCCGGGCAGCTGGAATCTGGTGTGGGGAACACACTTCTGTTAAAGACAAAAGGCCAAAATCACCCAAGACCTCCATAGCTTTTTGCGAAATAACAGATGTGTCCTAGGTATTTAAATTCTTCCAAGACTCCACCTCACTGAAAGCAAAGAACAACTGCTTTTATTCTTAATAAGTGGAAAAGAGAAAATCTTTTTCTCCTTATTATAATTAAAAGTTAATGCTTCCTTATCCTTAAAAAAGAAGCAATACACAATTAATATATAAAAGGATCAGGAATTACAGATAAGCAAGAAGAAGAAAAATACTTCAAAACACTCACAATCCCAGAGATAATCGCTGTTAAACAGAAACAGCTGTTGGTCCTCTTTTTCCCTTGTGTTAAGAAACTGGAGACAAGATTTCATTCTATGTGTTCCTCATCAGCGAGTCCCAAGAGACAAGACTCTGGCCTGGAATGACAAGACATGAGCCAGAGCCACCCACATGTGCACACTCAATACTTGCAGCAAAGAGTATGCATTATTCAACCCAGATAAGTGGGTTTGTTTTGATCTGGTGCCCTGTAGCAGCATCAGAAAATTTATTTACATAGCCTGGAAGATGCCGGCAACATGGGAATTTCATATATATATATATATATATATATATATATATATATATATATATATATATATATATATGGGTATCTCAGAGTTGAGTTAAGTTAGGTCCTCCAGATAAAAAACATCTGAAAACCAGATTTCAACATCTATTGACTTTCAATTTTCTGTGCAAGTGGGGAGAGATGGGGCATGGATAATTTAAAACCACTAAGCCTTGCCTCTGAATTGGGTCTCTGTAAATCAGTCACATGCTCTCAATGCTGCAATAACCTACGTCACCTCGAACCACCTAAGGGACCCATCCTGGCAGGACGGGCTTGGGAGCAGCTGGGCAGGAGCCAGGCTTTCTCAGTTGGCTCTGCTGCCCAATTCCCTGGGTTTCCAATGACAGCATCAACTTTTCACATGCATGCAAAGCACCAGCCTCAAATGAACCAAACATTACTCTGAGCGTCCTGCCCTTTGGGAACGCCTTCCCCGGGCTTTGGAAGGTAAATAAATATTTTGGGTGAAGAGAGTTTTTATTGGGTTGCAAGCTGCCCAGGAATAAGTGAACATAGAGATGGTAACGGTACTTTAAAAAGGCATGGCCCTGCTGTGAATAAGTGAGCCAGTAAGAAATGGAGGCAGGGTCCCCTGCCCTAAGATATTGCTGAGATAATCCTGCCCACGCTGTGAATAAGTCAGAGTCGTCAAAACTGATCTATCCCACAGAACACAAGCTGTTCCTCTCCCAAGCTGCACGGGTTACAGGATCACACGACCCACACACAGGGCTTGGGCTTCCACCTTCCACATCCCCACACAACACAAGTGGAGGATCAGAATGTTAGAGACGAAAGCAAATGAGAAATACATTGTGGAGGGGGCCTGAAATGAAATGAGGATGCTTCCAGAGGTGAAAGTCTGCCCCAAAGGACCAAGGGCTCCACACAGCAGCTCGGACCTCTAGGGCCCTGACTCCTGTCTCTCCGTTCCAACATGCGCTTTCATACTGCAGGACAGCGGGGAAGGTAAACGGTGGCTGCATTTCTACTATTACCACAATTTCTTATATTTATGGAGGGTTTATAATCTTCACATGATTTTTTGCATAGTATTTCTCATTTATTCATTCTCACCAGTCTTATAAATTTGGCATTGTTTTCCATTTCACTGATACAAAAATTTAGGCTATGAACTCATAAGCAACTCGACTGAGGTTGTACTCATTAGAACCTGTGTCCCCTGACTCCAAGACCAGTGCTCTTTCAACCACCTTGTGTTAAGTAGAGTGGCCAAATCTTCCTTCTTTTTTCTCTTCCATGTACCTTTCCATCCTTCCCTCCGTCTGTCCATCCATCCATCCCTCTGTCCATATTCATTGATACAGCCAACCTACCAACCAAGCAATCATCTAAGCAGACAATAGTGATAAGCATCTACTGTGTGCCAGGCACTGTACTGAGATGTTGGGCATGTAGCAGTGATTAGGACAGACAAGACCTCATGAAGCTTACAGTCAAGTGAAGAAGAGAGACAACAGTCAGGTAACAAATAGATAAACTTGCCACTTATAGGTTGTGAGCAGTGTCATGATGGAAAGGGACAGGGAGGTGGGCATGGATCACGACAGGCCTCCCCACTAAAGTGACCGCTGAGGTGTGACTAGAAGACTGAGTATGAGGCAGCTCCGAGAAAAACCATGGAGAGAGTTTTCCAGGCACAGGGAAAGCAAGTACAAAGGCTCTGTGGTGGGGAAGAGGGCAGTGGGAATCATTCTCAGGAGGTGGTGTGTGGCCTCTCCTCTCCCATCATTGTCTGCACTGATGATAGTGACCAAACTGGCTAAGCCACTCCCAGTTCCAAAGCCCAAGCACAGATGTAAAATTTAGGGGATGGCGATATCTTAGTGGGCATAGGAAACTTCTTCCATTCTAATGCCCTTCACCTTGGAGTTCTTATATCCCTCTGTCTTGATACCCAGGCTTCAGCGTATCCTGTTATTTGCAGCCTTACTGGCTCCTTAACCGCCTCACCTCAGCCACAGTATTCTGTTTTTCCCTTTCTGGCAAACACTAAGTCTGAATGAGGGACCCAGGCATGAACCTTGACACTTGCCATGTCTGGAAGCAAGATGCCTATCTCTGTGAGAAAGGAAAAATGGTTTCCTAATAAATACAGAAGCTAAAGGATGGAGACCACGGCAGGGCCAGCTGGGTGTGAAGCTGGGTGTGCTGAGAGCCAAAACCATGCCGCCTTGCCCTCTCCAACCCCCTGCCCTCCGCCTGGGCTCCAGCGGCTCTGGCCATCTGCACCAAGTGGAGCTTCTTACCCCTGGCGCTGCCAAGGTTGGTACAGGATAATTCTCAGTGGCAGCTGAAGATGTCAATTCATATTTCAATGAAGAAATATACAGTGTCCTACTTTAGATTAATTTATATTGTAATTTTTGAGCAGTGGAAACACTGTCTTTTAAAAATGAGCCTCCTGGGTGATTTTTCTTATTTTGAACAACTCTTACCATACTTTGATTTATAGGTATGATGTCTCAGCAATTGAGGGACAATGTCGTAGACTGAGTTTCCCCAGGATCAGATCCTTGAAAGGTATCTGAGCATAAGGAAGTTTGAGGGGTGATCTCAAAAAGTCTTGATAGGGAATTGGAGAAGGGAAGTAGGGAAGGGAATGATGCCAACATAAGGCGAGGTAATGAGCCGGCTAATAATTTCGGGCAACTCTGACTCATTTCAGTTGACATGCTATGGAAGATGGCCTAGAACATTCCTGAGAGATGTCCCACTGGAGAGTTAAGGATGCAGGGGTACTTATCCACCAATTCCCAAAAGCCACTGGGTGAGGACCACTCCTGGGGCCCTCTGGCTAACCCACATGCAAGACAGGCAGACTCAAACAAAAAGCTGGAGTCCCCACTGTGGCAGGAATCATGGGTACACAGTACACCGAATGGCGAATGCCGAGGCGGAAGGAGGGAATGCTAAAAATATTCAGCTTCATTTATTAAACAATAATTCACAGGATATCTACTATGTAGTATGCTTTCTGATAGGTGTTGCAAGGAATTAAAACCACATAAAACAGTAAGGGGTCCCTGTCTAACTACGGCACAAAGATACAGCCACAAAGAGCTAGAGCATAACTTTCCAAGTGAAGAGTACTTGTGGGCATAGTGAAGAGAACGTCCTTGTTCTGAGATGACAGATGCTGACATATATACAAGTAAAGAATGATGCCTGCAATTTATGCTCAGATGTTTCAGGAATAATAATAATAATAATAATAATAATAATAATAATAATAATAAAGTGTGAATGTGGGGTAGGTGGAGAGAAAGAGAGAGAGAAACAGAACAAGCAGTACAAATGTGGCAAAACATTAACAATAGAGACATCTAAAAGGGTGTATGGACATTCATTATATTATTCTTGTAACCTCTGCCTAACATCACAATTTTTCAAAATAAGTTTGAAAACAAACAAAAGTGAAAAGTACTTTTATTTTGACGTATGCATCCCTATGTTTACTGCAGCACTATTTACAACAGCCAAGATATGGAAGCAACCTAAGTGCCCATCAATAGATGATTGGATAAGGAAGATATGATGCATGTATACAATGGAAAATCACCCGGCTGTAAAAAAAAAAAAAAAGAATGAAACCTTATCAGTTGTGACAACATGGATGGACCTAGGGTATTATGGTGAGTGAAATAAGTCAGGCTGAGAAAGACAAATACCATATGATCTCACGTATATGTGAAATCTAAAGAACAAAATAAACAAATAAAACAGAAATAGACTCATAGGTACAGAAAATAAACTGATGGAGGGGGGTTGGGGAGCTTGGTGAAAAAGGTGAAGGGATTAAGAAGTACAAATTGGTAGCTGTGAAATAGTCATGGGGATGTAAAGTACAGCATAAGGAATATAGTCAATAATACTGTAATAAATACATATGGTGCCAGGTGGGTACTAGACGAGTCAGGGAGATCACTTCATAAACTATATAAGTGTCCAACCATTACGCTGTTCACCTGAAACTAGTGTAAAATGATACTGAATGTCAATTGTAAGTAAAGATAAAAATAATTTTATTTTTATTTTATTATTTTATTTTATTTTATTTTATTTTATTTTATTTTTATAACTGAGCCATCTTTTATTTTATTTTATTTTATTTTATTTTATTTTTATAACTGAGCCATCCTGCCACCTGTTGGCAGCTCAGCGGCAGCTCAGCTCGGGATGGGACTCAAACCGCTGTTGCTCAGAGCTCACACTCTTGAGCGAGCTCTTAACCAACTGAGCCACTCGGCCGGCCCTAAAGATAAAAATAATTTTTAAAAAGTACTTTGATTTTGTTGTTAGGTCAATTATTAATAGAAAACCTACCATGTGTCAGGTACTGTGCTACTGAGAGTTCCTATTAATGAGACATCAGAAAGGGCCTCCTTGAGGGAGCTGCACCTGAGGTTGCTGAGCGGGAGGCTGCTAGGCAAAAAGAGAAGGAAGGAGTATTTCTAACAGGTCAGTAAAGGCACAGAGCTAGAAGGGATCATGGTGTCTTCAAGACAGTGACAGGAGTCTAGGATGGTGACAAGATCGCAGCTGGAGAACTACACACGCAATCCATGTGAAGGCGTTTTGATTTTATTATAAACATGTTCACAGGCCAGTGAGTATCTGCCTACCAAACACCCAGAGAGCTAATTCAGCATCCTGATGAGTAGACAGAGGGAGCCCTCAAAGGAGACGAGCTTGGCCACTGATGGTGTCTCCATGGCAACACCACTACCTGCCTCACTGCATTTCTACCGAAGGCTGTGTGTATGGAGAGAAGCTCTGATTTCCTTAGCTGTACGTCAGACCCACCACCCTGCTAAGAATAAACCAAGGTAGACAGGATGGTAATCCTTGTGGATAGATTCCTCCACTTTACTTTGTCCAAAGAATAACCGTGACTTTATGGCATGTATGTTTTTGCTTCATTGGACATTTTGCACAGCACGTTCCTAGAGCTCCCCCTCTGCAGATGAATCCTTCAGGGGAATAGTTTCTGAGGAAATGACTGCAACAATTCTAACACTCCTCACTGCCAAACTTCAAGGCAATAACTGGAAGACCACAAAATATCTCTTAGTTTGCCTTTCTTTTCCATGCCATCTGCTGAAGCACTTGTTTGGTCTCTACCTGCCTTGTGGCAGAAGTTGGCTAACCTCAAGGAGAAGAGACCTGAGACATTCAATATTCCTAAGTACTTACAGGCAGTATAGAGTGCAGTGGATTAAGACCTTAGATTCTGGGGGCAGAGTGACTCGGGTTTGAGTCCTAACTGTCACTTCACTGAGTTGCTGTTAGAATTAAATAATACACACAGCAGGCTTGGATAGCGAAACCTGACTATGTGCATTTGCTTGGCCCTATGCTGCGTGTAGAGATATAAAGTAAAACAAACAAGCAAAGAAAAGTCGCCATGATTCTTGCTCTCTAGGCGTCAATCTAGACCAGCTGTTCTCAACCTGTGGGTCGCGACCCCTTTGGGGGTCGAATGACCCTTTCACAGGGGTTGCCTAAGCCCATCGGAAAACAAAAAGATACTCACATTACGATTCATAACAGTAGCAAAATTACAGTTATAGAGTAGCAACGAAAATAATTTTATGGTTGGGGGGTCACCACAACATGAGGAACTGTATTAACGGGTCGCGGCATTAGGAAGGTTGAGAACCGCTGATCCAGACCCTAGTAATGTATTCAAGTTAGGATGGAAACGGAACAATGGAAAACAGATGGGTGGTGAACAAATCATTTTTACAAATCTTTATGGAACACTTAGTATATACCTCATATTATTTTACAATAGTTGCAGGTGAAAAGAGTGCTGGACTGAGCAAAGCAATTTGATTACCATCCTTACCACAGAATTACTTAACCTTTACCTTGCTTTTAATATTTCAAGGTCACACAAATAACCTTTTTTTCTTACCAACATACAACAAGGTAGACAGGTTGGATATTAAATTAACGACTCCTGGGACGAACCAAGCACTTTAGAGCTTACCACACACGTTTAATTCAGTTAAGTCTTTGAATTGCCAAAAATCTCTATAAGGTTAGTCAGAAGAGCAAGTTACTATTGCCATTTTATAGATGAAGGTGAAGCTCAGAGAAGCCACGTGCTGTGGTTGCTACTACGTGTTGGAGTGCCTAGAACTCCAAATCTACGTTGATTTCTCCTGAGACAGGGGAAATAACGTCAGTTTGGTTCCATTTCTAGGGTATGATTTTCCCAACTTTTCTCCTGAAGAAAACACTTTCTGAGGGTATGCTGGGCTCTGCTAAGCACTTTCCATCTATTCCTTATTTAATCCTCAAAAGCACGGTCTGAGATGGAAATTATTATTATCCTCATTTTACAGATGGGAAAATCAAGGCTCACAGAGGTTCTGGAACGTTCCCAAGCTCCCACAGCCAGGAGACGATAGAAAGGAAAATGCGAACCTAGACCTGCTGGACCCCAGAGCTCTTCAGCAGACACCTGGAGGCCTCCGTGAGGCCCCTTCAGACTGATTGCACTGGTCCCTTAATCCATGTAAAACAAGCTGTGCTTTTCTCCCTATTCACATAGTCGCCCCCAAATCACTGGCAAGTCATAGGAAATTCTTAAGTGGCTGCTTATTAATAACATTTTCAGTTTATATTAGGCCGCCTTTCATCCAGGGGAACTCAGCCAGCTCTATACACAGAGAACCACTGAAATCCAGCCATTTCTGGTGTGGACATGGGCCAGCTGGCAAGAGCATCCGTCAGGGGCTTGGCTTGTGGGGATTCTGGCAATGGTCACACCCTTCAAAACTTGACAGGGGCCCTATACTATCCGTGCTGAAGGGCTCAAGGCAAAAACTTCCCAGAAATCCATGTTCCTCAGTGAATAAGGCCAAAGGCTCAAGATGGCCCCAGCGGACTTGGAAAACAAGAGCATCAAGAAATTGGGTGTTTCCCAAAAATTGATGCTGGAAGTAAAGCCTCTCAATTCAGATTGAGTTAGACACAACAGGGAAAGATGTTATTTTAGGAGAGACCTGGCTTCAGTCAAGTCCAAGGAAAAAACAAGTTTCTCAGGAGTTCCCATCGTGAGGAAATGTAAAAAAGGCAAGATGTTGACTTCCCTTCTTCAAGCTGATCTATGGAAAGGCTTTCGCAGTTTTGTTATGGGCCATAACTAGTTTCCTCATTCTGCATCAGTGAGAGGACAGAGGGAAGTACATAGAAAGAAAATAACATTTCCTGGTTTCATGTTTTATTGGAAAGGACCCCTTGATGAATTAAATTCACATGGTGTACAGGAGTAAGGTTTTACCAATATTTAAAATTTGTGATATTTAGATTTGACAAGGTGATGGTTGAAGGATATATGCCCCCTAGGTGCACACCCCCACCCTGCTCCAAAGCCTGTTGTACGTAGCAATGACCTCACACTTCTGGTATCGTTGACACAATGAACAACAGTCCAGACCGTGGACTTCCTTGTGCATGGGGTACATCCTCATCATTTATTCATTACTTCTTCTCACCTTTTCTACCTTTCCTCTCCTAGACCATTTCGCCATTACCTCCTGCCTGGGCTACAGCAATAGCCTACTTCTAATTCCCTGCTTTCAACCCTACCCTTCTAGAATTTTCCACAGCTGTTTGTTTTTAAAACAATTGCGATAACACTCAACAACCCTGCTTACAATATTCCATTGGCATCCCACTGCAGTGAGAATGAAGTATATACTCTTCACGCCTCATCTACGAGATCTGATATATAACCTGGCCCCTTCCCTTCTCTCCAACTTCATTTTGTTCCATTCCCCATCTTGTCTACCATGTTTCAGCCATATTGACCTTTCATTTGTGTTTGGAACATGCCAAGGCCATCCGTTAGGATCTTTGCATCTGCCTGGAATATCTTTCCCTCAGCTCTTTATGAGCTGGCCTACATGTCATTACTCATGTCATCACTCAGAAGCACCTCTACCAAGGACCCTATAAAAATAGCCTGCTTCCCCTTCTCATTCGCTCTCCGTTCTATTATCCTTAAATTTTTTTTCTTAACGTTTTTCACTATCCGAAATTATCTTACTGAGTATGTCTATTATGTTTTTCTTACTGTAACTTCCATAGGTCAAGCAAGGAACTTACCTTGTATCTAGGACAATAAGCATTCAATAGGTAGTTTTTTAAATTTTTGAATCCTGAATGCCTAGCCCAGAATCTCACTTGGTAGTTCCCAACCAGCAGGCTACGGACCCTTTATGGGCATGCAAACAAGATATCGTCGATGTGTAAAGATTTTTTTTTGTTTGTTTGTTTGTTTTTGCAATAACTGAAAATTTCTTTTTGTTAACAATTATGCTAAAAATGTAGAGTGTCAGTCCACTAACTATACTAAAGAAATGCTGCTTTTTTCCTGGATTAAATGAAAGTATGCAAAAGAGAAAGGTTAGGGCAGAGGAGAATGTATTTACTGTTGCGAATGACTAAAAATCGTGCAATAACTACAGTGCAATTTAATTCTGTTACATCTATTGCAAATGTCCAATATTTGAAAGAATGCTTTGACTACAGACAGAATGAAAACCCATGACCTAATCCAAAGTAAAAATTCAAAACACTATTACAGTGTTAAATGAATAATAAAAAGTATGAAAAAAAAGTATCAAAAGTAACAGAAGAAATAACTATACTGGTGGCCTTAGTAGCTGAGATCATAGACCTCAATTACTCATCTATAAAATGAAAGAGGGGCCAGCTAAGTGGCACGTTGGTTAAGAGCTGGCTTGGGACGCCAGAGGGCCCCAGTTCAGATCCCACATATGAGGGCCAGTGACACTGCCCTCTACAGCTGAGATGCTGAACAACAGCTCAACCTGGAGCTGGGCTGCCGTGAGTCGCTGGCTATGGCGTAGGCTGCAGCCCCTGTTGCAGTGGGTTGCCATGGGCTACCGTATGTAACCAGCAGCCAGCGTGAGCGGCCAGCAGCTGCAGTGAGTGGCCGTCCAGAAGCCGGCGACTGATCTGCCTCGCCTGGGAAGAGAGCAATGATGGTGCCAACTTGGGCCAGTGAAGCAATGTCCTCCACAACTAGACTGAAGAACAAAAGGACAGCAACTTGTCTGTTCCCCTTCCCCCAATTCCTCAATAAAACCTTAAAAAAATAAAATAATAAAATAAAATAAAATGAAAGAGAACCAGGTGATTCTCCTTGCAGCTCCACTGAGCTTAACATTAGCTTCTAGGTAGCCATGGAGAAAAGCGCATCTCCACAGAGGACAGTTTTTCCAGTCCCACGTTAACCTATGGAGAGTTTCCTGGCTGGGTTTATAATAATCTTCCAGCCACTCTAGCAATTCTTGACATTTTGGGTGACTTTATGCCTTTAAGAATCTGATGAAAGCTGGGATCCTCACCCTTAAAAATGAACATATATGCATTCACAGAAAATTCTGCATTTAATTTCAAAAGGTTCATCGGTCTTTCTGGTCCTTTGGTACCTATGGATTGCAAGTTAAAAATACTGGTTTAGAGAGCCAATTAGGTATAAAATTAGGTATAAAAGGTATT
This sequence comes from Hipposideros armiger, assembly GCF_001890085.2. Taxonomy (NCBI): domain Eukaryota; kingdom Metazoa; phylum Chordata; class Mammalia; order Chiroptera; family Hipposideridae; genus Hipposideros; species Hipposideros armiger. Next base: position 584,147 of record NW_017731928.1, on the reverse strand, counting down.
CCTTGATGGTCTCCATAGAGCCAGAGACAGTGCCTTGTACCCACAGATGGTCTATTTCTCACTCTCTGCAATGTTCTTTTAAAAATTCAAAATAGCACGTGACATTATAGTTAGCACTTAGGATGCTGAATCTTAGCAGTTCAGTGGTACTGGATTTAACACAATTTTTAAGGATAGCAGGAGCAAACCACACTGATGTTTAGGCAGATAAATTGATGACGTGAAAGGAAGGCAAGTTCAAGCTCACGTGATCAAGCCCAGTGAATAGGTTGCTTCCACCTGTTCACCTTTTGGAAGCCATACTAGCAAGAACCCCAGCTCCTGTTGTTGAGAGAGGAAGGTACGAACTCTTTGCATTGCATTTTCACCCTGCTTCCTAATGAGACAGGTGTTTCAAAGTGGCCCAACCTGCCCAGGAAGCACGGGGGGCGGGGGGGGGGGAGCTCTTTGTTCCAATCCATGGCAAGCTTCTAGTCTTGACAGGTTTTCCAGGGACTTCTGAGATGATGAACTCAAATGCAAGTCGTAGACTTAAGCAGTCATTTAAATGAACTCCTGAATCTTGACAGATACGCTGTGAGGGGAGGGCTATGCAGTTGCTGGGCCAACAGCAGGCACCCCACCTGCACTGGCCACTCAGCCAGTGAATGGCTGGATTGCCCAGAGGATGCCTACAGAAAACGCTTTACTGTAAAGGAGGTATTCCTCTGGGAGCATCAAGCAGGAAAGCTAGATAAAGACCCTATGTCACTGGTAATGCAAAGTGACAGGAGCCTTAAGAATAGCAACCATGTTAATCAGAACAGGATGTACATCCCAGAGAAAGGAAAAAAAAAATCTATGAAATCCTTAATTAACAGAAAATTCAACTAAAACTTTCAGTAAGCCTGCACGCCATCCACTTTTGGAAGGAAGAATAAAATGTAGAGTAAGTGGAGAACACAATGTCTTTTCAGCAGCCACAACAATTCATAGGTATTTTTATTACTGAATTGAAAAGAGAACCAACTTCCAGGGAGTTTGGAAGGGTAGACATGGCATGTAGGTTAAATCTCCTGGGTCAACTACAACTGATGGGTAGAGGCTGCCCGGAGTTTGTGTTGAGGAGTCTGAGGTTGTGTTGGGCTTGACAGAGCGGGGTGGGCTTTAGTGAGGTCTGCACTGGACAGGGGAGGTGGGGGCCTGGCGATGCAGGTGCCAGCTGTCTGCCACACCTCATACCATGGTCAGGACATTTCTAAGAATGAAATTCAAACATGGCTACGCATTCAAATAAGGACAATTTCCACCCCGAAGAAGGTTTTCCCTGCCACTTAAATAGTATCTTCTGGGGGAATAACAAGGAAAAATAGGGGAAGAAAGCAGACATCTGCTCATCCTCCTAGATCACAGCCTGCTACCCAGGGAGGTGACAGATATCAAATTCAGATGAAACTCATGATCAACTTCTTATGACTCTCACTTGTGGACGAAAAAGGGGCACCATACTAAATCTGACAAGTTCAGGGGAGGCCAGCATGGTGGGTCCTACAAACTCAAGAGACTGAAAGTAACCACATAGGATGGTCTGAATATAAAAATTCCTAACTAAAGTGGGTCATGGCCGGCAGTCCAGGTTGGACCTGTAGCTTCCTTGACAAAGGTCAATCTTTACGTTAGGTGAGCCTGTCTATTGTCTCTTTGCATCTAAGATAACATGCCCTTGGAATGTCACAGTCATCCCCTTTCTTCTGCAACCCTCAGGGTACAACCTCGCACCAGAGCAGGAAACACAGAACCCCTCCTTGTTATCTCGTTCCCCGAATACCATCTCTCTGTGCTGTAAATGTTGTTATATATCCTGTACTCACCAACGTAAAAGAAGTATGTTTCTCCATTTTACTTTTTACCCAATGTCAGAAATTTTCCTGCTTTGCTTTCTCCCATCCCTTAATCTACCACCAAAGGATTTCACGTAACCCTCCTGACGTCTCCTCCTTTGATTCTAATGTATAAAATAAGCTGCAAAACTCATTCTCCAGATCAATTTCTCAATCTGTTGAGATTTTGGTTCCCAGCAACTGTCATCAGTTTGGCTCAAATAAACTCACAGGAATTCTCTGCAGGTTTGGACGTTTCTTACGTCGACACATTTATAAGGCAGGTTCACTTGTGAATTCAGGTTCAGGACAATTATTTACATGACTCCCATACCCTGAATGACAAGCTACATTCAGCTGGGTAACAATGCTCTTTCTATAAAGGCAAAAACGCGATCATATATATTATCCAAGTTTATAAAAAAGAAGGTTGAAAACTAATGGGATTTAATTCTAGATAACCAGAAACCCAGTAAACCAAAGCTTCCTGTTCTTCTGAATATTCCTCTTAGCTAACATTCTTTCCCCTAGCTGAACTATCCAAGACAACAGACAAACACCTGTGTTCTTCAAAATGTCACAAAGCATTTGATCTTAATTTATATAAACTGAAACAACACGTTTTAATTAAAATGCAACACAACCTCACTTGGCAAACAGTTACTTCTTATAATTTCAGGTGCCCTAAATATTTATGTGTATATATCATATAAGTGAATATATTTATTTATGTTTGTGTAATACACACACACACACACACACACACACACACACACAAGTTCCAGGATCCTTTCCATCTATTGTCTCTATAGCTTGTGAAGGCGCCATAGCTGGATGGTGTGAATTCAATCTCAGCTTGCTGGGATTCATTTCTAGCTGTGTGACCTTGGGAAACATTTAACCTCTCTGTGCTTAGTTTGTGTAGAATGCAGACAATAGCCTAACCTAGCTCATAAAGTTATTATGAGGATTAAATAAGATATAGCACATAACATAGTGCGCACTCTGCCTGTCACGCAGTAAGTAGCCATTAAATGTTAGTTATTCATTATTTTTATGACTCTTTAGAAGGAGAAACTGAGTCACAAAGCAGCTAAGTGATTTCTGTAAGGTTTACTCAAATAATGAATAACATAACTAGGACTAGCAACTGGGCTTTCCGAATTTAGTCAAATTTTTGCCTGTGGAACACTCCATGCCTATTTTAAAGGTGGCTGAGATGGGGCAGTATCAGTATCACCAAGGAGCTTGTCAAAAAGGCAGAATCTGCACTTCAACAATAGCCCCAGGTGTATGCACATTAACCTGGAGCAGCCCGGGTCTGGGTCTCTAGCAGGATGCTGCATATATAGCGCAGCCAGCCCTCGGGGGGTTCTGAGAAAAAGTGAGCAGCATCAGCACACTGACACACGCATCCACCCCCTCTTCCACTGCAGCATCCAAAGGTCAGACGTTTCTACAGGAAGCTCTGAGTCATTCTCTGGAGGGTGACTGCTTCTCATATCCCAGCACATTCTCATCACACAGACAGGTCAGGTCCTGATAGGAAATCTGGCCTTTTAGTTCTCCACCCCAGAGCAGCCCCTAGTGCGCATCACACGCCTTTCCCAACAAGGCTGAATTCACTCTTAAAGTTCACACTTATTAAGGTCAGTGCCAGAAGAGGATTTATAGCTCATTTGATCCGGAACCTTCGTTTCAGGGGTGAAAGAACTGGGGCTCGGAAAGGGAACACCACACATTCCAGTTATTACCTGATGTGCACACAGCTGGGAATCAAGAGCCAACAAGCGTGGCCTCTTTAGACTCCAGCTGGTTTTCCCACAGCCACGAGGTCGGCCCAGTAGAATTTCCCACCCTCCCTCTAGCCCAGCAAAGGGCTCCTTCCATTGGTCTGTAGCTTTTACTCCTCATCTCGGGGTGTTTTACTGACTTTCCAACCAATCGCACCCTTTCATTCTAAAAGCCACATTCAAAGCTGTAGTTGAAAAAGTCATATGTGCTGTTTTATGCCTGACACATTCTCTTGGGTGTTTCCAACTTTACCAAAAGATCAACCAAAAGGATTTTAACTCAGAGGTCAAATAATGAGGTATTTCTCAAATGACGGATCCATAGAGAAGATCTAGAAGGCAAAGATAAAACATACAGGGGCGATATTATAGTAAGAAGGGTAGAAGGCCTAGAATGGTGGACATATTCAGGCTTTGGCCTATAATGATCCTGGATTTGAATTTGAGCTTTATTCTTTACTGTCTGTATAACCTTGGCCAAGTTATTTCACTTCTAGGAGTCTTGGTTTCTCCATTATTAAACAGAGCTAATAATACCTACTATAGAATTGCTGCAAGAATTAATAAGGCAAAGTATGTAAAGCATCTTTCATGTCAGCTAGCACACAATAGGTGCTCAATCTATAATAGTTATTAGTTTTTCTAATATATCTACCCTGAAAACATTTCTAACCTTGTGACCACAGACAGTATAGCTGCTTTACACCTGAGTCCTGGAACTTTCAAACAAGCATCTCTGAGGACTGGATGCCAAGAAAAGACCTGGAAAAATGGCTTCTTGCCCATCGAAATCAAATGGGTAAGAATTCTTGTCCCAGTTACTTTTTACCTTAGATGGGGTAGGATAACATTTGTAAGGTTTGATTTTAAGGAACTGCGGAAGGATGGGGGACTTGGGGCCAATGGCACTCCCAGTGCCACTCCTCCGTCACCTGTCAGTCGAGTGCTGGACTATCAAAGGCACTGACCTGGCCTCCGTCTCTGTCCCACATCCCAGGGGGTAAATGGTGCCTGGCATCCCCACTGTGCCCTAGAATGGTTTACACACAGCAGCTCCACTGCTAGGACCAGGAAGAAGGGGGAGAGTAGCGGTCACCATTCCTCCGTCCTCCTGCAGGTTCATTCCACTGTAAGCATGGCTCCGGAGACACTTTCTCACAAAAGACTAGACCTAACTTCCATGACGCCTTCACTTCCAACCAGTGATGTCTCTGGATTCTGTGCTCTCTACAGTGTTATGTCTCCTCTTCCATGTCAGCTCTCATAAACACTGAGTCTTCAGTTCAGCCAGCTTGATTTTTACAGACTTGATAGCCAAATGTGTGCTGAAATTCACCCTCTATACCCACTAAGGAAAGGCAGGCCCATCACACTGTACTGAAGAATGTGCTCTTTTTAATTAATGCACTTTTAAAAATGGTCCATGGTGCTCTGGTGGAAAACACACCCTGTGTTTAGCCACGAGTGGGGTTTTAGGATTTAAAATGGCCGCATCATGAGTTCTGAAACACAGATGGGGAGAGGAGGAGAGGAATTTCTAGCTGAAGGAGAACAGAGGCTCTTGTCTTCTGAGTTGTGACTTCACCCAAGGGGAGCCTTCAGCATTGCACTTCCATGCTGGATGAGAGATTGCTGATATTCTCCCAGCTGCCTCCCCATTGTCTTCCCGCTCTCCCCTCCTCCTAACTCCTCCATCCAATCTCTTTCTCTCCTTGCTTCTATTCTCCCTCTGCCTTGTCCCCAGGGAAATAATAGTACAAGCAAGCCCCTGGCTTTTACACTCCAAACAAAGAACTGCTCAAACAATAGGCCAGAGAAAAAAGAAAACCAAGTCTCCAAACTCAACTGGCTAGGTCCCCAGTAGAGAGTTGGGAGATTTACGTTGCTGGAACCTTAGTGTGATCTTAAGTAGCATTTTCTCCCCTGATTCATTTACACACATGTACACACACGGGCAAGGTATAATAAAAATAAGAGCGTTTCATTAAAAATCTTTACAGGTTAGGACAAGGGCAGACTGGCAAGTGTCAGTCAGGAACATCAGAGAAGAAACGAGATTCAGTCAACGACTAGCCCCAAGCTTCTTAGTTTGTGACATTTCAGAATCCCCAGCAGTTGTTGGTTATAAACCACAATCACGGAGGGAGAGACTAAAGGTTTTAGGGGGTCTTCAGGCACAGCAGAAAAGTCCTCACCCAAATGCCACCTAGAATTCCTGGCTGAGGGACAGAGCATTTTGGCTTTTGTGTGTTTGAAAACAACAGAGAAGAGAGAAGACCATGGCTTAGGGCTCCTGGAAAAAGAGATTTCTGCTCATTCCAGGCTGGCAGTACACAGGGGTGGTCAAGAGCCCTGCTCCAACTCAGGCTTTGCAATCGATGAGCAGAGGAAGCAGCACTAGACGGGGTACCAGGACTTGCTGTGTCATTCAGGGTAAGTTATGTTCCCTCTCTGGTCTTCAGTTTCCTCCGTCAAATGAGCATTATAACTACTACCTCCTGTTGTTCACAGGTTGGGATTAAATGGGAATATTAAATCAAATACGAAAGTCATCAGGACCAGAAGGAAATGGAGTCCAACACCTAGTAGGTACCAGGAATTGGGCAAGGCCATTGCGGCCGTCAATGCACAGCAATTCCATGAGTCCAGAGGAAGTTATTTCCCATTTTCACATGAAGAAACCAAAGTTCAGAGAGATTAGGCAACTTTCCCAAGATCACATATACTACAGTCAAGTATGAATACCACTCTCCATTCAAAGCACAACTTTAATGAAAATCAATGGTGACCAGGAATGTTCAAGTCCCATTTCTGAGTTTCCTGAGGAAGAATTCTATGCTAGACTCCTCTGGCTCCTTTAATTCACTTTTAGTTTGTCATTCAGACCCCTGCATTGGAGTTCTATTTCACCTAAGTTTAAAAGAAAGATGTTGGGAAATTGGCGTAAAATTGTGACCTAAGTATGTTCATTGACAGGAGGAAGAGCACCAATCTGGCAAAGACATCCTGTCAGGGGACACAAATCAAGGGCAGAGGACGGGGTCACGGCTGGTGGGCAGGGGAGCCTACTCCTTCCCCTTAACAGTCAACCCACAAATGGAAGTCACCCACATGGTGGCATAAATTCAGCCTTGTAACTTTTGAGGAGCCAGCTGGCAGGTGAAGCACATATTCAAAGGCCTCCCTGGATGGAGAAGAAAATGCTAAGCGCCTTCACTGAAAAGAAAGAAGAAAGAAAAGAACTGCCTCTCGCATGCAAAGTTGGAACAATGCAAACAGAAATCCAGAAATGCCTCGATTCCAATTTGGATCCTGCAGTTTTCTACCCGTGACTTGTCAGCTGCCAAAACAGGAGGCCTTCTTTAAGGGTGACTGAGCAAAATGATTGTCATTTTACCATCCGGCCACTTTTAGTTCTGCAAACACAGTAGCCCCGGATAATAGACTTTATTCTGTCAACTCAGTCAACGGGGTGGAAAGTTTCTTTGAGGGGGAATGGATTTGGACATTACAGTGATTAGAGATGGCACCTTTTCTGCCAGCAAAACCTCTTTGCAGACAAACGGATGTGAACATATTTATTGCCTTTTCAGTGGACTGTTTCATTTTTAAAAACAACGCTTATAATCATAATGATAAAATGGTAACAATGACGACAGTAATAGCTAACATTTATTGAGCATTTACTGTGCTTTTCATACATCATCTCATTAAATCCTTACACCTATCACCTGGCCTATAGGTTCTAATGCTCTCCCACTACACAGATAGGAATTAGTGCTCAGAGAGGAAGCTCTGTGTGTCTTTAGTTCTTCCTGAATTGAGTCTGAGCCCTTGATAAACACCATTCCATATTGTCTAACCTCTAAGCTCCCTTCTCATTTCTTAAGCTTCCATGAATGCATCTTCCTTCCAATATTTCTATTTCTTTTTCTACACTGCATGGTGTACCTTTTCAAACCTGCCATTTCAAAAACAAGCTAGTTTACTATTTCTGGCTGTCCCATGACTGTTTACAGATAACAATGCCTGATGGAGCCAACATGTTTTAATTTTCACATTAAAAAAGAATTCCTGAGGGGACAGAGCATTTGATAAAAAGGCAAAACCTTTACAAGCACTGAAGGAGGCATTAAAACTCAAATTTCCAAAATACGGTAATTCTGTCAAAGTTGTGACTTACTCTGGAGCCCATGGGGACGCTCATCCTGACCCATCTGTGAAAGCCATCAGCAGCCAGCAAGCCTATGGGAGCAGGATTAGAGCAGCCAATTCGGCCTCCAGCAAGGAGGCCAGGCTGCTTCATTTATTTCAAGTCTAACTGAGATGGTTTAAAACACTCTCCGGGAAAAGATGTTCAAGCAAAACAAATTGCAGCTTTGCAAGCTGCAGCCTTGGAACATGGCAGGCAGTCTGTGTCCACATATTCACGGCACACTGGAGCCCTCCCCGACTGTGCTCATGGATGCACTGACTGGAGGCAGAACTCTCTCACTGGGGAAATAACCAACGTGCCTGAATTATACAAGAGCAATGCTTGGATTGGCGGATGGCATCGCATCTAGTATGGATCACCTACTCTGCTGTGATTTGGTCCAGCCTAAATCACTTATGGTTCAAAAAAGTCCTGTTGGATCCCAGCATATTCTAAGATCACATAACAATAAAGGGATTAAATATTTCATTGCAAGAAATATTTCATTGTATTTCATTGCAAGACCCCCATGACAGATTAGTAATGCTATGACTGGTTTTCAGAAAACCAAGAATGAGAACACCCCTCCAAGAAACCGATGTAGAGAACACACTGAGTCACGTGTTTCCGCCAGGCTGTGCAGTCATATTCTGGAGCTCTGTCACCATTTCTAACCAGAAAGCATTGGCTAAAATTAAACCGAAACAATCCAAGTGCCATTCCTTTACCTGGAAGTCTCAGCTAAGTCCTCTGATCCCCTAACGCTGCTGACATCCTGAGCTGAAATGACTACTGTGCATGAACACTACCAGGTATACCGTTTCTAAACCCTCTTCCCTTTTATTTTTATTTTTTAAAAGATAGCTGCACTTCTTTTAGAGAACGTTGCTTCTGAACCACGAGGACTTAAGTGTTTCTTCAGGACTCCCTATAGCTGTGTTATGTCACTTTACAATTGAGTTTTCTAATAGCACAGAAAGGCAAAAGGTGCCAGAGAACCACTAAAAATGACACCTAGCTAAGATAATGGAGCCCTGATGTCGTCTCCAAATGCAAAGCTTCTAGATCTTGCTTTCTCATCCTCCTTAGAAAATGTGCTGCTGTTTTCATTTGTGAATTAAAGCAAATTCCTTACCTACCTCTAAGGAAGATGAAATTCCCAGTCTCAGTAGTTTCCGCCAGACCCTGTGCGCTTGTCAATTGCCCCAGTTCACTTTTTCCCTGAGTCTGGCTTCTAGGAACGCAAGCAGGGCAGGCAGGACCGCAGGCAGCCGAAGCATCTTCTTCTGGAAACCCTTCTCAAAATCTGGACCCTTCCTGCAGCCAGCAGCAGGCTCAAGCCTGAGGTGCTCGGCATACACTCCCGGAAAACGGCACTGCTGGATCTAGATCCTGCTGGGGATCCACCAAGCAGGGAAAAAAAGTGTGACTTCTACCCTTCCTTTGGATCCGGTAGCCTTCCTGAGAACCTGGCTTTCATCAGTCTGCAGGAAGTCACAGACCCCAGCCTCAGCGTCACCAACTGAGTCTGAGCCAGACCCCGGGAAACGAGTTAGCTGGTTGCAGAGCTCAAGACATTAAACCAGGAAATGTGCAGTTTGGCCAAAAAATAATAACTGTCGGAGGAGCTGCTGGTGGTGCTGGAGAAGTCGCTGTTGCAGTGCTCGCATCCTCCGCATGCTAATGAAGCCGTGACGTCAGCAAGTCAGTCCCGGCATCTGGACGTCCTGTCCCTACTGCCCAGCGCTGAGATTTATTTACATGTAAATTAGCCTTGCCTTCCAAATCAATAATCCCCAAGCCAGGGAGATGACGAAAAAAAGCCCTTCCTGGATGCAAAGGCCCTAGCTACTCAACCTCCAAAGGAGTACAAAAACATATCATATATAAAACGGAGGCTTTAAAGATACATGCCTATTTGTTTTTTTGTTTTGGTTTTTTTTAAGTGGTGCTCTTATGCGCAGGGGATCAAGTCTGGGCTGAGTTACCAACGTGAGCACCTGTTTCAGATTATATGCTGCACCAGCCCAGGAGTGGAATCAGAGCTCCATTTTTCCTCCCCAAAAGCTGTGTGGATCCTAAAAATACCTCTACTTCCTTTTGTCTCTTCTACTTTAATTTTAGGGTGTTTGTTAGCTTGAGACTATGTAATCCTTGAGTTTTCTTGCATCCCTGAAATAAAACACATTGGACCCACTTTCCTCAAGTGCTTCGGTGATCCCCTCCCTCAACCCCTGACCCTGGCTCTGAGTAAGCATGAAAGAAGACATAGCATAAATCTTCACAGGGGCATCTGAGGGCGCCTAGACCTTTAGAGAGTCTTCTTCCATCTCTCCATTTTACAGATTAGGAAACTGAGGCTTTGAGTGGAGATAGGTTATTTCCAAGGTCACACTGAACTTCAGCAAGGATGGGTCAGAACCCACATTTCCTGGACCTTAGACTGGAGTTTGTTAAATTCCTGGGTCTCCAATCTCCTTTTCTCTGCACCAACAAAGAGGCCTATCCAAGCAATCATGAAGAAAGAACTCTATAGAATTGGGTAGCCTTGGATTCCAATCCTGGTTTTGTTTTCTGTTAGTGATGTGATCCTGGGCAAGTAATTTAACTTTGGGGGTTTTCAATTTCTTCATCGGTATTATCCCTTCATTTAATAAATACTTTCTGAGCACCTACTCTGTGACATGCGTTGGTCTAGGGACGGTACAGATATGGTGTTTGCTCTCTCCTAGCTCATGGTTTAGTACAATAAGGTAAAAATAATGACTGGGATTGTGGTGGGGATTGACACAATATCATCAATAAATAATAGCTATTTTTAACATTTTGGATGAAGTCACAAAAATTCACCAAGGCTTTCCTTCCACTAGGAAGAACATTGTTTCTATCTTCTGAGTATTTCCATGGTCATCTTTTATTCATTAAAACCAATTGTCCTTTCATTGCTGCCTATGCAGTACCCTGGACCAGATAAAAGACAAGCGCAAGCCAACATTCTGGACCACGTGCCTGTGATAAGAAGCACTATGGGTACCTGAGGTGGAGAGTGACAGAGGAGCTGGGAGGCTGGGAGAGAGGTAAGTCCAACATGCACAGAAGCATCCCCAAGGACAAAGCAGCCAGCCCGGCTCCTCGCCTGCACGCCCCACCCACCCCCACCCCTTGAAGCACCCACTCTGATGAGCTCTGCCCGTCTAGCTAGAGTTCCTAAAGCTTCAAATGAAGTTTTTTGTTGGCTGCGAGGAAGTTAAATTATGTCTTTTGTTATAAGTAATTGTATTAATAATGCTTAATAACTTCTTTTAGAATGCTTCTCTCTGGTTCACAGAAGACCTTTCATGCTGAAAATCATGAGACCTGGAATAACTTATCACTAATAGAAACAGAATACAAGTGAATGAGTAATACTCTGCTTTAAGTCCCCAGCATACAGAACTCAGAGCACGTGGGGAGGTGGATGGTTCCCCGATCTCAGTCACCTTCAAGAAGTAGATTACCAAATATAAAGTTTGAAGCCACCAATGGCCAAGGGGGAGCAGTGACATCTACCCTGGTGTGGCCATTGACAAGTCACTTGGATTTTCTATGCTCCAGTTTCTTCATTTGAAGAAGGGCCCACTACTCTCTAACCTCATTATCAGCATGATCATATGAGAATTATGAGAAGCAATTCACAAATGATTGACAGTGAAGTAATAAAGAGGAAAGCTGAAACACAAAATAAAAAGAGATTAATCTTCATCTGGAATAGATATGACACATGCCTATCAACTTCATAAGAGGTGACGATATAACATGGGGGTCTGGAAAGAACTGTTTGGGGACAGACCCTGGCTCTGACACTTGCTAACTCTATGATCTGGGGCCTGAGGCTCTCATGTATAACAAGAGGGACAATAATAGTGCCTACCCTTGCAGGGCTGTTTGGAGGATCAACCGAGAACTAACGTGAAGCACTGAGCAGCCAGCCTGGCATATAGCAAACCTTCAGTAACTGTTAGCTGTAGATGGTGGAAGTAACGATGCTTTCATATTATTAACTTTGGCACTAGTTAACTTTGGCACTAGTTAACTGGCTAGACCAAGTTCAAGAGGTGGGGAGGAAGTGAGTAAATGCTGAACTGCAAAGTCATCCCCATTCCTAGGTGCACAGCTCAAAATTCTACCGAATGTGAGTGAGCTGCTGACATGTTCTTCCTACAGGAAACAAAAACACTTTTCAATTGCTATGAAAGTAGGAAAGGAAGCAGTAAAAATGCCCAAGAGGCACTGGGGGGCCTCCTGCCCCAAAGCTGCACTATAGGACAAGACAACCTCTGGGAAGCATGGATGCTTCATCTATTCAGTCACACTAAATGAACACTTGGGATTTGTCAGTTACTGTGTTAGGCCTGATGGACATCATGGTGAACAACACTGAAATGGGCCGTGCCTTAAAAGAGCTTAGAAACGAGAGGGAAAGGCAATTAAGCAAGCAATTAGAGAAGAGGGTGATGAGCGCTATGATAGGGCTTGGACAGAGTTCTCGAAGGTCTAATTACAGTCAGGAGGGTGATGGTGCACAAGCATGTTGCTGAAGTCCTTATGACAGCATGTCCTCTGTGACTACAGCTCTGTGGGGCAGTTGGGGGTCTCTGCATGGCCCTTGTACAGGTTTTTGAAATAACACAATCCACAGATCAATAATTCCTTGTGATTATTTTCATCCTGGAGACCATTCCATTCAGGATTTTTGGAAAATACGCTGTTAGGTAGTAGATAAGGTGAGGCAACAACTACGTTGGAAATCTCAGCGATCTAGTAAATAGGGGTAAAATTCACACTGTTTTTACAAAAACAGATGAAATTGCACATTCATAACAGCACATTTCTTGGGTGTGGGATTGGGGAGAACAGGTAATAATACTAGGAGACAATCAAGTATTTACTGTGAAATGCAGGCACTGTTGTTGGGTGACAAGGATGTAATTACTGACATTCAGAGCTTTCTATTTAGAAGAGGCAGTAAGATATTTACATAACTGACCACACTGCACATAGTAGAGAGGCAGAGGGAAGGAAGACAAGATTGATTGTGGTTGAGGTGATCAGAAGTCAGGAAAAATGTAAGCTGAGTCAGATTGAAGTTCAAAAAAATTGTTTTTGTAATAAAAAAAATTCATTAAAAATAAATAAATAAATAAATAAATAAATAAAAAATAAATAGGTTGCTAAAATAGCTAAGATCAAACGTTAGCTGCTAGAGAGGGTGTTGCAAGCAGGAGAATGAGCATGGATATGAGAAAAAACGTGTTCACACAAATGCCGAATGGAAAGACTCGTGTGCATGGGCACCAGACAGCAGCAGGGCAGCACCCACATGACACGGGCAGGTAATGACAAACAGTGTGCTCCATACATGCGGGGAATTAAAATCATCTATCCATTCTAGCCAGCATTAGTCAAAATCTTGTTAAAGTATTATTGGGAACGGAGAAGGTACTCACTCCTTGTTAGTTTAACTGAGAGAAGGGTAAGTGACAACAAGGACTGTGGCCTCCGAGAGGAAGGGCTTTGATGAGGAGAGGCATAAGGAACAATTTTTCATCTCCATTTCCACAGCTGCAAAATCAAAAGGAATTGATTTTAAATGAACTACAGAGGGATTTCCTTGGACCTAAGGAAGAGTTTTAAATACTGAGAGGATAGAACTGGCGTGGGTCACTTGGAGCAATGGCCACATCTTGGTCTTAGGAGCACGTTAAAGAGATAAAGATAGCACCAGTTCTAGCTGGTTTAGATCCATACTTCTGGCCTTGCTATCGTGAAATACTAATTACTAGGAGGGATGCTACCAAAGTTTCAAACCAGACATCTATTAAAGGTCATAAGTTCATTTAAGTTTATTTTATTAAAAAAACATATGTGTGCTATTGTGTGTGTGTATATATACTATAACTATATATTACATATGTCTAAAGAAATCTATTCTCTAAACCTTCATACATGCACACACATACACAAAGAGAGATTTTTTTTTTATAGTTTTAAGTAATCTACTCAAGAATGGTTCTCTGACAATTAGATTTTAAAATCCAGTACATTTTTTAAAACGGGGGAGTAGAGGCTGACAAAGAATTGTTATATAGGCTAGCTAGGCTATTATGCAGTAACAAACAATGGCAAGTCTCAGCAGTTTAACAGGAAACATTGATTTCTCACTCATGCAATGTTGGCTGGAGGACCAGAGGCTCTCCAGGCACCTCCATTCCAAGCAATGACTCAGGGATCTAGTCTGCTTCTTTCTTGTGTTGCCTGTGACCCTAACATACAATTTCCAGGTTACAGCAACAGAAGAAGACAGAACTGGAGAGGCTTTAGGAGTCTCATCTCGGAAGTGAATGACACATCGCTTCTATTAGTCAAACTAGTCATTCCGAGACCTCATCTAACTGCAAGGGGGCTGGGAAGCGTATGCCCAGGAAGAGGAGAAAAACAAACAGTGGGGAGCCCTAGTAATGTCTACCACACAGCTGTCAATTTTTATTTTTGTCATGCAAATTCATTTTTTAAAAATAGCACAATCTATTAAACTCATAATGTCTTAAAACAAAGGGATATTTAACACCAAAGAAAAAGTCATAGTCCTAAATGAATACTAGAGATCAAAGTTGTATTTGTTTTGCCCTAAAAGGGAGAAAACATTCTAGATTTTTATCCACCTTTTAATAAAAAGCAACAACATCCAACCCACATAACCATATAGAAAAATGAAACCTGTGAAGTGCAGGTAAAGATAAATAAGGCACCCACGAAGACAGAGTTCCCTACTTAGAAAAGAGATTCTCCAAAATTGCTTCTAAACACTTTTCCAAATCAGATTTAAAATGATCTGCCTCCCACAATAGCCAGGCATTGTCATTAAAAGAGCCCAACAAAAAAACCCAATTTAAATCTGGCTCTATTACCTCCTAGCTGCATGACCTTGGTAATAACAGCCACTCACCTTTTTTAAGCCTCAGTCTCTCCATCTATAAAATGAAGACATCTATCTACCACCAAAGGTTTGGGTACGATTAGATGAGTTAAATTATGTAAAGTACTCTGTGGAGCACCTAGCATATAGTAGGTGTTACTAGAGTAACACTTAGCATGTAGTAGGTGTTACTAGAGTAAGACTTAGCATGTAGTAGTGGTTACTATTACTCCTCGGTTTTCAAAGAGGGAGCAAGAATTAGAGGTGTAACCAGTAATGATAAAATTGTTCACGATAAACATAAGGACAACCCCTGCTCTCCCCAGGACTCCCACCTTCTCATTCATTTGTGTAAGCTTCCACTATCATAAATGCTTTTCAGACCATGGATTATTTCCATATCTTGTGAAAAATAATCAGGTCCACTTTAAATCCAGAAAAGAGGCCTTCCTTTTTTTGTTTCCACCATCTTAGGAATCAGCCACATTTCACGCATTTTCATTATTCTTGATCCCAATATGTAATCTAATGCACAAAATTTTAATACAGCCTTTATCCTCTATTAATTACATTAATCAAACAGAGAAATATGGACAAGCTAGCATGGACAAATCAAAATGAAAGCCTCCCTTCCCCAAAAGATTAAAGACTGCATCAGTGATTTAAAATGCTTACGTTACACGTTTCCATGAAAATATTGTTAAACTTGACATGATATGCTAGCACACATTACTTTTGTTTGAGATAATGAAAGCGGCTCTTACTACAGTACTTTTTGGGAACTACTCATTTTCATTAAACAGCTAAATAAAAAACTGAATTTTCTCTGTGTAAAGGACCGGGAGAATAAGCAAGAATTGCAGAGGGATGCGTTGGTCTCCCAGCACTTCCTAAATGCAGGCACTCAAGCTCCTCCACGCTTCTCCCAGGAGAGAGTGCTGGCACATGGGGGATACCCTGGAAAAAGTCTGAAAAACTCCATGCCTCATACAACATAAACTGGCAGCAAACACTTGTCTGGGGAAAATTATCCTGTAAGGCAAAATGTCACAGATGGACAAAACTGACATATTGTTTTTCTGAAGGAATGGGAGGAACTTATATCCCAGGTTCCCAGGTGCTCTGTACATTCTATCTCATTGAGTCCTCATCGTAATCCCAAACTGGAGCTTTATTACCCCCTATTGTATAGATGAGAACACTGAGGTTCAAAGAGAATACAAGAATGACGCAAATGCCACAGCTGAGGTTTGGTCCTGGGTCTGATTACAAAGTCCCTATTTCTTCCTCTAAATCAGAGGTTTTTGCTCATCCTCTCAAAAACTAGTTGTATCCAAATCAGGGTGTGTTATGCTGGAAAGAACTTATTATTAAAAACAGAAAAATACAAAAGTTCCCTGGTTCTCCAGATTAGATCAATCCTTCGTACAAAACTCATAGGATTGCTGTCTTAGAGTGTGTCCTTTCCTTTAGAGCTCACACCCTATTTCGTAGCTCCACAGCCTTGGTTAGTCGTCATGACCCCTCCATTATTATTTATTTTTGACCCCTCCATTATTAGTGTTAATGATTACTTGACTAATATCTCACTCAATAACTAGACTGTGTGCTTTATGAGGGCAGGAACTGTGCATTTTGGGCTCACCATTCTATTCCAAACATCTAGAACAATGCCTGGTGACCTGACAGCAAATGACTATTTGTTGAGTGAATAAAAAGTTTAATAATGATTTTTATTATTTAAAAATTAGAGGGAATTCAGAATTATCCCTGTAAGAACATCTCTCTGCTCATTTGTATTCCAACATGATTTTGTGAGTAGGAGAGGAAAGGGTAGAGTTAACCTCTCTGAAATACTTTCGAAGCTTCCACATTCTCCTGGTTTCCCGCCTACCCTCTGGCTATTCTTCTCCAGTCTCTTTGCTGGTTCATCCTCATCCCCTGACGGCTAAACGTTGGGGCTCAGTCCCAGAACTCCTACTCTTCTCTCTCTAGGCTCTTTGATTTGGTCTAGGGTTTTAAATACCACCTCTATCCTGATGACTTCAGGCCAGACTTTTCCCATGAACTCAAGGCTTCCGTATCCACCTGCCTATGTCACACCTATATCTGGATGTTCAAAAAGGCTTCTCAAATTTAACAAATCCTGATCTCAGTTCCTCAGTTAATGGCAACTCCATCATTCTAATGGTTAAGAACAAACACCTTCAAGTCACTCTTCATTCTTTTCTTCCTCCTGCCCTGACATCTAACCCAGGAGTTGGCAAACCATAGCCCACTGGCAAAGTCTGGTCTGCCTCAAGTTTTTGCAAATAGTTTTGTTGGAACGTGATCATGCCCGTTCACTTATGTATCGTCAGGCCTCAACAGCAGTGCTGAGTCATTGCAACAGAGGCTGTGCGGAATGCAAAACCTAACATATTTATTATACTATCTGACCCCTTACACTGAACATTTTGAACCCTGGACTAGTCCTGTGGGCTCTACCTTCAAAATGCATGCAGAATCTAACATGTCCCCACCATCTCCACTATTCTCACCCTGCTCTAAGCCACTGCCATCTCTCTCTGGATGGCGATACAAGTCACATCAACTCTGCCTCCACCTGGTTTAATCTTGCCCCCTTTTAGTCTACTCACAAAACCGCAACCATAGTGATTCTCTGAAAACAGACATTAGAGCATGTCATACTTCTGCTTGAAACCCATCAATGCTGCTCATCTCAGAGGAAGGCCCTTGAGATCTATGCCCCATGATATCCTCTTCTGCTACTCTCTGCCTTGCTGTCACTTGAGCACTGGTCCCCAAACACCAGGCACACACCTGCCTCCAGGTCTCTGCACTTGCTCTTCTTCTATCTGAAATGTGCCTCCTGTAGATAGCAGCATAGCTTACTTTCTCACCTTGTCAAGTCTTCAAATTGTCACCTCAGGCCTTCCTGTCCTGAGATTATCCTCTTCCACCTTCCTAATACTGCCAAACCATTTCCCGACTGTTTCTCTTTAGCGCTCTTAAACATTTTATTGAGATATAATTTACATATCATACAATTCACCCATTTACATGTACAATTCAATAGGCTTGAGTATGTTCACAGAGTTGTGCAACTATTATTACAATCTAACTTTAGAGCACTTTCACCAACCCCAAAAGAAACCCTATGGCAAGTAGTAATCACTCCCCATTTTCCCCACTGTTCTAGGCCTAGGCAAACACATACTTTCTACATATTTGCCTAATCGGAACACTTCACATAAATGAAATCATAAAATACGTGATCTTTCACTTAGTGTATTATTTTCAAGGTTCATTCATATTCCAGCTTGTACCAGAGCTTTATTCTTTATTGTTGAGTAATATTCCATTGTATGGATACACATTTTATCCCACCGTTCATCAACTGATGGACATTTGGGTTGTTTCTACTCTTCGACTATTTTCAATAATGCTATCATAAACATTTGTGTACAAGTGTGAATCCACATGTTTTCATTTTTCTTGGGTATATTTCTAGGAACGGAATTACTGGGTCATATGGAAATTCTGTTTAACATTTTAACGAACTACCACATACTTTGCCAAGACTGAAAGGTCAGCTATTAATCCTATTGGTGTTTCCTTATATGTGGTGAATTATTTTCTCTTGCTGCTTTCAAGATTTTATCTTTATCTTTCAACATTCTGACTATAGTGTGTCTGAGGGTGTATATCTTTGAGTTTACTTACTTGGAGCATGTTAGCTTACTGGATGTGTAGACTAGCATTTTTCATCAGATTTGGGAAGTTTCCACCATTATTTCTTCAAATATTTTTTTCTGCTCCTTTTTTTGTCTCTTCTCCTTTACTTGGTCCCATTATGCATATGTTCGCATGTTTTAATGGTGTCCCACATTTCTCAAAGGCTCTGTTTACTTTTCCTAATACTTTTTCCCTTTTTCTCCCTATTCTTCAGCTCACATAATCTTTATAATCTACCTTCAAGTCTGCAGGTTTTTTCTTTCTCCAGATTAAATCTACTGTTTGGCACCTCCAGTGAATTTTTCATTTCAGTTATTATACTTTGTAACTCCAAAATTTTCATTTTTACTAACTCTTTTTAAGAATAATTTCTCTTTATTGACATTGTCTATAAGATGAGGCATCATCATGCTTTCCTTTAATTCTTTAGACAGTTTCCTATAGTTCTTTGAATGTATTTATAATAATAGCTGCCTGGGAGTCTTTGGTAAACTGACATTTAGGCCCCCTCATAGGCAGATTCTTTTGTCTTTTTTTTTTCCTGTATATGGGTCACACTTTATTGCTTCTTTGCATGATTCATTGCTATTTTGTTAAAAACTGAACATCTTAGATGTTATATTACAGCAATTCTGGATACCGACTCCGCCCTCCCTTTTAAGGAGCTTGTTGTTATTTGTTTAAGTGACTGGCCAGACAAGCTGAGCGAAGTCGGCTTCCCCTGCAGTGTGCAGCCTCGGATGTTGCTGCTCAGGGTGCACCAACAGGGTTTCCCTGAGCACCTGCCAGGTCGGTATTATTGGTATCACACCCAGCTGTTAGCCTCCACTAATTGCTAGTTGATTGTCCTATTGTTTTCAGCAATACCCTGAAGCATAAATTGTTCCAGTCTGATCTGACTCAAGTAGGGCTCCTTTGCAGGGCAGAGTGTTGCCCGTCTTTGAGGTGGCCCCTCCCAGAGTGAAACCAAAGCCCTAGATAGACAGCCAGGTAGAGAAGGATTCCCAACTTCTCGGCTGCATACTCTCAGAATAGAGTTTGTCACATTGATCTGTGTTGGGGGGAGGAGGGGAATGAATGGTATGGCTCAAATGCCAGACTCACTGTTCTTAACAAGATTTAGTAGATTTCCTTGAATAGATATTTCTCCATTTGCTGCATACCCTTGGGGCAATTTTGAGAAACCTTAAAAGGTTGGGTTTTTTTAAAAAAAATAATTTTCAGCAAATGATTGTTTTCCTGGTTAAAGGTTCTGCCATGCCTTACACCGCCATTTTGGAAGTTGATGTCCAGAACTTAGCACTCTTTAATCAGTATGTATTGAATTTGTTTATGTTGCTATACTGTCTAGCTCCCTGTAAGAATGTAAGCTCCATGCTGGGGAGGAGGACGCAGGATTTTTGTCAGTTTCAAAAAAAAAAAAAAATCCTCAAAGCCTGGAATGATGTCTGCACACAGTAGGCCCTTAATAAATATGGGTGGAATGAACGCAGTGCTCACGACCCAGAGCCTGTCCTATATATGCCATGGCCAGCCCTAAATTTCCATGACTGATGATCCATTCATGGTTGTGACAATTATGAATAACTGCAGTCCTATATTTCCACATAACATTTTTTTTCAATTTCCTCAGAAACTAATCACAACCCTGGGAGACTGTCGCACCTGTGAATGTCATCGGGCAGCTGACTGATGTAGAAAAAAGAATAAGCGTAGCTATGGCATACACATCCCTCAACCCACCATGCTGGATGCGGCCCCTGCTCTTTTTAATCTTAAATATTCTTTAATATCTATAAATAACTTGCTATAAAGGGCATCTAATTTATCTTGGTTTAAAAGAAAGTCCTACTTTCATGGAACTAGCTCTGGAATTGGAATCCGTAAGTCTGTGTTTGATTCTGGGCTCTGGTTCTTGTTGTCTGCGTACCACTGGGCAAGTTACTTAACCTCTCTGTTCTTCAGAAGCCTTCTCTAAAAATGTAAATCGTGGTGATAACTTTAACATCTTTTCTTGTTATATGAGTTTACATAATCTTCACAAAGCAGCCTGCACAATAGTCACAGTAACCACTGACCTGCCCATCCACCTCACTGGGGTGATCTGTGCATCTCACTAGAGAGTGCCTATAAAAGTAGACTGCTCGTGTGATGTGTTATGCAAAATTACCTCCCTAGAGTCACAGAACTAAGTTTTCCTTGACTGCTGGGCTGAGGACAGGCCCCATCGTGTGTGTTTCTGTTCTAGTCCATTGCTCTTCTCCTCTGGCCTGTGTTCCCACTCTGCAGCCCCCTGGCTAAGCCAGGCCCTGCAGGGGAACCTGGGAATCCTGCCTGAAGACCTGCACATTCCCTCAGGCAGGCCGTTCCTAGGACAAGGCCATCATTTTGGACACCACCTCGCAGCCACCATCTTGCTCTTCAGAAGACCAAGCCAAGGCAGGGTCCAAACTACAAAAAAAAACCCAGGTATCAGAGCTCGAAACTCCAGCCGAAATGAGCAGTGGGAGAGTGTTATTTATGCTCCATAACGTGCTTCCCTTTAGAGAAGCTAGTGGTGTTAGCCTAACATGTGGGAGTCTGAACCACCCAGGGAGCCAGTGTCGGGCGGAGAGAGAAAAGCTCCCAAGCGGCCAGGGGCTTCTGGATGACGGCACGATGTCAGGTGCCAGGGAATGTCCGGGGGCAAATCCTGACTCTGCCCCTGACTATTAGCTGTGTGAATGGGGACAAGTCGCTCTTCTTCTCTGAGCGTCTCTGCCTCACGGACTTTCTGGATTATATGAGATAATCCAGATAAAACTGCCAAGGACACAGCAGGTTCTTTAAAAATATTTATAGAGTCTGAGTATAAACAGAATCAGTCGCAGTTGGTACAGAGAGGACGTCTGAAGGCCTGAGTGACCGTCAGCCCACCCCATCAGTCCACCCAGGCTACTTTCTTCCCCGACTCTGAGGCCTGAAGAGGCCCTGACAGGCAGGATGGTGTTCATGCTGCCTTGTTTATTCTTCCTGCTCCTCATGACACCACAGCAAGCAGGAACCCAGCTGATGCTTCCTCAGGGTCACCAGGGGACAGGCCCAGATGGATGTCAGAGCAGGCTGCTGTGGTGAATTATTTAGCACCCCTCCTCGGAGGTGGCAGCCCTTGACTCATCTGGCAGGAGCCCCGTTTGTCTTCCCTTAAGTGGCACACACAGAGCCCTGCTGGGGGCTGAGGCTGGCAGAGTCTTCGCTGTTCAACTTATCACAGCTGGGGCGGCTGTGGAAAGAAGGGCTATTAGGAGCCCAGCCAAAAAGAAGATACACAGATGGGGTTCCACTAGCTAGGGTGAGGGGAGCTATATTACTGGAAACCAGAAACGCCAGGAAAGAAAGAGGCTAGCGTCAGCCAGTGGCTGGAGTCAGCCGCTCACAGAAGACAGGATACTTCTTGGAGGGACCCTTCGGCAAAGCCAAGTCAGAGTCACCAGGTGAGACTCACAGCCATGGTCCTTTGGGATCTCTAAGAGGACTGCTAGCAGGAGCACCTAGGGTGGAGCACATAGGGACCTAGGTGGAGAGATTTAAAGGTGACATCTACTATATACACTACATCTAATTCAATTCTCACAACAAGCCCTCAAGGTTACACCAATAGTCCCTTACCACAGGTAAGGAAACTGAGGCTCAGGGAAATCAAAATAGCTTTTAACTGCAAGCATCCCTCTAATTTCTGGGTCTATTTCCTTTTTCTTCTATTTATTGCTGTTCTTAAATTTTTTTATTTAGCTTGCGAAATCTCTTCTTCCCATTCCATTCTAGGTTTGGGTTCATCTTGACACAAACTATCTTGTGTTTGGCCAGTTACGTGTGGAGGCCATCACACCCCCAAGAGAGTGGCCAGGTCAAGGAGAGCATTTGGGAGGACGACATACTCCAGGTGGGAAATACTGACAATTACATACAGCTAGATCCCTTAGGCAGGCTATGCAGTTGGTCCTGGATGCATCCCAAGGGATGCTCTGCCAATTGAGGAAACATAGCAACACTGCAGGGCTCTGAGGATCCACAGAATTCTTCATGGTGCTTGTGGGAGCCATGTGATGCCTCATGAGTCTGTCCTAGGGGTTCTACAGAATTCATTCCTCTCCCTTGGCCAATTTAGTCATCCGCTTGATAGGCCAGGGGCTCTGAAACCTCCCTAACAGCATGGCGTATCTGAGTTCATGGTTCCCAAAGGGTAATCCTGGACCGGCAGCCTCAGCTTTACCAGGGAACTTGCTGAACATACAGATTCTCTGGCCCCACTCAGACCAGCAGAACCTGGAGGTGGGGGCGGGCCATCCAGGTTTTCACAAGCCCGCTCAGGAATTCTGCGTGCAGGTTTAAGTTCGAGAACCTGTGGTCTAAGTCATCTCCAACAACTGCTGTTCGGGGCCAAAAACAGGCAGGAGGGGTGAGCAGTGGCATGAGATGGGATGAGCCTCTGGAGAGTCAGGATGGCAGGCTGGAGGTGGGATGCAGGCCCTGTGTGTGTTTACTGGGCCTTGAGGTCGGGGTACTGTAAAGGGCCAAGTGCTATATATGTTAGGCTCTGAAGGCCACAGAGTCTCTGTCTCTGTTGCAACTACTCAGCTCTGCTGTAGCCTGAAAACTGTCACAGACATTCTGTAAACAAATGGGAGTGGCTCTATTCCAGTAAAAGTTTATCAAAACAGGTACTGGGATGAATTGGCCTGCAGATTGTGGCCTGCAGACCCTACATCTACATAACAGCTTCTCTTAAAAAACAAAACAAAACAAAACAAAATAAAAATACCTAAGATCTGGCTACTTTGAGTTCAAGTTCCCAAAAGGCAGCAATGAGTTGGAGCTAAATGGGACAGGCCTCTTTTAGCTGGGGACATTCTCTAGTTTTCCATACTCCCAACTATTTTCTCTCTAGTATCAGGGCAGAGAGTCAGTTCACATTTACTACACTGCTCATTTTCGAGTTTATCTACTTATATTGACATACATGTGATTTGTATATATACATACATATGTATAGACATATATGTATAAGTGTGTGTGTGTATTTTAACACTCATCAGCTTTCAGTACTTCATATTATGGCGGCATCTCAATGATCTCTAAGGAGCTTTAATACCACAATAGTATGACGCCTGGGTGAGAATTCCAGGATGGGGGCTCCAGCCCTTGATCTGTTTTTGACGCTGTAACTTGAGCAAGACTGTTCCTCTCCGAGAAGCTCAGCTTCCTCTTGTGTCCAAGTGCAAGCACCATCCCTCCCCTGCTCCCCTCCTGGAGTTGCTGTGAGAACAAGCCAGCAGTATGGCCTGGGAATGCAGCACTAAGTGGCCTGATTGTCAGCAGCCAAATGACACCTTCAGGTTGGTCAAGCAGGGGAAAAGGTTCTGTTTGTTTTTTTCCTACACTTCCTTAAATCAAAATGGATAATATTCCACTGCCTTGATACTCTCATTATCTACCTCACGCCCATGAAAAAGCATGGAGAGAAGTCCCTCCCTGTGTGTTATTTTGCTCAGATCCACTGAAGGGTTCTTTGGAAAGCTCAGAATGCCAGGTGTGACATCTAATCATCTTTCCTCTGCAAGCAGCTTAAGGGATCAGAGGTCTTATCTGGAGCCTTCCGCCCTCATTCAGTTTTCTTCCCTCTTCTTCCTATCTCCACACTGATCCAAATAAATAAATAATGTGCACATAACGATAACGATCTTTTCTTGCAGAAGGAAAAGGGCATATTTAATGTCACCTTCTTAGCAGTCTAGTTGGAACCTTGCATTTTAAGTTACATGAGCCAGGCGCACAGCATTTCCAACCGCACATTTTTCTCGGGGGCCTTTTCATGAAGGAAATTCCTCCACCCACCCCCTTCCCTCTTTCTTCAACGTGTCCTCTTTTCTCACCCTGTCAACTCAAGAAAAGGTCTCTTGAAAGGAAATACATAAATCTTCAGCTTATCTAGGTGGCATGTTTCACAAAGAATCACAAAGATTCCTTGATTGGTTACACAAGTTAATTTTCCATTTACATTACAGAGCAACAATTTATTCTACAATAAAACTAGCCAACCCTGAGAGCCCACTTCAGTGGATGCCTTGGACAGGTGCCAAGATTCCTGGATTTTTTTTTGCTGCTGCTACCCTTCCACTCACTTGCACGGGGCCACCACACTGCACAGCTGCTTCTCTTTGGGTGCATTTCACCTACTCCATCTCCTATGTGTTTAAGACAATGAGCACCAGTCTACAAACAACAGTCTGTGGCTCCTGTCAGTGTTAACAGTGCAGCCAAGAGCATACATACCTGGCCATCTTAAGAGGAGCACAGGCACACTGAGATGTTCATAAAAGGAAAGAGAGGCCATGATGAGAGAAGGCTGTAGTGATTAATCGAGCATTTACTATGTCCCAGTCATCCCAAGGCAGAGAATGATTATCTCCATTGGAGGGATGAGAAACAGGAGGCTTAAGAATGTAAGTGATGGCCCTAACCAAAACCAGAAAGTAATAGAACAGGGATTTGAACTTAGGTCTGTCTTATACCAAAGCCTGTGGCTCTTAAATGTAGTGAGTGGGTTGAACTGCAATGCATGTGTGTACACTACTCTAAAAATAGGGATGTGCTCCCTTGAGGATAGGCGCTTCTTATTTATCTTCTGTGGATAGTGGTGAAGAGGGTGTTTCTAGGCCGGGTCTAGAGCAGGATTTCTTGACCCTGGTAATATAGACAATTTGTGCCAGGTGATTCTTTGTTGTGGGGTCTGTGCCACCTATTGCACGGTGTTTATTAGCATCCCTGGCTTCTTTCCATCATATGCCAGTAACACTCTTCTTCCTAGTTGTGACAACTAGAAATGTCTCCAGGTATTGCCAAATGTCTCCGGGGGACAAAACTGCACCCACTGAGAAGCACTGGTCTAGAAGTAGTTTAGAAATTCTACTTTGCAACAAGTGATTACAGTCTTTTTGATGACTATATCAGGTAGAGGTGAAGAGCACATATTCTGGTATCAAACACACCCGAGTCCAAATTTTAGCTCTGCCACTTTCTAGACTTGTGGCCTTGGATGAATTATTCAACCTCTTCAAGACTGTCAGCGTAAAATGGGCTAACAATATTGAGGATTAAAAAGAAAATGCAGATGAAACCTTTAGCAGAGTACTTGACAGAGTAATAGTGCAAAAATGTCAGCTGTTACTATTGTGATTAAAAAAAACAGAATTGGATGGGGTTACATTTAATCATCTTATCACACAGATGAGTAGACTGAGGTTCAGAAATAGGAGGTATTCATTCTGATTAGCACCTGGTCTACTTCTCTAAGAAATACACATTTTTGGCCACTTCTCTCAATGCCCTTGATCATTGAGAGTTTTGAGCCTCCTGGTATGTTATTTCTGTACGACCCATGTTCCTTCATCTCATAATTGTTAGTATTCCAATTTGTGGCAGTCAAATTATGGAATGAGGCAAGTTGAGTCTGTTAGGGAAGTATCTACCATCCTTTTGATGGAGCAATGAATCAAAGACAAAGGGAAAACAGGGAGAAAGAAGTCTTAACTTGTAAGTAATCACAGTAGTGGCTTATGGCGACCTTCCCGTCATTGGGGAAGTTACAGTAGTTTGGCTTTGATATTCTACTGAAATCATGGAAGACCTCAAGTTTTTTTATTGTTGTTGTTGTTCAGTGAAAATGTTTGTATCACTACTTGGTAACCACAGTTAGAACCCTGGGATCTCAGTTCAAGTCAAAAAACATCATCTCGATATGCAATTTGTATTCTTATTGGTGCCTTGTCATTGTAAGGGAGGTTATGAGATGAGCTAGCTGGTGTAGGGGGTCACACAGTAACTAATGCAGTAATTAGTCTCTCACTTAAAAATGTTGGGGACAATTATCAAGTTATATTTAGAAGAGAGCTCTCCCTCTCTCTGACATTCAGTTACCCTAGATTTAGAGAACAAATGCAGGACGTTCTGATGTTTGGCACTAGGTGATGACGATGAAAGGAAAAACAGCAATAAGGCTAGAGAAAAAGTGAATGGTTGGTGTGTGTTGGGGGGTGATATGCAGTTGGGAGGGGAGAATGGATATATTCATCATGTCTTCAATAAACCACAAATAAGCATGATGTTGGCCTCATTTGGTCACCAGATACCGGAAGAATAAGGCACAATCCTTGACTTAGGTGGATCACAGCTCAGAACAGAAAAATGTACATAACTGCACACATAATACATATATATGGTTACACTGAGAATGTTGAAAGACCTATAGTTCTCAACCAGTGTGTGAGAGCATACAACAAAATCGGGCTGTCAAATTTTGATCAATGTGTATAAATGTGACTAGGTGATAAAACATTCTTCAACTGGGCAGTCGTTTAAATCCAGAGAGGCTTGGGGAGATTCCTCTTTTGGTACCAATGCATGACTCTGAGAAAGTTTCAAATCCAGTGTAACTGGCAGCTAAGCAATGTCCAGCTGAAGATTCTGTGGTGTGAAACCCAAGTTTGGCCTTAAAGCGCTCAGATATAGAAGAAAGCAGGGGTAAAATGACCAGGTGTCTGAATAACTGTGTGTCCTCTGCTTTGCCAATAACCTAGGTATTTCTGTAAAGATGAGGTTCTCTCTTTTTAAGTGACAGTTCCCTGAGACTTTTCCTATTGGTTTGGGTTCTCGTGAATATCATTAAAAAAATAAAATCCCTCCTGTGTCACTCCTTTTCCTCGCAAAAACCTCACTGCCACAGTTGTCATTTTAAAACTTTACCTGAGAGATCTTGGTGATATTATTAAAAAGAGCTCAGGAGTTGGAAAAAACTTGAGTGATCGTCTCAGGGAATCCTGACCCAACCCACAGCTTCACACCCCCACCTTTTAACGTTAGAATAAATTCTCTTTTCCCCCTTTCTGATCTCATTTCTCCCCTCAATAACGCCTGTGGTCTGGGTTATAACAGTGGTTCTAAAATGTTCATGTGCAGCAGAATCCTCTAGAAGCCTTGTTAGGCTGCTGAGCCCCAACCCCAGCTTCTGCTTGTCAGCAGGTCTGAGGTGGAAGGAGCCTGAGCACGTGCATTGCTAACAAGTTCTCAGGTGATGGGAAGGCTGAAGCTGCTGGGGGAAGATCCCACAGTGAGGATCACTAACTCAGGTGTTTACACACCGGAGGTAAAGGCTCCTAGAGAGCTCAGTCCAGTTCACAGCCAAAGGTTTTCCTCCCTCATGCTATGTCCCTGCCTCATGTCGGCCAAGTTCCTGGTAAAAGCGCCTTCATGAAGTTCTCGGATTTCCCTGGGCTGTCCTGCCCCTTAAAGCAGCGAGGAATCCCTAAGAAGGAGGGGCATGATCTAGCCACATGGTTCATTCCAGGGCTTATCAACACTGTTCACAGGAAGGTCTTCATGGGTCTAGCTGGAGTCCATTTTGTGAACATCATATTTGGAATCACATATTTGAACATCTCATTTTGTAGATGAAAACCCTGAGAGCAAAACAGATCATGTGACTTGTCCACGGCTACAGTGCTAGCAGCACCTGCCAGGGCTGCCCTTAGGATCCTGGCTTCTGGGG
Organism: Hipposideros armiger; assembly: GCF_001890085.2. Taxonomy (NCBI): domain Eukaryota; kingdom Metazoa; phylum Chordata; class Mammalia; order Chiroptera; family Hipposideridae; genus Hipposideros; species Hipposideros armiger. The sequence continues at coordinate 556,024 of NW_017731928.1, read as the reverse complement.
TTGGTCAGTTTCCAGTACAGACTCCTTCTCCACCATGCCAGGCTCCCTGATCAGATGATGCATTTTAATGATCTACATCACATTTTTTCTCATTGGAACAGAAAGGTCCTAAAATATAGTTTGATAATTGCAGCAATTACTATGCATGCATTTCAATGTGCACAGAAGATACAGTGAGTTTTTTTTAAGTGGCATCATCCTATTTATATTACTTGCTATGTATTTATAGGCTACAGATTACCTTTAAGCATTCTGATTTTAAAAGAGTAACTAATACACCAAGATGACTATTATCTTCAGGGTATAAAGATGTTTTATTTTTGCAATCTTTTTGTCTCGCATCATATATAACCTTCTGTACCTTACTGAATCAGGCTCTAATTGTAGGTGGATTCTTTTGATTCCATTGTTTAGCTATGCAAAATTTTGCAGCAATTAGGAGCAAGGCACAAAGATTTTTCCCCTTACTTAATAAGACACCATTTCAAAAGGAGGAACAACCTGGGCCACAACATGACACAGGATAAAATGACCTCTTTTCCCTCTAAAGTTTCTTTAGCAATATGGTGAGATGTAAAGACTTCACATCATCTAGGCCTTCTGGTGTGGGATACCACTGAGCTGACAACTTAAATTGATTCTTAATGAAGAAAATTAATTTAATTATGAGTTACAGCATGGAATTTCATTTTCTAGTGGGCCTCCAAAGTGTGTAAAATCATTTTGAGATTAAAGTGACTGTGGGTCTGGACTGACTTTCACCAGCCTGTTACCAACTGAGAAGTCAGCCATTCATTTTTCAGATGGGTTGGGAAAACTGACAACCTTCCATGGTCTGCACACCCCAGTGCAAAACACTTTAAAACTCCACCATCCTCTATAAACCTTATGTAACTGAAACTTTACTCATTGAAAGTTTTTGCAATAGAAAGCTGAGCACATAATGCTTCCTTTTAAAAAAGGCAGCCCACCATCTCACCAGATGAAAATTAAAATGCACATTAGAAATAATTCACTTAACATCAGTTAATTTTCGTGAGTCATTCCCACTAGTTCTTGCTAACGATCTGTCTTGGCAGAAAACTGTTTCACCTAACTCCTCTTCAATCTTCCTTATTCACTTCAAGGAAAGCATTTAATAACGGGAAAATGGCAAATAATTAGCCAAAAATAAATAAATAAATAAAACCACCAACAACAAACAACTTACCAGTCAACTCCAAAGGGAAATTTCCTTTTTTCCCCAATAAGTTTCCAATGAGGAGGGACAGGGAGAAGTTAATTAATGTGCCACCAGCAGATGGATGCAGGGACACCCACACAGTCAGTAAGTTGCAGGCGAATAATTAAAGTCCGCCACCTAAACAGCAAAAGGTTAACCTCTCAATCTGTCAGACAGGTGGTGACTTGAACCACAGATCAATCACTTTTCACATCAAAGGAGCAAGTGACTGAAGCCAATGAGACAAATCCAGCTGGAAAATCTTGTCCCTTCATTTTATGTGTCACCTTTTTAAAAAAAACATTATCCTCTCCCACTATTCCATATTGCAAAATGTGGCAAATCTTTTATCCTGATGGACTCTGTTAGGCGACAGAATCAAACAATCATAATAGACTCTATAGAAACCACGACAACACATTCCCTTGGTTAGTAACAGAATTTAAGTGAATCTGAAAAAAGGAGTTGAGAATTTAACTCTTAAGGGAAATTCTTTTTGGATTCCTCACCCAAGGCCATAATTTAAGGCTGTGATTAAAAGTCAACTCCTGTGATTTACAAATATAGTAAATATTTCCTCAATATGATTTACTACATCTGAAACCCTGACAATCTTCCCCCTTTCATAAACTACAATACATTAGTGAGCCAAGAAAAAAATAGCTGCACTAACTATATAGTACCAGTGATAGTCTCATCAAATGGAGGCTCAGTGGGAAAGATTATTATTCGCCAACAAACCATACAACAGACTGTCGGTGTTACTGCAAGGCTCAACCCCAACTGGAGGCAAGTTGCACAGTCAATGCCTTGAAAGCTACTCAGCCCTTCGCTTTGAACCCTACAGCTCACCCGTTCTGTTCCATGCCCAGAACATTCTGCTGTCCAGGTCTGAACCCCTTCCACCTGGTGGGGGCACTTTTCTACTTGCTGTCTCGTACTGCAAGTATGTTCCTATCACCCATACAATAATGGATGTTCCTTGAGGGCAGAGGCTGTTTTGTGTAACACTAGTGCATAGCAAAGTGTCCTGCACACAACAGGTTGTGTACTAGAATGCATTACTTGTTTATAAACTGCATGCACGTGGAGCTTCAAATTCAACCCTCCCAGCCATAGGGCGACACGGGGCTTTTCCCCATCCATTTTCCTGAAGAGAAAACAGAAGCTTAATGATTTGCTCAAGACTTGATAACTCTTAAGAGCATAGGTAGAATTAAACCTGAATTTCAAATGCCAAAACTGCTTCCATCTCCTTTACCACCAAAGTAAATGCTGGTTTTATCTGTCAACCACAGTGTCACCAATCGGCATGTTTTATGGAAGGCGATCAGAGCCAGTCTATTATTGGTTCTGCACTACAGCTCTATCGGGTTTCTCAACTACTGAAATCCTGAGCCAGATAATTCTTTGTGGCGGGGGGGGGTGTCCTGTGCACTGTAGGATACATGGCATTATCCCTGGCCTCTACTCACTAGGTGACAGTAGCACCTCTCCTCAAACTGTGAAAATCAAAAAGGCCTCCAGAAGCTGACAAGTGTCCCTCTGGGGACAGGGAAGAGTGGGTCACACTGGTTGGGAATCACTGGGCTATAAAAAGGCCAAGTTTACCTTGCCTGCAGGTGGGCATATGACCTAAATTAACCAACTAGAGCATCCCAACTGCTCTCTTCTGCCACTGGTTAGTCCATTAATGTGTATGTCAGCAAGGCAGGGCCAAGCAGTACTTTGGGGTGGGGGACGGGGGTGAGTAGGGTGTATACAAGGAAGGACACTGGAAGAGTGAGGAAGCCTCATCCCAGAGACCATGGCCTTTTCAGGTCTAGAGCTGTCATTGGTCATCTTTGGCAGTGGGTGGAAAGAAATGAAGCCAATACAACACAAGAGAAGAGAGAAAGCCCCTATGATACCGTGCGAGAACGTTCCTCCAGTAGTATCTGAAGCGACCTCCCACCTCAGAATTCCCATTTCCATGATCCAATAAATTCTCTCTTGGCTAATCTAATACTGGTTTAACTTGAGAATCTGAGCTTGCAACCCAGAGAGGTCTGATTTACTGTAGTGTGTGAGGCCCCCCCCCCCCATATGGGCTTCCCTTCTAGAACAGAGTGAAAGCCAAAGTCCTTTTCCAGGGCAGACACAGCATGCTCTGGCATCTCCCGCCTTCCCTGCTGACCCACCTTTGCTCCAGCCCAGGGTCCTCCTCCTTGCTGCCCCTTGACACACCAGGCACGCTCTGTATGTGCAGGTCCCTCTACCTGGGACACTCCCCAGGTATCAGCATGCCTCACTTCCTCTAAATCTATGTTCAGCACTCCTGCTGGTGGGAGAGAAGCAGCCATAATAACTATGTATGGCGTCAGATGGGTACTAGACTTATTGGGGTAGATCCTTTTGTAAGTTATATAAATTCAAACCCTTACGCTGTACAACTGAAACTAATATAATATTGTATGTTAACTGTAATTGAAAAACGAAAACAGAAGGAAAGTAAAAATAAAGGTCCCCTCTGGAGAGGCAGAGAGCCCATTCCGCACGCATGGCAGAGAAGCATGTGAGCTGTCAGAGATGAGGGACCTGCTCACGTGCAGGGGTCTGTCACTCACTGCTGCTCATCCTGATTTGCAAGTCTGAGGTTTTCAGTGTCCGAGTCTGTGTCTGGACGCCTTCACAAAGATTGGGCTTTTGTTTGCTGCACAGCAACCCAGTTACATCTGGTGATTTAAACTAGCAATGTTTCATATCTTGAATCATTTTTTGTCCAATATTTACTAAGCTCCTAATATATGCCAGGCTCTGTTCTAGGCTTTGTGGACACATCAATGAGCACGACATACACCTCGACCCTGATGTACCATCTAAGGATGGGGTCTGCCCGCAGACATGACTGATTGCCTGTCAGGTCAGACCTTCCTATGCGTGAACTCACATGTTGAGGGAACACACTGGAGCCATTATAGCAAAGAGTTTAAGAATGCATTTGAATGAACCCAAGATGGTCTTAAAAAAATAAAAAGGCATGTCCTACACCCATGCCAACATTCTCCCCTCATCTCCAATATGTGCCTTCCTGTCTTTGGCGTCTGACAGATCTTGTTCAGACCCTGGCTTCAACACTGACCTTGTGACCTTGAACAAGTCATTTAACCACTGAGCTCCTATTTCCTTCTCTGTAAAATGAGGGTAACAATAGTTTCCTACCTTATACGGTTGTTGGGAAGATTAAGTGAAGGGCTTCAATAGGAAACTTCACAAAATGAAAAAGATGAGGCAATCAGCACGGCGAGATACGCCGAAGCAGAAAAGCTTATGAAAGTTACCTCCTCACCCCAGCTTTCCCTCCCCGGAAACTTCATACTTGGTCACCACTGAGCATGCCCATCAGGTCAACCACACACCCGACGAGTCAGTTGGAAGTCCGCCCCCTCCCCACCCATTGGCTGACTGACTGGAGAAAACTGAGCACGGGACTGGAACCTCTGATCCTGCATCATGCCAACTTCTAACAAGCGGTTTTCCCCATGGCAGAGCTGGTCTACGTGCTGGTCAAGAGCACTTCTGCTGTAGTTTTCAATACATAAGTAGTATGACCTTTCCCTGTGCTTCACATAACCCTACCCTACCAAGCCAGGTAGGAGCACTGGGATGGGAGTTGAGGAGCTTTCGTTAAAGACGCGACTGTGTGTCCTGGGAAGTCTTTGCTCTCCTCAGGGGTAAAACTCAGTGGATTAGATCAGGGGTCAACAACCATTTTCTGTAAAGCGTCAGACAGTAAATATTTTAGGCTTTGAGGGTCATGTATTCTCTGTCATAACTATTCAACTCTGTCCTTACAGTGCAACAATAGCCACAGAGAGTATGTACTAAATAAATGAGCATGGATGTGTTCCAGTAAAACTGTATTTACAAAAACGGCTTCAGGCTGGATTCGGCCAGAGGGCCATAGTTTATAGACCTTGGGTTACATGATCTCATCTTGGTATCTACCAATTCCGAATTGCCATAATTTAATTATCCAAGATTTGCCTTCCATCTGGCCTCATAGAAAATCTCAAAGGCTAGAAAAGTTCTAGGTTGAAATTAAAAGTTCAGGAAATACTAATAACAGCTACCATTTATTAGGTAATTGCTATGTACCAAGTAGTATTGTGCTAATGGCTCTATGTGCCGTATCTCATTTTGTCCTCACAGCAATTTGTTGATGTAGATATCATCATGAATCCATTTTACAGGTAAAGAAACTGAGACTTCAGCAGTTGAAATAACCCACTCAACATCATAAAAACAGGAGGTAGCAGAGCTGGGATTTGGGCTGTTTGACTCTAAGGCAAGTCTTTGCTCAAAACTACAAAACTATAATCATCACAAAATTGTTCAGAGACCTACCCCCGCTTGTTGCTCCAACCCCTGCCCGGGTTATTCTTCCATGAACCCTCCAGAAGTTTACGTGAGAAACTCTGTTCTTGCCCGCCACATAAATTAAAAGGTCGGCCTAAAAATAACACACTAGTTCACTAATCTAGATGATGAATTGCTTTTTAATGCCTAATAATTGACTCCTTGACCAGCTCCAGACCTTGCTGTGGTTGGAGTACCTACTGGATGCCTTATTTGGAAGGCAACCCCAAGACAAGTGCTGGACCTGCTGACGCAATCTGCAGTGTTTCACCCAGGCTAACACGCCCCATTTAAAGAATTCTTTCAACTAAGAATAAGGCGAAAAGAGGAGAGTCAAGGATCTCCATCTTACCATGGTTTATCATGGTGAAATCAGTCATAAACAAAACTCTCAGGAAACAGTGGCCTTGGGAAAAATCAAAGGGCAGCTCAGAATGCGCCTGGGAGCTGCTGGGAGGCGTTTCAAGGTTTGACGCGGCTGATGCTCCTCCATCAACGCCTGTGCACTGTCTCACTCTCTTAAACATCAACAAATTCTCCTCGAGCCATTGGCGATTATTAAAGCAGTCTCTTTGGGGCCCTCGGATGGGTGGAGTTCATAATAATAGAGGTGGATGTTTCAGGACAGCCACAGTTCTCTTCTCTTGCTCAGTGGTAAACAACTGTGCTCTCCAGAGAGTTCTAGCGTCCACAGCAGGCACGGTGAACAAGGGAATGCAACAATTCAATAAATATTTAATGGTTCTTTCCTTAGCTTACTGATGCGATTAAGCAGGAGCCTCATTACTAAAACCTACTTTTACCTCTTCTTTTATTTATGAGCTTTATTCTTTTACACTAACGCACAGCCAGGTTTAGACAAACTGAAGTCATGAATACAGTCGAGATAGGAACAAACAATTCAATTCCACCAGACCATCAAAACTGGATGCAAATCATATTTATCCTGGCAAGAGGCTTTGCTCCTGTCCCTCAGTATGACAGACAAGGCTGAAACAGAGCTAGACAAGAGGCCATCTCAGGAACATGGGTCCATCATTCTACTACCATGGTGATGGGGATATTCAGAGGAAGGCAAAAAAAAAGAGACAGGGCCCCAGAATCCATTTCTCACCACTTACCTAGCCAGGGCTGGTTATTTATCATCAGTGTGTTAAAGAATACATGTGACCAATAGTGTGTTACACGACACATGTGACCAATAGTGTGTTACACGACACATGTGACCAATAGTGTGTTACATGACACGTGACCAATAGTGTGTTACACGACACGTGTCCAATAGTGTGTTAC
>NW_017731928.1:531974-548861 GCF_001890085.2 Hipposideros armiger | reverse complement strand
CAATAGTGTGTTACATGACACGTGACCAATAGTGTGTTACACGACACGTGTCCAATAGTGTGTTACACGACACATGTGACCAATAGTGTGTTACACGATATATGTGACCAATAGTGTGTTTTTTGACACATGTGACCAACAACAATTTGTCTCAGTGTTTCCCTTCTTCCCACCCACACAGCCCTCATCATTCTCTGAGCCCAGCTCAAATGTCACCGCCTCTTGGAAACTTTCCTCATCCCTTCCCTCAAGTAAAAATTGATCATTCCTTCTGTCGGAATCCCTTGTGCTTTATTGAAAATGCTATTATATTTTTTATCTCACAGAGTGACTTAAGTATTACAGTCAGGAATAATAGAGTTGAAAGTGACGACTCAAGTCCAACTGCCTAGGTTCACCACTTACCAGCCGTGTGGTCTTGGGCAAGTCACTTAACCTGTCAACATTGTATTCTCTCATCTTACAAATGGAGATGATGATGATGATGATGGTACCCCAAAGGATTATTGCAATATTATGTGATAAATGATTTGGTACTTTGCAAGCACTCAAACATTCTAATAGCTAGCTATCCATATCTATATCTATATATCACACACACATACACATAAATACATATACATGTATGTGTATATATATATAAACATATAGATATGAGGTCTCAGATTCCTTCTACAAATATATGTAGACATATGTAGTATGCGGTATAAGTAATATGTAGCAGGAAACTGAAGCCACATATCTACCTTCCCCCAGCTTCCCATTTAGGGTACAAAGTTGTGAACCTGGTTGGCTAAATCATAAGCCATAGTAGTGAGTAGGGTCAGTTTAAAGGGCCATGTGCCTAGACGCTGTTTTCTCGCTTCCACATCCTTCCTTTCCTTGGTAGGTAAGTGTGCTTACGACAAGACCTGCCAGCTTTCTCTAAACAGCATGTCTAACCTTGTTGGCCACTGCACTTGTTTCCTGTTCTGTGTGATGGAAGAGAAGTTTTGGTAGGATCTCAAAATATGCATTAACGTTTAGGGGACATTAGGAGGGGCCATTTTGGCTTCAGCCACAGCCATGTGCCCTGGTCCAGTCTTGAAGGGCTCTCCGCTGATGGATGATGGTTGTCTACCTTTGTTATCAGTACCTTGGGGATGTCTTTGGAAGAAGCAAGGGTACAAATTACCCATCACCTCATTCCTAATATTATACACACCTACCTTCCACAATGCTTGAGGACGGAGACACAGAGAGAGAGGGACTTTGGAGTTGGACAGATCTGGTCCAAACCCCAGTCTGCTCCCATGAGGCCTTGGGGGAGAGAGTCATCTCCCCAAGGCTCGCTTTCTACTCTGGTTACACATGGCAGAGGACTCCAGTTACTTCTCCCACCATCTCTCCTGCCCCCTCAGCAGCAGGGTGCCCATTGCGGTCTAAGTGCATTGATAGCTGGAGTAAACAGCTGCATTTCCCAGCCTCTTCTGCAGAGATGTGCAGTCATGAGAACCAGCTCTGGCCAAGGAGATGGGAGTAGGACTGGGTGGGACTTCGAGAAGTCTCCTAAAAAGAGAGGAGATGTGCACTCCTCCCCCGTCTTCTTCTTCTTGCGTGGAATACAGATGTGGCAGCAGCTGGGATCATGGAATGATTCTGAGAAAGGAAGCCATATGCTGAGGTTGGCAGGGCAGGAAGCAAAAGAAACCTGGGTCACTATGACATAGTGAAGCTGCCAGGCCAACCCTCTTCTCCAGCCACCTCTAAACCTCTCTTACAGGGAGATAAATAAATGTCTAACTCATGTGTGCCACTGGTGTTTTTCTCTGTCCCGTGTAGCCCAGTCTAAGGATGACTGATATTGAGTTGTTGGAAAAGTCACGACGCATTTTTGCAACGAAAGACATAGAAACAATATGTCATGGCTTTTCCGACAACCCAATAAATAAGGCTCAGCAATAATGTAAATAAAACCACAGCTTACAGGCCAAGTCCAGCCCACCACCTGTTTTTATATAGCCCATGAGCTAATAGTGATTTTCAGAGATGAATATTTGCAATCAGTTTGATGATAGGGAAGAGTAACTCCAATCCTTGCTCCTAAAATAGAATTCCGTGTTTCTCATTAGTAGACCTGTATTATGAAAAAGTTATGTTCAATTAAAATTGTGTGAAAATCTGGCTTTTTGTTACATAAGTATCTGTGTACTGTCCTCAATTTTTCTTCTTGACTCACAAAACAAAATATTCACTCTCTGGCTCTTTACAGAAAACAATTGTTGACCTACGATGTACAAAAGTCCCAAATACAGTACTGGTCATATAGAAAATAAGTGACAGCTATTAATATAGTTAAATCTCAAAGAAGCCTGGCGCCGGGGTTGCTCAATGACTTGTTCACTTTTGTGAGATACTATAATCCTACATACAGAAAAGTATGGCTTAAATTCTTTGTTGACTTGAACAGATAAAAAATCTTCCAGAGTCAACCTCATCCTTCCCAAACATCTCCACTTTCTTTCCTACTTCTTGGTCAACAGGCAATGACAACGAAACCGAAGAGCGTAACAAAGACACATACAATGTACTGTTTCCCATGTCTCCCTCCCTGCTCCGTCTGTCATAGCTGTATTTTTAAGGCCACCTAATAATAACAAAAAAAGGGACAAAATGGATAAGACAAAGGGGTAAGACAAGCTTAATTTCATTTATATCTCTCTGGAATGTTTTGGTAACGGGGCCTAATATCCATCCTCTTTCCCCAGCTTTGACATGTGTAAATTGCCGACTTGGCACAAATGAGTGGAACCCTGGGCAAAGCCACATACATGATTCTACCATTCACCACAGAGCAGTATGCTTCACCCATGACCAAACTCAATTTGGGCATCTGGGAAGAGCCTCTCATGTATGTAACACCAGGAGCAGTGGACGCATGAGGTCTAACCTTCCCCCAAAAAGGAAAATTATATGGCTGAGTCAAACCAGCAGCTCTCAACCTTTCTGGACAGGGGTGCCAAGTTTCTCATTCATGCCCACATCATTCTGCCAGTCTGTGCCAGCTACTTCCTCCACCCTTCTGCTCCCAGCCTTCAGTTGGGCATGCTCTAATCTGTAAAACAGTTTAGGTTGTTCCAAACCCCAGGCTTGGGATTATGAAAGGGGGTGTAGGGTTAGTTCAGTGGAGGCCCCAGATGGAGAAGCAAGGGGACATTTGTGGCCCATGATGTCTCTCCTTAAGGCAGTCAAGGAAGAAAGCGCTGACTTGGCACTAGCAGTAGGGGCACAAGTAAATTAATGAGGTGGCACTGAGTGGGATGCTGGGAGGTGGAGTTGTGTCTGGCTGGGTATTGACTCCTTGGAAATTACCACATCCAGTCCCAGCCTACTGGAAGCCAGGCCAAGGGAAAAGTATTCTGGAAAGTGTAGTGGTTCAAAAGATTTCAACACATCAAGGAAACGTAGGCTTGGCCAATGGCTTAGGAGGGTGTTATGCAGGCCAGGGAGGGATATCAGTTCCCTGAAATCAGCTATGATCCTTGGTTATGAGAAGTTCTTCATACTGCAAAACATTTGATGCAGGCAGTTAGGGGGGGTTTGGGGGGGGGAGTTCTTGATTCAAAATATCATGGGTTTTGTCTCAGCATTATATGTTTCCCCCAAAAAATATACATTAGAACGTCCCAGACAGCATTCTTTGTAATAGCCTCTAACTAAAAACTAACCAAATATCCAAAACCAACCAATACTCAAAGCTGTACCAACTGAATGGATAAATTCTGATCTAACAGTGGAATATCATACAACAAATAAAATGAACGATCTACAACTATATACAACAAAATGATTAAATCTCACAAACAGAATGTTGAAAGAAGCTAGATACAAAAATAGTACATAGTGTATGATTCCACATATTTAAATTATAAGAACAGGCAAAATCTATGATGCTAGAAGTAAGGATAGTGGTTAGTGTTGAGGATGGAAAAGGGGGTGGAAGGGGCTCCGGAACATTGGGGACATTTTATTCTTAATCTGTGCGCTGGTAACTTGATGTTCAGTTTAGAAAACTTCACTGAGCTGAGCACCTATGATATGTTCACTTTCCTATATGTATATTGTACTTCAGTGAAAACATTTAAAAAATATAATGTGGCCTTTGAGAGATCAGAAACCATGGTCTGATAGTTCTGAAAGGAGCCATGGCTATTCCTGGGGTGGGGCAGCCCCTATCACTTCATTTGGCCATGAGGTTCAGAGAGAAGGAACATATTGACAGTAGGAGCAGGAGCAATAGTAAAAATAAATAATTATAGTAATTATCTGACATTTACTCAGTATTCACCTGTGCTAGGCACTTTAAAATATCATCTCATTTAATCTTTGTAGTAATCTTATGAAGTATGTGCAATTATACCCCATTTTATATTTGAGGAAACTGAGGTTCTCAGGGGTAAAGAAATGGGCCATGACTCCTGATTTAAGCTTCCCATACAACTGGGGTGGGGGCGGGAGCGGGGATGCTCTGAGAAAAGCGAGAACTTGATCCAGGTCTCCTGACTCTTGAATCAATATGCCCGTGTGGTCGGTTAAAAACTGGTCCCCCAAACATATGTCCATATCCTAAGTCTTGGAACTTGTGAATGTTACCTTATTTGGAGAGAGGGTCCTTGCAGATGTAATTAAATTAAGAATTTTGAAATACTGGGTTGTTGAAAAAGTTATGATGTATTTTTTCTATGTTTTTCGTTGCAAAAATGTGTCATGACTTTTCCGACAACCCAATAGATTACTCTAGATTATCAGGGTGGGTCCTAAATGCCATGTAAGTGGCCTCATAAGACAAAGGCAGAGGGGCTTTGAGATACCCACAGAGGAGGGGGCAGTGTGAAGGTGGAGGCAGATGTTGGCGTGATACGGCCACAAACCAAGGAACACCGAGGACTGCTGGCAGCCACCAGAAACTCAAAAGGGCGAGGATGGATGCTTTCCCAGGGCCTCTGAAAGGAGTATGGTCCTGAAAACCAACACCTTGGCTTTCAAACTTCTGGCCTCCAGAACTGTGAGAGAATACATTTCTGTTGCTTTAAGCTACCAAACTTATGGCAATTTGGTACAGCAGCAGCAGGAAACGAATACACTCTCCATTATCTAAATATCATACAGCAGCATCTAAAGAATGTTCTAATGGCAACAGGTGTCCCTGAAAAGCATCTGGGGTCAAACAGGTTTGGGGAATAATGTTAGAGGGATTTCTTTATGGTTGGGCTTTTCAGGACCTTTAACATGTTTATTCTGCCTTATGTGTCTCTAAGAAGGGGGTACAATAATTCGGAATTTCCCAAACTTAACTGGAAGATCCCACTTCCTAGGAAGTGCTGAAGAACGTGATGCTGAAAACACTGATGAGGCCCATGAGAGAACGAGGCCTAAACACTGATGGGCTACTACTTTATTTCTTCATGATTATTTATCTAAAGCCCCCCAAACACGACATAGTAGTTACCAGATGAAAAGTCGGATGAAGAACCTCCACAGGCCCTTCCAAATCTAACCACCTCTAATTCCTTATGTGCAAGGCCAAAGCTGGTTCTTGCCTCTGGCAACATTGCTAATTAATCACAGCACTGTCCCCTGAGCTCGGAAAGGGCCCCCTAATCCGTAACCAGAGCCCCAGGCAAATAAAACCTCGGCACTATTTCTATCCTTAACTTCTTGAGCAGTCCAAATAAATAAACCATGGCCTGTGGGTTTTCAGAAATGCCTGCATTATTCTCTTCTTGCCTAAGGAAGAACATCCTCATCCCCACCAATATTTGTTGATTTTTTTCCCCGTTTCTAGAATGTACGATTCTTTGCTCTGAGTTGTCAATGAGGACTCCAGCAATGATGCTGGGTGAGAGCCTCTGGGAGCAGGGAGGGGAGGAAGTTTGGAGCCCTATACATCCATCCAGCGTTTTTCCTCTGGACAGGATTTTCTCCAACAGATCAGAATACATCCATGTTTACTGTTTCCTGACTTCTAAAGCCATTCGTGGGAATTATAGTTGATCTCAAAAATCTCTGCATCCCGTCAGTTCCCAGGGCAGCAGCTGCATCTGATCAGACTTTTGCAGCAGAAGAGTTCAGAAGCTTTGGGTCTTCAAAGAAAACCATTAGCTGGGGGTGCATTTCTAAAAGGTGATGAAACACGAATGCCTCACTCCTACTGCGACAACACCTTCCGCCAATGAGTGTACAGACCTCCACAAGGGGCGGCTAACGCTGACCTCCGTTTACAATTAAAAAAAAAACAAACCCAAAAATAAAAATAAACAAGACTGAGGCTCAGAAACATTAAATGCATGGACTTAGTGAGACTAGAATCACATTAGTCTCTCTATCCCCCAGGAAGGAAGAGGGAGATGAGAAAAGGAGGAGAGTGAGTAATAAAAATAATTTTAAAGAATTTCATTAGCTTACAATTTTCTTGCAGTTGCTGTGTCAGACACTGAGCTAGGTAATGGTCATTCACCTTAGTGAGCCCCTACTATTAATAGATGGCAGGTACTGTGCACAAAAGATGAGCGTTGAATGACACAATCCCTGCCCTTAAGGGGCCAGGGGGAGAGGCAGACAGTTACCATACTGGAAACAAATATTTTGCATCTTGAGAATTGCTTTGGACAAAAACTAATAAGGTAAACGTGGCAAAGAAAAACGCGGTGTGTGGGGAGAGGGGTGGCGAAGCGAAGGCCGGTGGGACGTTCTCTTGGCAGGACATTTAAGCTAGGACTTCAATGATCAGAAGCTGCCAGTCAGGCAGAGTTCAAGGTGGAGAGCACTTCAAGCAGAAAGAACAGCAAGTACGAAGGCCCAGAGGCAGGCAGGAATGTGGGGCTGAGGGTTGGTGTGGCTGGAGCATAGGCACTAGTGTTTGGGGAGGGCAGTATCCCCGCAGAGGCAGGCAAGGGCCAGATCTTGCTGAAGTGGGGCCCCTTCATAGCTCACCGTCAAGTGTTCGGATGTTGTCCTTATTGTAATGGGAAGCTGTTGGAAGGTGGTAAACAGAGGAACGGTATGATCTGATTTAAGCTTTAAAACACGAGGAATTTGGGAAGGTTATTGAATTATCATGGTGAGAAATGATGGCCGCATACACTAAAGTTGTGTCTGTAGAGGTAGTGAGCAGTGTTCTCATTTGGGATATATATCCTTTCTACCGTATTTTTTACTGAGGTGCAAAATATGTATCTTATGCATAGAGTTTGATCAATTAATTGGGACACATGTTTATGTCCATAAAACCTACACTCTATCAAGATAGGAAAGTGTTTTCAGCACCTCAGGAGTTACTTCAAGCACCCTTCCACCCAGCCCTCCCTTTTCCTCCCCCACACCCGATTTGGGATATATTTTTGAGGTAAAGCTGAAAGGACTTATTCCCACCGGATTAGACATGGGAGTCTGTGGAACGGAGAAAAAAATTAAAGATGCCAAAGTTTTAGCGAGCTGCTCGGTGGCTGGAGGTGCCATTTGCTGACCTGGTGCAAGCTTGGGAAGAGGAATAAATTTAGAGCTGTGCTGTGACACATTAAGCTCAAGAAGCCCATTTAACATGTAATGAAGGCACCGAGAAGACAATTGTGTATATAAGTCTGGAGCCCAGGAGAGAAGTCCAGGCCGAAAATGTAAATCTGGTAGTCGCTGCAGGAAGCCATGGACTGTAAGATGCTGGCAAGGGAGCAAATAAAGCTCAAAAGTAGAAGAACCAGGAGATAGAGGACAGGAGCCATCCAGGAGAAATGGCAACAAAGGTGACTGCGGTCGGAGGAAACGTGGCAAGGAATGCCCAGGAGCCTACGGAAGAAAGAAGAGAGATGCAAGAAGGGAACAACACATTTGGACAAACGCTCCTGAAAGGTGGAAGGTGGTCTCTACATCTTTAACTATCCCTGAAATTCTGCAGCGTAGGTACCATTATTATGCCCATTTTACCATGGTTCAGAGATGTAAGCGACTTGTCCAAAGACATACTATAAATAAGTAGTAGAACCAACATTTTGAAGCTGAGTAGCTTCCTCTCAAGAGTGTTCTGCAGTACATTAACAGGTGAGGCTGCAAAGGGGTTCTGGGGTCACATTAGCATGGGAAGTCAAAGTCAAACAGGTTTGTCTGCTCCAGGGCTCGGGGCCCCTAATATACTAGCATGAAGTGTAATTCCTTAAAAGGGAGAGGAAGGACATCTCATTTTCCAAATATATATGGAACCATTCTTTTTTTGCTTTCTTGTTCGGAAGAGCAATTCACCAAGCAGGTGCTCCCTCAAACACAGTATGGGAACCACTGCTGGAAGGCAGCATGATCACGTCTTCAAAATGCGTTTGAACAAAGTCCAAAATGCTTCCACAGACGTTATGTCACTTGTGCTCAAAGGAGAAAGGGGTGACAAGAACATTCCATTTTACAGATAATGGAGGCAAAGCTCATGACGTTAAGTGGTTTGTTTGGTTGCACAGTCCTGCAGCAATTAAGCCAGATAAATCGGCACTGGTCCATGTGCCCAGGGGAAGGAAAATCAGGTCGGACCAAGGGGGAATCCAATCAAGCAAGAGGCCTGAATGAGACTCCTTCTCATCTCTGCCTCTCTCCGCACAATATTCCATCTGCATTCGCTTTCTGCAGGAATCCACCCAGAGTGGGAGCAGTTTATGCAGAAGACAGAGGAAAAAGAAAGGTCTGCGGGTGGGCTCAGTCATGGGCATTAGGAAGCGTGTGTTCTAAGGGTCTTGTGGGAGGATTCTGTGGGAAGGCTTTGGACAAGAACAAAGGAAGTGGCACTGGGAATTGTGGAAGGGCTGCGTTAAGAATTCCCAAAGCTGGGGAAATTAAAAGTACCTCACAGAAAAATCAATGTGATCTTGAGTTGTATTGGTTCAGCAGTTAGAGAACTCATGGCAAATTAGCTTGTCAGGTCTCACATATTAACATGAGTGCCTACACCGCCGTGCCGTCTCCCTGAATTCTGCCACAGCAGAATGAATAAAAGGCCTCATGGACTGCTGTTGCCTTCTGAATGCCCACATGGTAGAGAGGGGCCTTCAGCAAAGAGAGCTGGGTGAGGGGTCACTAGGTCCAAACTGTAAAGAGAAGACCCCCCAGCTACCAAGAGCCTAAGCTTGAGCACATGGACTCTGGAGCTGGATGTCACAGGTTCAGGTCCCCTGTGCGGTCACTTAGTAGCTGTGTGACCCAGGGGAGTTACTGAACTTCTCTGAGCCTCTACCCTTCCTCATCTGTGAAATAGGGATGATGACAGCACCTACTCCATGGGATTATTGCAAGGATTTTAAATGATAATGAACAAAAAAATGCAAAGTATGTGTCTCAAGATAGAGTCCAAGGTCCTACCTAGGACACTTCTTAAAATGCAGGTTTCCAGATCTTACTCAAACCTACTGAAACAGACTCTCTGCAGTATATTCTTATGCATAGGAAAGTCTAAGAAGGGTTGTTAAGACATCTAGTCTGTGTCGGCAAAAACTCAGTAAGTTAGCAACTATCATTCTGTTTATTACTATTATCATTTATAATATGCAAATAAGAGACCTCTTCTCCAGGCTGGACAGCCAAGTACTCGAAATTAGAATTTATCTGAAATCTAACTCAACATATTTGCTCATCCTCAGAAGCCTGAACAGAGCCTCAATTGATGGAAAAATTAAAATAAAATCAGTGAGTAATCACAGCAGCTTAGGTGAATGCAAAGTAATCTTTCACAAATGTTCCCTAGAAATCAAGTAGTCATAGTTTTTTTTTTCTTTTTCTTTCTTCTTCTTCTCTTCTTCTTTTTTTTTAAGAAAAAGGACTAGGAAGCAAACTTTCAAAGATGTAATAAGCAATATCATGTACACACTCCTTGTGGATTGGCATCTTGCCTGGGAAGGTGTGTTGTGAGGGGGGAGACCCCTCATGATGGGTACAATGATTTCTATACACAGGCTGGCTGAGAAAAGTCAACTGTGAAGCAATTCTCAAAGGCCTCTGGGCTAAATTTGCAGGGAAATCATTCATGAGTTTTCTCAGATGTTGAGTGCCACAGTACTTGTGTCTGTTTCCCCTGCACTCCTACATCTGCCATTCTTCTGAAAGATGTCCAGGTACAATCTTTGCAAAACGGGTCTTCCTCTGTTTGTCACACTGCACAGCGGGATATGAAATAAAGGTCACCAAAAAACAAACAAACAAAAAACCCAAAAACCTGCATGGAAATCAAATGCTAAGTATCCTGAAAAAGAATCTGTTGCCATTTAAGTTTTAGCAAAGAATAGCAAAGAAACTTTTTTGGAACATTACATTTAAACTCTCACTACAATTTCCATAAAGTTTCATTATATTCAACAAGGATTACCATTCTGTGTTCTGGTAGCTAAAAAAATTATTCCCTCTGCTTCCTTTCATCGACGTCAAAATATCACACTGAGTTTATATTTACCCAGAGCTCTCCTCTCTGATTATACAGCTCGAAAGTGCTAAATGTGACTCGGTACCTTTCAGGAAAGATTAAGAAAAGCAGCTTGGGGAGCACAGCATCTCTAAGAGTTGGTTTTCCAAATTATTAAAAATTGCACATCTCTGTAAGCACAACTACACAAAGCAGCACGTGTGTCCTTTGGTTGTCTCTTAGTGTCTTTTAATTGCCCATTCTCCACATTGCTGATACACTTTAGGGTAAACTCAACACAAAACCACTTTGCCTTCTCTGCAAACAGCTCTACAAAGGCCACCAACGTCACCACCAAATTGGTGAGCATTAGTTCAAACCTTTGCATCTCTCATTCCTTGAGACATCTGTGTCCCTAAGGATAACAATCCAGGCTTAAAAGGAAATCTTGGGAAAAGGAGCCAAGAGCTTTTCCTGCTGAGGCTAGTGGGAGGAGGCCAGCGGGGAAGTGGGCACGATAAAACTGTCTCGAAAATAATTTCCATCTTAAAAAGCTACTGAAGGGAATGAGAGCGTTATTTCAGTTTCTTAAATGGAAGCCCAAAAATTAAAAATAAAAGGCTTGTTGATGGAGAACCTTGAAAGACTGAGAGAGGCTGAGGGTATCACTGCAGAAGGATTGCCTAGTAACAGAGCTTTCTTGTATTACACCCAAAGCTGTGTACCATCTGAGGCTGATTCAGGAAAATACTCAAATCCCCTGGTAATTTCCTGCAGACAGGACGTTTAATCATCTCCAAGCCTCCACCGCAAAAGAAAGAAAAAAAAAAAACTAAACCAAATGATTCACACTCTTAAAACGAATTTGCCTTCAGAACAAGAACCGTTTTCTGCTCTTGAAAAGCAGCCATGATTTGTTATTCTAACAAAGTGTTCCTTTCCTCCAAACAGAAATAAAAGTCGCTCAAGGAGGGCCTGTACTGATTTCTGTTCTGCATTTCTTGAAACTTCCATCCAGTCAACAGTTTCTCCTGGCAGGTTCTCAGAAATCCAGGGGGAGCTGGGTAGTCAGTGACTAAGAACACAAGATCATTTTTATAAGCCTCCCTCCCCCCCACTTTTGGCCCCATGGGAAGATGTTTTATTGTAGAAGAAGCAGAATTAGCTGTACATATAAATTCTTCACTGCTAGGCTCACTTGACACCTTTATCTGAATTGCTCAAGGGCTGGGAAGATTTGGCAACTGATGATTTGAACAGGAAAGGCCCAAATCCTCCCCAAGTGGTATTTGTGCTGTCTGTACGTACAGAGCCGTGTCCATCTCTCTAATTACTCAACTAGTTTGCACAGATAAAAACATCTGTTTGCAGAAAGCAGGGAACTCAAAGTATACAAATGATTCACACCACCTAAACATGTATAAATAAAGGCCAGCCAGCCCAGCAAACTGAGGGCCACTAAAAGCCAAAATAATTTCATATAGGTACAAATGGAGTTTGGCAATCTGTGCATCAGACTCAGCTCCAATTTTGGAAGGTATTAATTTCCAGCTGCCCCATCTTTAAAAAACAAAAACAAAAAAACCCTCTGACTCTGTGCATTAGGATCTCAACTTCTTGCTTAGGTACATACAAGTGTACAGACTGAGGAGGGAGACGGAGGAAGCTGAAACTCCATCTTTTCAAGAACCTCCCAACCCCTACGAATTATTTTGGTTTTAAAATTTCCCAGCCTACAGCTGCCCAGACACCCCAGATTTGCAGGATCCCAGTCCTGACCAAGTCCTGAGTTTCCCAGCAGCTGAGCGAGCATCTGGAAACCTGGGAAAGCAAGGTTCCAATTAACGGCCCCTACCAACAGCTTTCTCATCCTATAGACTCCCTTACATAGAGCTAGGAAGGTGGGGGTGTGGGGGGGTGTCTCTCCCCCCACCTCCACCTCCAACTCTGAGAGAATAAACGGACAAATCCAGAGTTGCTTAATTACAGAAATCCACCAAGGAGAAAAGGAATGCATTTGGAAAGTTCTAGGAGGATAAGCAATAAGGAGCGTGGGGAGAAATAAATAATTTTTTTTAAGTAGACCTTCCTGAAGACATTAAAAATAGTTTTGATCGTGTAGGGAAAATAAATAAGTAGGTCATTAGCAACACATACATTTTAAACATTAGAGGGAAATGAACTGTAAGAGAATAAAGGCATTAAAAAGCAAGTTCTGGGACGTTTCAATGTTTCCCCTGAAGAAGTCGTATTACAACATTATCCCCTTCTCCTTGTTACTATTATTGGTTAACAAAGTGGCTGCGCAAAAGCTGGCAGACACTCAGACCAAAACGATCCCTAGGTCTAGGTCTCCTCCCAGAGCTCAGAACCTCCCCAGTGTCTGTGTGGCAAGGAGCATCTCGTCCATAGGGCAGTTTCCCAGTCCAAGGCCCCCCCTTTCCCTGGGAGGCTTGTGAAAACCAGAAGCAAATGCGCCCCCGCGCCCCCTCCGTGCACCCCGGCCATGGGGTCCACTTACCCGGCTCAGCCTTGCATGGCTCGCCTCTGCGGCGCCTCTGCCGCCAGGGAACTTGGAGGGAGCCGGGAAGGGGCAGGGGGTGCGGCTGCGGCTAAGAAGCCCAGCGGGGCGTTGGCCGCCAACTGCCCAAAGCCAGAGGGGGCCCTGCAGGGGCTCCGAGCAAGGGGGATGACATTCCCAGGGCGGTGGCAGCTGCTCCGAGCACAGCTCCGGATCCAGAAAAATTCTCTCAGGTCCTGGGGAGAGAAGCTCCAAGCTCTCCAGGCTGCCTCCCGGCTGCTTAAAGGGACGCCTCCCCACCTACCGCTCTGCTTATTGGTGAAAATTCTGAGCCACAGGCCAATCGGAGGCCTGCTCCCAAATTGAGATTTCAATCAAGGGAGCTACTGCTTTAAAATTAGAAAGGGCTGATCGGGGGAGGAGGGGTCAGCCATCTTTCAGAAACGCAAGGAGACAGGCTCTCTTGGCCCTTGCTGCAGAGGTCCTGCGAGCTGGCAGTGGCTAAAGAGCAAGATTAGGAGCATACTGTGCAGAGCACATGAGGAAGGCACAGATTGCTGGACCCTTGGCCTTCATCCCTCCTGTCCACCTCCCCACAACTAACTCGTCCTTCAAGGCTCATCCAGTTCATCACACAGGCAGAGACCCTCTATTCTTGGGAAGAGCCCCCAGGCTATGCTCCTCTGCACCTCTCCATTATTCCCCCATTCCAGACACTCATCACACTTTTACTCTTTTTTCATGATCTGTCTCTCCCTTTACACTGTAAATTCCACTGGAGCAGGGATGTTTTCATCAGTCATCACGTTGTACCATTCCCTGCCTGGAACATTGTGAGTCCTCTCTAAATACTTGTTGATTGAATGAATGAATGAACAAAGAAAGGAACAATGACATATGTCCTATGTTGGCTGTGACAATATCACTGTTCATTAAGACACAGTATTCAAGAGACCAGGTGTTGATTCCAGACAAGACTGTGTTCAAACATGGCCTCTCTCTCTCACTCGTTGTATAACCTGTGTCTCAGTTTCCCTGTCTGTGAAGCATGATCATGGAATTGTCCATCTCACAGCGTTGTTTTAAAGATGAATTAGCTCATGCCTGGACTAGAGGAGGTGCTCGGTCAATAGCTGTAGTTTACTGAATATCAATAGCTGTTGTTATTACTGAAACCAAACTCTATTCACTGGAGGTTAGGGCTGGTAAACGCTGGTCTGGCTTCTTGGTGAGAACACAGTCACTCATGAAACAGATATGAATAAAGCGTCAACTCAGTGCCAGGCCCCATGCAAGGTACTGAGGTCACCAATGAAGGACACAGTCCACAAAGAACTCATAGTGGGGGTGGGAGTGAGCATTAGTCAGGATTTTCCGGAGAAACAAGGTCAATAGGAGACAGAGGTGGAGATGGGGATGGAGATAGTAGGAGATTTATTATAGGAATTGACTTGCGTGGCTATGGGGGCCGAGAAGTTTCACAGTCTGTAGCTTACAAACTGGAGAACCAAGAACGCTGGTGGTATAATTAAGTCCAAGTGCTGAGGCCTGAGAATTGGGGGCCAATGGTATAAATACCAGTCTCCGTCCAAAAGCCCGAGAACCAGGAGTGCCAGTGTCCGGGGCAGGAGAACATGGATGTCTCAGTGCCAGCAGAGAGAGCAAACTGATGCTTCCTCTGCCTGTTTGTTCTATTCAGGCCCTCCACAGGTTGGATGATGCCCACCCACACTAGGTAGGGTGATCTTCTTTAGGAAATCTGATTCAAATGCTAATCTCTTCCGGAGACATCCTCGCAGTCACACTCCAAAATGATGTTTTCCAGCTCTCTAAGGTCCCTTAGACCAGTCAAGTTGACACATAAAATTAAACATTACAGGGTGGGGGAGAAGAGAGACTAGACAGACAAATAAAGAGAATTTTGTTAAATGATGCTCTAGTAAAGACATCTGCACAGAAGTGTTTGTTGTGCGATAGTTGATAATGTCAAACTAACTGAAAACAATGATCTGATAAAATAAAGGAAATGGTTAAATTATGGCACATCCATTTCATGGAATACTATACAGTGATGAAAAAGAAAGAGGCAGACCTAAGTGCACTAATAAACACTGAACTCTAAAATACATCGCTAAGTGCAGTGCAGAAGGTAAACTACATCCATGCTTACTTAAATAAATCTTCACATATTGTGTATATATTTGTATGCTGTATAAGCCTAAAGTGCTTCTAGAAGTATGCCTAAGAAAATCATAAAGGTTACTATATCTAGTAAGGTGGTTTGAGAACTAGGTAGGACTAAGATGGGAAGGAGACTAATAGTTCATCATATATCTTTGTGTATTATTTGAATACCTTACCTCGAGCTTGTAATAAACTCCTCGTTCTGGCAAGATGGCCAATGATGACAGCTTGAAAATTCCAACCCTTCAAACACTTAGACGTGATAGATAAAATGCAATAAAAATTATTTTAAGTGCTTAGCTGACTCACAATAAAGAAAGGAACACTCCCAGGTGGCAGAAGTAAAGTAACTGAAAACAAGGATGGTAAGCATGCAAACTTGTGCTGTGGCTATGAGGTGGAGGGGAAGGTGGCTGGCAGCAGGGGAAGTTTGTCTTGGTTCCTTAGGGGCTGGGGTTTTAATGCCCATGCAGGAGAGGGGACAAGGTCTTGGGACAAGAAGAAGCAGGAAGTTGTTAGGAGACCTTGTTAGAAAACCAGGAATATTCATTGAGGACGGCACCCTCAGTGGACAAATAGATTAGAAATGTTGTCAACCAGCCCAACATAACTTGTCTGTCTGTACCTGTGTTCTGAGTAGGAGGGAAAAGTTTAAGCTGAGAATTAGAAACCTTAGGCCTAGGCCTTTCTTGAGAGTGGAGTACTAATAACAAAAGTCAGAATCAGAAAGCTCTACCTGAGAAATTAATATAAAAATGAGTCCGGTCCTGTCCATGATATGCCAAGAATGCCTCACAGAAGCAAGTGAAATTACCCTGGAGAGCCAATTCCATAATCCAGGCAATAGCAGGGCCTGCAAAGCATGAGTTCCCCATAGTGTATTAACAACACCCAGGAAACTGACAAGTCACGAGTCAACAAGTGTGAGCATCAGAGGCTCAGGTAGAGGTCCTAAAACAATATTCTGAAGAAGAACATAAAAGAGAGTTTAAAATGATTAAAAACATTAAAGCTAGAATTGAAACTCTAAAAAAGGGGAAGAAATGATGCCTATCTCTCTCACAGATTCATTAAAATTAAAAACTCAATGGATAAGTTAAACCAAAGGGCAGTTACTGCTGAAGAGAGAAATACAGATCTCAGGACATTACACAAAATGAACCACAAAGAGATAACGAGTTGAAAATATGAAAGAAAGGTTAATAGAGATAAAGGGTAGAATGTGAAGACCCAACATATGTCTTAATAGGAGTCCCATTGGGAGAGAATAGAGAAATTGAGGAGTAGCAAAATGGCTGAGAATTTTCTAGAATTTATAAAACTCATAAATCCTTAGATTCAAGCAGCACAGGGCATTTTAAGCAGGATTAATAAACACAAGAACATCTGCATGTATTAATTATTCATAAACATACAGTTACTAAAAAACTGAAGAGAAAAATGAAGTGGTTTAATAATATAATGACAAAGGGAAGTGGAAGGCACGTAAATGGTATAGAATAGAGGCAATGCTCCACTACACATGTAGAGCTGGACTGTATTTACCTAAATCTTTCATCCCCAAATATAATGAATTCTGAACTATAGTAGTTCAGTAGTTATTGGGGAATAGGGGGAAGGGGAACAGACAAGTTGCTGTTGTTTTTTGTTCTTCAGTCTAGTTGTGGAGGACGTTGCTTCACTGACCCAAGTTGGCACCATCATTGCGCTCTTCCCGGGTGAGGCAGATCAGTCGCCGGCTTCTGGACGGCCGCTCACTGCGGCTGCTGGCCGCTCA
>NW_017731928.1:481964-531569 GCF_001890085.2 Hipposideros armiger | reverse complement strand
AGGAAGGAAGGAAGGAAGGAAGGAAGGAAGGAAGGAAGGAAGGAAGGAGGGAGAAGCCCTGTTCTCAAGAATCTTACTCTGGTGGTGAAAGCAGTAGATAAGCACCATCACAGGATGGACAGTGTCAAAATAAGGGCATATAAACTGCTGCGAAAACACAGAGGCAGGCATCTGCACCAGCCCTGTAGGAGAGGCAGTACCTGAGGGAAGGCTTTGGGAGGAGGTAACATCTACACGGAGGGAGCTGGTTATCTTCAGGGAAAAGCACTTCAGAGTTAGGCCTGGCTTTAAATCCCAGTATATTGCCACTTATTATCTTGTGTTTTTGGCCAAGTTATGTAACTTCTCTAAGCTTCATTCATCTCATCTGAAAAATGGAATTCATCTCACTAGTCTTGGGGTTGTTGCTGAGGTTTAGGGAGAATGCCCTAGCTATGGCCTATCCATTGATTATTACTAAATGGGTTACTGGTATTAGTATTAGATGAAATCCAGTGCCTTGGTGGAAAAAATGCCTTCTGTTTGTAAAGGTGATTTTCTTCTAAAAGCTGAAGAAGACAGAGGCTTCAGCCGGTTTTCATGAAACTACCTTGAGAAATATGGAATGTTACTCGGTACCCACCCTGAAAAAGGCACATTATGAGTCTATCAAAATATAAAGAGTTATCATATCTGGTCCTCTCCATAAAGAAACTTAAAATATAGTTCCCAAAAAATAACTAATGAAGGCTGCATACAGTAAATGTCAAATATGTGATTACCTCTAGTGTTAAATCCCAAAACTGTGACAACATTCCTATCTGTATTATGAAATCTTCAGATTCCCAACCACAAGTCAAGTTGAAAGAATCAGAGTCTAGCAGGGAAAGGACTAGATGGACCCCCCTCAGTATTACTCAATAGGTTTGTGAATGACCGAGAGGATGGATGGGGAAGAAATTCAAAAAGTCCAACCAATGGTTCCAAGTTGCTGGGCTCTACAATGCTCTGTGGACCAGAACACAAAGCGATCTGGCCAATCTGCAGGAATGGCCTGAATTAAAGTAGATGAAATTCAATAATGGCAAGGGTTGTGCCTGCCCTTCGGAAGAAGCACTGAACTGTGCAGTCTTAGGCAGGAAAGAATTGGCTAAGAACATGCTTTCTACTCATTCCTTCTTGTACCTTTTTACAAATATTTATCTAATGTCTACTATGAAAAAGGGTTTGCTTTATATGCTGGGTACACATGAAAAAAACATGAATAAAACATGATGCCTGCCTTCAAGCAGCATAAAATGTAGTGATTAGAAATCCTCTTCATTTGAAACTGCACATGTCTTTCTACCATGCACTGGTGATCTAACCTTTAGAAGCCATCTTAAGGTTGCACTAGAGATTAAACAACATCGTGCTTCAGAATGGCAAATAGATTTCATTTCTTGGGCTAACATTGATTGATTAGTATTGGCTTCCTGGAGTGCTGACTTGACAAGAAGTCCGAGGCTACATTATGGCAGGAAAGCATGCTGTGATTGATTAGTGATGTCTGTCATGTGGATGGATAAAGAGTGACAGACAGCATTAATGGTATAAATTTGACATCTCCCATCTAGTTCAACCCCCTCATTCCACAGATGAAAAACAGAACAGATCTTTCTTTCTTCCTGTGGCATTTTAAATTCAGCAACTCTAGCAGGGGCAACCGAGGAGAACCTCCATATCTGAAATGTTGCTGAGAGAGAAAAAAAAATTATAGCTCGGAATATTCCTGATGAGCTTTTAAGATATGCACTCAAATCCTTTAGCAGCCTTTGTATTCTGTAGCAGACTGGCTAAATGGAGAACATTTAAACAGACTTTGATCTCCTGTTTAGCTACAAAGTGCATCCCCCCACCCCCAGACACATAGAAGATTACAATAAACATATATAATTTGAGTATGCTTGAGAATTTAAAATGCACTGGGTGACAGAAATGTCTATAAAGTGAATATATAATATTTCAGAAATACAAAATGAATAAATACATAAAACAGCAATTAACATGTTATTTAAGAAAGGACAAAGATTTTTATCATTTTATTCTACTAAATGGTACAGATATCATCAGCCAAAGAAAGGAAAAGAAAAGCCCTTATTTATTTTCATACAGACACTTTATATCCTGGGGACTCTGTAACATTAACTAAAGAGATAGGGTCTGTCCCCGTTAAGAGTTTCCACACCCAATCTATCAACACTACAACCATCACCCAGCCCAATCACAAAGAATTCAGGCACATTCATTGCACAGGACAGAACGGTATAAATGGACAACAGATAAGCAGGAAGCCCAACCCCAGCCTGGTTCAGATACAAAGAACAAATTGTAGCATTTGACTAATACGCCAGCTCTTCTGTCATGCCAACTGCAAAGTGAATTTTATGGAAAACCAACTCCTTGAGAAATAGGTCTAATTAATTCAGTTACATAAATCCCAATGAAATATTAGGGAGAAGGGATGGGGGAGAGAGAAAAAGAGTGAAAGAGAATATGAGATTGAGAATAGGAGGAGAACAAGGAGGGTGAGAAGGAGGGATGAAGGGAAGGAATGAATGAAAATGAAAGATGTGAGAGTATGAAAAGGATGTGTTGGAGACGACCAGGTTTACCTTGAGGTCCCAAATGTTCTGACTTAAGAGAACAGGAAGCGTATTTATATTTTAATCAAATACATTGTTAAAAGTTTGGGGGGGGAAACAAGTAAAAGATGATCCACCACAAACAACTCTTCAATGCACAAATTGGTTGGATTACTTTCTTCCTCCAAGACACCCTCATTTGGATACCACCATCAAGATTTCTACCAAATGTGCTTTCACTAAATACCGTGCTCGTGACTTGTCATATATTGTGTGGTACGTTCACACAAAGGAATACTACTCAGCAATTAAAAGGAACGAATATATGCAATAAGATGGATGAATTGCAAATGCATTACGCTAAGTGAAAGAAGCCAGGCTGAAAAAGCTACACATTGTATTATTCCATTACATGACATTCCAGAAAACACAAAATTATAGGAACAGAAGGCAGATCAGTGTTTGTCAAGGGCTGAGATGAGAGGTGGGATTGAAGAGCATGGGAACACTTTGGAAGGTGATAGAACCGGTCTGTATCTTGAATGGGGGAGTGGTTACATGACTCTAAGTATGCATTTATAAACACTCATGAAACTGTAAACCTAAGAGTGAATTTTACTGTACGCAAAAAAAAAAGGTGAAAAACAAAAACAGATAATATAAAAACAAAAGTTAAAACCATCTGTAGTACCACTTTGGTTTTAATTATTTAAGTATTACATATTTTCCTGTTGTCTTGTTTTTTTAAAGATGTTTAATACATTATTCAAGAAATCGTTATTTAGGAACCATGACCTGCCAAAGGCTGTGACCAGGAAGCTGCTTTCTTCACTACAAAGGGAGATGGTCAAGTTTTAGAGAGGTGGCAACTCTAGCCCCCAAGTGAGATCTCCTCCTTGATGTACTCACAAAGTTTATAAGACTGAAAAGATAGCTTTTTAAAACTATGTGGAACTCAGTGTTAGTTAACGAGCTGCTCTGTACCATCCCAAACCATTTCACCTTTTGGAAAGGGTGCTATGAGCTGATGGCTCCATGAGGGAAGAGACTACATTTGTCTTATTTTTCACAGCCATTCTCAGCACCTAACATAACAAGCACTTGATAAGTACTCATAAAATCAGTGAAATAAACCTTGTCTCACACTCCACCCTTCCAGGAGAGAAAGTTCCTCAGCGGTTCAGTTCACCACCAGACGCCTGGCCCCTGGATTAAGTTCTTCTGTACAGTGAGCTGACGACCATCACGCCACCAGTACGGATCGCACAGAGTCAGTCCCGACAACTCTTCCGCTCAGCATCCTTCAAAACCCCAAGTCTTGTCTTCTATCAACCTACTTTTATTAACTGTTCCTCAGGGGACATGGTTCCAAACCGTCTCACATGACAGTCATTCAAAATGTGACATCCCAGTGAAGTCTGAACAAGGAATTATTGTCAGTGCCTTTAGGTGAGATGTGGTCATGTCAGAAAACACGCATGTTTCTTAGAGAAACATGTTTAGGAATGTCAAGCTAAAGTAACACGACGTCTGCGATTAGCTTTAAAATACTTCGGAAGAAAATAAGAAGAGAGAGAAGGAAGGTGGGAAGGAAAGAGGAAGGGAAGGAGGGAGAGAATTTAAGCAAAAGGAAAAAGAGATGAAGCACACACAGCAAGATTTTGATAATTGTTAAACCTATTATACAGGGATTATTGTACTATTCTTTCTACTTTTGAGAATGTTTGAAAATGTTCGTAATAATGAAAAGCTTTTAAGTATGATTTTGCAGGACAGGGTAGAGTGGGTTTATGCCCCTCATGTTCCTGACACACTGATTCTAACGTCATAGGAATTGGTTTCACACTGAGCTGTTGACCAAAACCTGTTTAACTTTAGGTTTTTTTTTTTTCTTTTTCCTATACACATCTCTCACTAGACAACCCCAACATTCTACACCTGGGTAGTTGGGTTTCTGGCTTTAACTAAGCGCAGGTCTGTTCATTTCTTTATTTTTATTTTTTTCTTTATTTTTAAATTCAGCCTATTACCTCTGTTTGAGCAGAAATTTGGGATCCTCAGTCTGCTTCCTAATGGCATGTAGCATCTAGTCTATTAGTTTCCAAATGCTGGACTCTGTCTGTATAAGAACCACCTGGGATTCTGTCAATTCTGCAGATTCCTGTGCCCCAACCATGGAAATTCAAATTCATTATGTTTGGGACAGGGCCCACACTCGCATTTTTAAAGCTTTCTTAAAACCAAACTAATATATTCATTACTTCTCCATTATATCATCAAGTAGGCTTTTTAAAAATGACAAATGACACCTAAAGATTGAGCAGAACCTCTTAATCGCATTTGAAGGAGGGAGGGAAGGAATGGAAATATTTATATTACCTCAGGTTGGCTACTCCCAAATCAAAAAGGCAAAGTTTCCAGTTCACAGGAGAAACTGATGGCTCTCAAGCTCTTACGAACATTTCTATAAGAGGTCATTTGTATGAGATGTAGGTATCCGCATTTTCACTTTCTGGGCCTACACCACGGCATCGCCTTTCTTGGTGGTCATGGAGACAGTTTTTGGTCCTGTATTCCCAGGCGTGTTACCTTGGAGGATGCGCCAGACGCAGCCATGCTGAGCTGCAACACTCGTTGCCTTGGGAAGTTCACTAGCCAGGCATTGGGAACATGGTAGTATTCTGTACTTTTCTCCTACTCTGCCTTTCCATGAACTCTCCGATTCCTTGCAACAGCCCTTTGAAGTAGGACTATGATGATCCCCGTATTTCAGAGGGGGAAACCAAGGCAAGGAAAAAGGAAGTAACCTGCTCGAGTAACACAGCTTCTAAGTGGCAGGGATAGGATTCACATCCAGGCGGTCCTGCTTCCAGGTCCCTGAGAGTCACCTCCTCGCACTGAATCATCACTCTGGCCAATAGGCAGGTCCTGCTGGACCCCAGTCATGAGAGCCATTCAGGAGGAAGGCAACGAGGGGACTGAGACCTAATCATAATTTACTTCCAGCAACTTGTCACATGCTCATACGTTTATCCATCCACCTGCCCACCTCACACTTGCTATATACAAGGCATTATGGTAATAAGCTCTGAGGACACAGATATAAAAAAGACAAAGTTCACACTCCAGAGAAACTCACAGTTGGGTGGGAGAGACAGCTCTATGGTATATGTTCATACATAAAAGAATGCACTGAGTGATGGAGCCTAGGTATGGAGAAGTGCCCAGGAACAGTGGAGTGAATAAACTGGACCAACACGGGAAGGTTATGTTAGCAGCATGTCCTGAAGAATGACTACAAATCCTTGAAATGGAAAAGGGGAGAAGAACCGTCAGGCAGATGCAACGGTATGGGCAAAATTATGGAGGCTTGAAAGAGACCGGGAGGGGCAGGAAAGAGACATTTCATAGGGCTAATTGGCATTGGCACCACAGACATTAGGGTCCAGACAATTCTGTGCTGTGGGGGCTGTCCTGTGTGTGTAGGATGCTGAGCAGCACCCACTGGATACCATTGGCAACCCCCTAGTTATGGCAACCCAAAGTCTCTCCAGATGTTGCCAAATGCCCCTAAGCCACAGAATCATCCCTTTGAAAACCTGGACTAACGAGAAAACCTGCAAGTACGTGTGAGAAAAGGGCGAGAAGGAAGCGGATGCCAGGGGCTGAAAGAAGCACAGGGAGGGAGGTTGGGCCTATATCATGAACTAAGCCAGTGAGGCAGGCTCCTCAAGTTCTAAGTCACCATCAGGCCACTCTGAAGCTCATTTCCTTTCAAAGGGCCTCCTCCCAATTCCAGGCTGCCTGCACAACCCACATGAGAAGCCATTATTTAGATAATTAATTTGGTTGCTCGCTTGGACAGATGATATACCTTCTTTGTAACCATGTGGTACGCAGAACTTTGCGATGACCCCCAAGATGCCTGGCCCCGGGGCTACACACACATTCTTCTAGTTTTTCAATCAAACATTAATGTATGTGCTGCTGTGAAGGGTTTTTGCAGATGTAACTGAGATACCAAAACTGTTGACCTTGCAGAGATCCTCAGTGAGCCTGACCTAATCCCATGGTCCTTTAAAAAGAGACTGGGGTCTTCCTGGAGACGCAGATGGAAAAAGTGAGGGGCATGCGATGTGAGAAAGACTCTGTCACTGGCTTTAAAGATGTGGCAAGGACCTAAACGCTGCCTTTACAAGCTGAGAGGGGTCCCTGGTTGATGATCAGCAGAGACACAGGGCCCTCGGTCCCGCACCACAAGGAAGTGAATTCTGCCCACAACCTGAGTCAGGTAGGAAGAACAGAAGAGGACAAGATGAGGGTGCAGAGGGCCAACACGCCGACTGCAGCTTCCTAAGAACCTGGGCAGAGAAGCCAGCCACATCATGCCTGAACGTCAAACCCATCCATGTGGTCTGAAGCTGCTAAATTTGGGGTAATTTGTTAGGCAGCAATAGAAAAATGAACACAACCTAGATCCTACAATCCTCCAAGCTCCACCTAAATCCTTCCTCTTTCATGAAGTCTCTCCCCACTGTGCACAGAGGGCAATTTCAAGTTGCCCCAAATCACGACACTCTCATGCTAATCCTGCTGCCCAAAGCCCTCCGCTTTTTGTGACATCTCATGTTGATCGACTACTGTCCTGTCTATGATGGAGTAGTTCCTGAACGATAGCACGTTATTTTGTCTGCTCCTCCCCTCCTCTTCTCTCTCCCCTGCAAAAGTCAGTACTGGGAAGGAACTTTTGAATTTCTCCCAGTGCCTGTAACAGTGTTAAGCCCACTGGAGACACTTAGTAAATCATTACTGAGTGACAGCCACGGGTCCCACGCTCACCTGCACATAGGGGAGGAGGTGTCCATACTACTGCCAACATTTACACCATGATTGAACTGACTTGGAGCAATATGCCAGCATTCAAAATTTCAATAATTACTTACATGACATCACTCTCATGGGTGATGATGACAGTTAAGTCACAGTGCCATCTCCTGGGTCATTTAACTCTCAGGGTCAAGTGACTAATGAGTGACTATGAGCTGGTAGCCAAAGTCTCAATGCTCTTCACAGTTAGGCTCCCTTTCTGCTCCTCTCCTCTAGACATAAGCTTGGGGTGTCCAGCTACTGGGCTTGGAGTTTACTATCGTCGTTAGGAGATCCAATTTGGGCGGTTTCCAAAAAGAAGCTTTCCATTAGCATTGTCCATTAAATGTTCTATCCTCCTCTAGACGGGCAACAAGAGAATTTCAAGACTTTACTTTTCTCTAGGAAAATGAAGAGTGAAAATAAAGGAGTACATAGAAACTATTAACTAAAATAAGTTACATCCAAAGCCATCCCTTACCCTTACTGAGCAGACTGGTCTTCACTATGAAATTGAAAATTCAAAATAATTGAACACTTATCAAAATCTATTTGTAGTATAAAGCTTTCACCATTGAATTTCTTTCCAGGATTGGATTCTAGAATTAGAGCTCCTGGAGCCTGAATTTACCCACCAGCCGATGTGTAGTTTCATTTTTGTCATTATCAGCAGGTCAATTAATATGACTCTAATAATTGCAATCCCTGGAGTTAATTATGTCTCAAAATTATCTATGCTAAAGAACAAATAATTACGGAGAAAACCGAGAGCCTGAACTTGTAAGCAGTGGAATCACAGCTTTCCTGGGTGGCATAAAAATCATCAGGCTGTAAAACGTCAGCCTTCACTCTGGCTTCATTTAACTCTCTAGTGAGTTGTGCCAATAAAACTAAACAGGACCACAAGTTCCCGAGCCGAGTACCAGGGTCTTGGGAAGGCGAGATTCCCGTTTGGTAAATGTGAGAGATGGAATATAAGTGTTTCTGGAAAATTGTTACTCATAGTAACTAATTCTCTAGATGAGGGTGGGAATGTTTCCCAGCCATGTTACCACCCAGGTCCAGCTTCCATTGCAAATACCATTAAATAACCACAGAACTCTTTCCAGCTGGGCCTGGAACAGGCTCAGAGTCTTTCTCAACCCAACTCTGCTGGAACGAAAGCCCCTTCCAAATGGTCCCAATTGGCCTGCAAGATAATATCAATTTGCCTCCTGTTGAATTAAATGTACTGACAGTTCCCCTTCTTCACCTATGCTCTGAAGCCATGCTTGTATTTGGCTGGTGGTGATGATGATGATTACAGGAAAGGAAAAAGAACAAAAAGACAAAGAAACAGCACATCTCCTCAGCTCTACCCTGCTCTCTGCTTCCAGAAATCATTAGGTCCTCAAAAACCACTCTTTTTGGGTAGTTGAAATTTCTAAGTGTTTTGCCCTTCAAACTTCAGAGCAAAGAGAGGAGGCATCGTCCCAGTTTTCCATGAAGGCTCTTCTATCTGTGTCCGTCCTTTTAGGAATGTCCTTCAAGATTCCGTCCTGGGCTGTCTTCTCCATTCTCCAAGGGTAGGATTATGACGCTTCCCTCCCCCTCCAGCGGCTTCTGTCACCCTGTCAGCAGACTGATTCACTCAGTACCGGGTGCTGTACTAGGTGCTGGAGATGTAGCAGCGAGCAAAACAGACACGGCCTTTGTCCTCCTGGGGCTTACATTCTCTTGTGGTGGAGAAAGACAACAAGCAAATAAGACAGTAAGTACTAAGAGACGAAATGTGTCAAAAGAGGAGAAGGAAGGACGGAAAGGCACAGAGGTGCAAGCTTAGAAAGCGCTGATCAACTCAGCTCTCCTTTCCAGCCCAGAGATCTCGCCTAAGGTTGAGGCTCATCTGTCTAACTACCTTCTGGGTATCCCCACCGGGAAGTCCCACAGGCACAAAATCACCACATCTACCATCGATACATCATTCCCTTCCAAGTTTTCTTCCTCAGCAGAACCATCCACCCAAACTCCTAAGTCAGACACCAGATGTCATCCTTATCTCCTTCCACTCCCTCTACATCTAAAGAGCGTCTAAATACCCCTCAACACTGTTCACTTTTCTATTTCTGCTGCCATGCCCTGAAATAGAAAATGCCTGTATTGTTCTCTTTTCTCTGGACTGCTGTGCCAGTCTTACTGCCAGAAATTGTGCCTCTTATCCCATCCCATCCCATCCCAATCCCAGTTTGCATATTGTGGCTGGAATGATCTTGCTAAATGATCCATCAGATCATGTTGTTCCCTGCTCAAAACTCTTTAGAGCTCCCGAATGCCCTCAGGTAAAGGAACCCAACTCACAAAGTCCTTACTTACAATGCCAGCTTTATCAAAACTGTCCCTCAACTCTAGCTAAACTGATCTGTTGCAGGTCTTCTGTTTTCCGATTCTTACTGCTCCTGCTATCTGACACAAAGTTCAGTGCTTTGCCCTGAGTGATGCCTACTCATCTTCCAAGTCGAATTCTGGACATCGGGGAAGCCGGCCTCCACCTTAGGAGACCTTCGCAGGTAACTTGTCTGTTAAGTAACGTGGCATTCAGCATGCTGTCTGGCACACAATAGGCATACCATCAATACTTCTTGAATAAATAAAGATGTCAGTGGAATCAACAAATACTGTATATACCAATGATTACTGATTGATGGCCAGTTAGATTTGTGTAATTGTAACCAATTTCTTTTAAGTCTCAGGTATCCTGATTCATGTGTCTTCAGTGATCCAAGCCTCTGGGGGCAGGAATTCCCATGCCAGAGCAAGTCATTTATTCCCTCTGTGCCTCAGTTTCCTCGTTTATCAAAAGAGAATAATAATTCCTACTTTGGGGAGATGTCATGGTGAGAAACTGAAATTGTGGATTGAAAGACCTAGCATATGGAAGGTACAAAGGAAGTAATGGTAGCACCCATTATTTAAAAAATAAAAAATTCTGCCTGCCAGTTCTACAGCAAAATGTTTTCTGAGACAGGTGTCATTTCCTGGAGGTCATCGCACCTATGGGAAAACGGAGAGAATGAGTAAAAATGCCTCCTCTTTATCAAATGCCGTCCTTTCCTTTGAAGATCTCTCTAGCACTTTGGACTTGCTATTCTGTTTTTATTCTGTGTTCATTTAGCTTTAAGCTCACAGTCTTTATTTTAATACACGCTGCATTTTAACAACTAGGTCAAAGCCATTTTATACTTGCAATATGATTACCATAGTAATCGCTGTATTTTATAACCTGCAAAATGCTCCCAGGGAGGCCAGTAGGGACAGCTACAGTTTGTAACAAAAATAATAATTTCAGCCTTGCAGAATAAGCTCCTCTTAAAAACTCTCTTGTTGCAAGTGTTAATTTTTGAGGCTCCCACAATATTTAGAAATGGCAAATGCTAATGACTAACTGAAGACAGAGTTTTACCTGAGTATATCTGTACCTTTAGTAGCTTTATGTTTGGAAAGTTAATATTAGTAATAATAGTAGTAGTAAGAGCAGCAGCAGCAGATGCTTATGAGTATATAATGCTTGAAGTAGGCTGTCTGAAAAAAACGGTCTGAATAATTTCCCTGACTGTACACATGCTCTTGAGTAGCCATACTGACTCTGGGCTTGGCTCTGGAAGTTGCTTCGACCAATGCGATATTAGCACATGAGACAGAAGAAAGGCTTGAAAAGCAGTTGTGCATTTGGGCTTTGCCCTCCGGCTGCTGCTGAGAACCCTGTGACCACAACCATGTGCACAAGCCCAGCTGCCACAGTCCCAGCTGCCATCACCTCACTGCCATCACACTAAACAAGTAAGGAAAGCCATCCTGGACCATCCAGCCCCAGCCTAAGTAGCCCAGACTGGAAGAACGTCCAGCCAACCTGAATCATGAGAAGTAGTAACTGAGTGTTGTTCTAAGTTACTATATATTATACTTTGTTACATAGCATAAGTTAACTGATAACAGTGTTTACCAGTGATAGGCATTCTTCAAAGTGCTTTACATAAATCAACTCATTTACTGCCTACAGACACCTTCTGGGGGCACTACGGTTATTTATCTCACAGATGAGGAAATTAAACACACAGAGATCTGATGACTAGCTCAAGGTCACACCGTTTGAATGTGACTGGGCCAGAAGTTGAACCCAGTCAGTTTGGCCCGAGGGTACCTGCTCCAAACTACACAAGTGACTCTCAACTCTGTTTATTTGTCTTCTACAGAAATATTTATTTTATACGATAGTTATGAAAAACATTGTTTAATGTGAACAATTATATCAATGATCAAGATCACAAAATACTACTGTGCCCTAAGGAAATACCACAGGAGCACAGTTTGGATCCCGAAAGCAGTAAATCAAAACTACCTCCAACCACCCATGCACCAAATCCCATTTAAAAATTCTGACTGATACAATATAACCTTTGGAATGAATTCTGAAAATATAAACTAAACAAGCTTCAACCACACATTATTTAAAATTTTTAGGTCATACACTTTCTCAATTCTTCATATATTTTATTTTAGTCACTTACATCATGGAAGTAAGACAAACTTTTGAAATATAAAGTATATAAAGTAAAAGTGAGTCTCTCCTTTGCTCTCTCCCTTTAACCTCACTTGGCTAAAATGACAAATTATTTATAATGTCATGTGCATTTTTATACTTTTCCTTTAATTATGCAAATATAGTTCTAAAGGCCTATCAAGTTACTATTCCTTAAAATTGAAAGTAAGAAAAAAGTCAGCTGACGATAAGCTAAAGAGCTTATTTTATAAAAGCCTGGGTTCATTATAATCAAGTATCTATGACATTAACTGTACTTTAATGCTCAAAGTGACAATTATTCCTTCACTTTACACAATCAACAGAAAGGTTACTTGTATAACATATATACAAGAAGCCAGTTTTCTGGGGGCTTTTTTGGTCTAAAATAGAATTCCTATCTAAAAGGCACTACTCTACCTTTTAGAACTGAAGTCACACTCAGGATGGCCATGCCAGGATGGCAGTCCCAGAGATCTAAACCATGTCATTAAAATCTCTCTCTCTCTCTCTCTCTCTCTCTCTCTCTCTCTCTCTCTCTCNNNCACACACACACACACACACACACACATCAGAAAAACAAACAAACAAAAACAGCGAATGCACAATACAAAAATGAGAGGTCATCCCAGTCCATGTAAGAGCGCAGCTGAATTAAGGAATAAATTCTCTTAACAGAGTGTCAATATACGTGTATTGGAAGTAGATAAGAACCATGGGGAGTCAAGTGAACACTAGCATCGGACACATTCTTTTTTATCTGCTTTGCCCTGTTTTCCTTGTTCTTAACAATACACTGTTCTAGAGAATATGTGGATAAAGAATGAGGTCAGATGGAGAAAATTAAGATACACCTCAGATACCTAAGGGCAGCCTATTGAGACCGAGAAAGGAAGGTGCTCCTGACTCTACTATGTGGATAAGATAAACATGAAGGCACTATTCTATTATTTTCATAAGAAATAAACTCTAGTCTTCAAGGGCCCTAAAGCCCACATTAAAATTCAGAATAGAGCTGGTGAGCAACATGTTAAAAAAATACATATCTATATATATAAATAATTTTAAGTCCATAATTAAGCCATGCGTCTGTAGTTTAGATGGGTACTTAAGGGATGATGATGAGAAGAGCATTAACTTAATGCAGGAACCACTACTCAGTTGTTTATTTTTCCCAGTTCATCCTTTCAGGACATCTTTATTGAGCACCTACTATATACCAGGTCATGGGACAGGTCCTAGGAATGTGAGAGTGAACAAGACATAAAGTGAGAGAGAAGACTTATCCCACAGGAGTGGACAAAAGATGGCAAGTATGAAAAGATTGTATAGCTGCTGAGTATTTTCCCTTCTGAAAAGTCTAATACTAAACACATCAACCAGTAACAAGTAAATAGTCAAATAGTAAACAAGTTAACAAGGAATGGTTAATAATGAAGGTCATGAGATTTCACTGGATTCATTCATTCCTTGAACACCCCTCTGTGCTGAGCACTGTAACAAGTGCTGAAGCATAAAGGGAACGGGACATGGTCCTTGTCTTCAGAGGGTCCGTGACACTATGGAGGAAAACGCGAGTAGGAACACAATGGCATGGAGTCACATAGAAAGAACATCTAACTTGGCTGTACGGAGGAGGTCTCCCTAGAGAAGGTACACCTAAGCCAATACTCAATGATGAGGTGCTCTGTGGACTTTTAAAATGGAATTCCATTTAGAATATTTAATTTCTAGCCAACGATTCAAAAATTCCCTGCATTGAACGAGGGATAACCTGAATCAGAACCCCAGCACAATAAATCTCCGATTTTAATGTACATCCAAGTCACCTGGGGTCTTGTGCACACGCAGATTCTGACTCAGTAGGTCTGGGCTGGAGCTAAGATTCTGTATTTCTAACCAGCTCCAGGTGAGACTGAGGCTTGCTGGTCTGGGGACCACACCTGGAATAGCAGGGCCCTAGCACAAAAGGGTCCCTGGCCAACAGATGTGTTGTGCTTGGCTCATGTAGTGTTCCAGAAAGTCTCCAGTAGTTGGCAACCTGTAAACATCAGTAGATTTTATATAAAAAGCAGGATTTCCAGCATCTTTGGAGAAATTTATATCAGAGAAAGTGAACCCTAAATTTCCTTCAGGCGCCGGAGGTTCTCCGCAGTGGCCTCCGCTCCCACAGAAGCTCCCACCTTCACTGCCTTCACTCTACATGCCTTCCTGCCCCTAGGTATCCAGCAGTTTGGAAGTGTTAACAACCCACCCAAGCACCCAACATTCTTTCAGGAGCAGCCTGCACACCTGGCAGGAATTGGTGCCATTCATTTATAATAAGAAAGGACCAACAGCCTTTTATGGAAACAGCACAGGTTTCTGTTGCCATATTCATCTGGCTTGGCAAGTGCCTCAGCTGCTCCAAGGTGGCATTTCAGTATGCCCCATTACAGAGATAACAGGGCATTTATGGATGGACGTGCATGGACAGTGAGATCGAATGGCCGCAAGGCATTAAATGCCAGTCTGAGGTGCAGCTCAGGAAATTCTCAACTGGCTGAGGATCCTAAGAGCTCACTCTCATCCTTTAAGATGTCAGCACCTGAATGCATCTGGAAACACTTCTCAAACTGGAGCTTTGGCCAGGAGTGGGGGCGGGATTCCACCTGGAGAGAATGTGTGTGTCTGCAAACGTGTGAGTGGGTGCAAGCAGACAGACCACACATCTTTTCATTGTGGAATATTAATCTGTACACTGGCACCTTGCTACTTTTACATTTGAACGATGTCTCTTCATTTGGATGATATAGAAATGTTCTGCTTTGTGGCGCAGGCTTCTATTATACAATGGCCAAAGCCCTCATGAGATGTCCCTGCCACCCATGTAGTGACAGACAGAGCAAAATGGACTGATAAAATTTTTAGTATTAATTGATGAAAAGTATACCAGAAATCACCCATTCTCTGGTACTTCCGATGCCTGATGTGTCTGTCATTTCCTATGATGAGAAAGATTATTACTGTGGTAGGACTGGAATTAGGCTTGTGAAAAATAAAACCTGCAGGGCGACCGGGTGGCTCAACTGGTTTGAGCGCATGCTCTGAACAACAAGGTTGCCAGTTCAATTCCTGCATGGGATGGTGGGCTGTGCCCTCCGCAACTAGATTGAAAATGGCGACTGGACTTGGAACTGAGCCGCGCCCTCCACAATCAGACTGAAGGACAATGACTTGACTTGGAGCTGATGGCTCCTGGAAAAAACACACTGTTACCCAATTAAAAAAATAAAAAATAAAATAAATAAAATCAAATCTGCAAAAGTCTCTTTTGTTTGTGACTGCTATCATGCATCTTGGTCATCATTACTTTACTAGGGCCATATTTATGAGCCTTTCTTGGATTTGAACCTATCTTTACCTATCACTGCTAAATCATTAGATCAAAGCTTAGCATTTTCATAGAATCCATAGTATGAAAGTAAATGGAGTAAAATATTTAAAAAAATAATTGACAATGAATAAATGCTTAAAGCAACCTCAGGGGAAAAAACAGAGCTTGACCACATGCATATTAATAAATAGACATGATCCCACCATACACAGTCATGTTAATTTTGTGATAATAGTAAGAAGGAACCAGGAGAACCCACATCCCTTCGCACACACAGAGTTAGGGAATATTAAGATACCCCAGTTTTTCTGTTTGCTTATAATACATAAATCCCAATTTTTAAAGCTTTTCCAGATAATGGACTTTGGCATAAATAACAAACACATAAGAAACTGCTCCAAAACCAAATTGGTCAAGACTACAGAGAAGCCTAAGTAAAACTAAGTGGACCCCAGAAGTTCCTCTCCAATTATTACCAACAATTCTTAATCATATGGTCTACGAGTGAATATCACTGCATTAAGCACAATACTAAGCATTCACTTACCACAACTGGGACTAAATGGTCATGTGATCATCTGTTCCAAGTTGTCTTCCCGTCTATAAAAGCACAAGATGGCAAGGCCTGTGTTTATGCATCATCATAACACCAGGTTCACACAACGCCTGGTATACAGCAGGCACTCAGATATTTATGCATTCATTGAACAAAGAGACATTAAATGAGTGGATAAAACTGGGCTGGGAAGTTGAACTCAAAGTGGGAACTCAGAGGACTACAGATTCCCTGTTATTACATTTAAGGAAGGCATTGATACATTGAACGGAGTCACATCCTGACACTCATCATTGAAGAAAACTAGGAGCAAACAGTTCAGGTAGGATTATAAGAGAGGTTCGCTAATCAGGAAGACATTCCTAGTCTGGGATATAAGAACTAGTGTCAGGTCCTAATTATCACCACTGCTCTTTTCAAGTACCAAGTGCAAACTTGGGAACTGGAATTTTTAACGCAAGTCAAAATGAAGAGGTTGACATTTTTTTGAAAATGCACTAAATCAACTATTTTCTTTTTTCAACTGAAATTCAGTAGTTTTTCAAAGCTCCCAGAACTATGGAACATTCAAATATTCTGACCGGCGACGAGTATACCGCGATACTTAACAAAAATCTTAAAGGCTGATTTGACTCTGACTTGCTTCAATAACAACAACTAGGCCCAATTGAGAGCTTTGGAAGGGAGTGTGAAATTCAAATGCAATTCAAATATAAGGTGGATGGATTCCTGAGAAAGGGAGAAGTGTCTTGGTCACGTGTCTCAGTGTGTTACAAAAATTTACAACATGTGCAAAGAATGGGGTGGCTATCAACTCTGCACATATTATTTGAAACAATCTTTCATGGGTCAAAATGATCAAATGCAGATAAAAGTATTTCAAGACGAGATAAAGAGACTAGCTTATCCACAGCAGTTCTAATCCTAACCATGAACAGGAAGGCGATGGTTTAATTTCTTAATTTCTTTCAAAGGAATAGGATCATATTTAATATCTATCATGCAATTGATGGGTTTAACTTCTGGGGCCTCTAACCCTAAAATGGCTAAAAATATACTTTTGCCCTTAACTACAAAGTAAATCCATCTCCAGTAGAAAAGGCCTGAGATACCTGGGTGTGAATTCCACACAAAATTCTGCTTATCTTCAGGTTGCTGAGATTGGCCTTCTTTAGGTGACTAGACGGGGAAGATATGAAAAGCTTTCCTGAAAAGCTTTAGCTCAAAAAAGTACATACTTATGAAATAAACTTTGATACCAAAAAATAAAATAAACTTTGCAGTATGTACTTAAAGCTTGATCCACACCCAGAAAAGTTTGTTCTGGTGGAAACACCTAAATCAGATACCCAATGCAGCCGTGTATCAAATGGCCAAAGCCAAAGTAATAGTATCTTTTAAACAAATGTCTTTTAACTAAATTATGATAATATAATCCAAGATCTACTCATATTTTCAAATAATGAAATGCAGGCAAAAATTCATCATCTGGAGTCATTTGTCTCACGCCAATTATGATAAGCTTCTATGAAAAGTTCCATTACAAAAAGAGGGGGACTATTCCTCTATAATTAGGATGCCCAAAGACACCACATAGATAATATTGAACTGGTTGCCTTTAATACCGAAGGAGTTTAATGACCTGGGCCAACCCCATTAGCAAAATGACCTTAGAAATTGTGACCACATGTGAGTCAAGATTTCAAACTTAAGTAGGTTTTCATTTGAATATCTAGAAAAGTTGTGGCCCTAAGTGACAGAAAGATTTTGTAAAAAAAATGCCATTTTCCAACAAGTTCAAAAACCATTAAAGTTAGCTGGCAAGATATTTTCATTCCTTAAGAGACAAAGAATGCAATATCCAAGCAGTAAGCTTGGAGCAGCTTTGAAGAGTGTTCTGTGTGTTTGTAACCTCTAACTTACATCTGAGGGCCCTGGGCTATCTGACCACCCACATTATTAATTTATGGAGTCAATTATATAGGAACTATTAATATAAATAGGACTCGGGGTTGCCTAGCAGCATTAAAAATAAGAATCCAATCCACATCCCACCTGAAATTTCTGATCATCATACAATCACAAGGTATTCCCCAAAACTGCTTAGGATGACAAACGTTTCCCTACTGGATAACAATCTTTTCCATCTTTTAACCCTGGTAAGATTTATAATGAGATATAAAATATTTAAAAGAACCAAACCTATAATCTTTATATAATTTGTGTTATGGGATCTGTACACGTTTGTTACTTTAAATCATTTTAACAAGAGAATTTGCCCTATTCAATAACAGGTTGTTCTTATAATCCCAATTTAAAATGCTTGAGTAATTGGTATAGATTTATAATTTTAAACTAAAATCATATGACATTTACATACAGTTTTAGAATATTTGTCAACTTATTGTTTACCATATTTAAAAGTTTAATTTGTGAGAATTATAAGAATTATTAAAAGGGAAGGGGAAGGGCATTTTTCTTAGGGAAGGAGGGGGGTCAAGTCAGATGACATAAAAAGAAGCCAAATATTCTGTACTTGTGAATACAGAATATTAAATATAAAGAATTTAATTAAGTTTATAAATGGGAACTGAAGATTTATAAACATGATAGAATAGTAAGATCTGAATGCTGAACTTGAAGAAAAATTAGGTTTTTCAAATTAACTGAATATTAAGTTGCTTTTAAAACCAAAGCAATCTCAGGCCGGCCGAGTGGCGCGATGGTTAAGAACTTGCTTGGGATGCCAGAGGGCCTCGGTTCGGATCCCACATATGAGGGCCAGTGACACTGCCCTCCACAGCTAAGATGCTGAACAACAGCTCAACCTGGAGCTGGGCTGCCGTGAGNCTGGGCTGCCGTGAGTCGCTGGCGACGGCGTAGGCTGCAGTCCCTGTGGCAGTGGGTTGCCATGGGCTACCATATGTAGCCAGCAGCCAGCGTGAGCGGCCAGCAGCCAGCGTGAGCGGCCGTCCAGAAGCCGGCGACTGATCTGCCTCACCAGGAAGAGCGCAATGATGGTGACAACTTGGGCCAGTGAAGCAACACCCTCCACAACTAGACTGAAGAACAAAACGACAGCAATTTGTCTGTTCCCCTTCCCCCAATTCCCCAGCACTGTTCCCATCCCCCCAATTCCCCAATAAAAATCTTAAAAAAAAACCAAAAAAAAAAAACCAAAGCAATCTCTAAGTAATCCTTCCTTGAAACAAAACTGCCCTCAAGGGGCTCCAAGAAACTCACATAGGTCCCTGCTGCTAAGGTGACCTTTGAAGGGGTTCAGAACAAGTCTCCCCGGTATGTGCCACATTGGCATATGGGTTGTTTTGAGCCAAAGACAATCAAGGCCCAAAAAGACTCAGGAAGAACTGATTACCTCCCCTTTCACTGCCTAAAAGAATTTCGACAGGTCTGGCCCAGAAAGAGCAACATCACCAGAGATAACTGGGCTAGGTGAATGTGGGCTAGGTGCGGTGGGCTGGGGGAACCCAGGCAGGGTCTGGAGGCCAAAGTCAGTCCTCTCATGTCCCATTGTCTCTACATGGCATGGCAAACGTTTGTTTACCAAATATTTGCTCTTTCCAACTTCCTACCCTTTGAAGTTCCAGATCCTACCTCTTTCCTTAGCTCAGAACGGCACATAGCCATTTTTGCCTGACTGCCTGTGGGTCTCATATTCTTATGAGGCCCCTGTGCATACAAAATTAAATTTGTTTTTCTCCTGTTAATCTATCTTATGCTAATTTGATTATTACACAAGCCAAAGAACCTAGAAGGGTAAAAGAAAATGTTTTCCTCCCCCACAGTAGGCATAGTTGGCAGGATAAACGTCCCTGGCTGGACCCTGCTCCTCTGAGGCTGCTACAGCTGAGAGATCCTGGGACCTGACAAGTGCTGGCAGAAGGTAAAAATTCTCGCCACATCAGTCTCTTGGATCTCTGCCTGCAGGATCAGATGGAAACGAAAGTGATGATTTTTTTTCCTTTCTAAATTTAGATTAGCTGAAGAAAATATTTGTAGAACTAGTTCCTTGGGTCTAGGGACTCTGGTAAAGATTTGTTGTAAGTGCTCTTGGTTTTTTATTGATCCTTTTCCTCCCAGAGGACATCACTGTTTTCCTTTGTCTCTGTCTCTTGTGTCACTTGTCACAAGGTGGAAAACCACAAGGCAGTGTGCAGGCATAGGTCCTATAAACCTGCTGTTCAAGCTGGCCTCATAGACTGGTGAGTTCGTGGTTCTTGCGAGCCTGGAGTCTGTTTGGACAATCTTTGCTGTGGGTTAATGAGCACAAGATGTAAAGGCTGTTGCTAAAAGACATCTTAGAAGCCAAGGACACAAAATTGGTGGGTATAGGTCGAGCATTTAAGAGCTGTTAGAGCACTCATCACCTAACCCGAAGCCTCCTGTGTTAGGATAAGTTGGTCACGGAACGGGTTACGTTACTTACCAACCTCAAGAAAATTTTCATGCTGCAAGGTGCCCTGTAAAAACACCATACAACCTCCAACCTAGCGACATATCCCTCCTAAGTATTAGTTTGGCCCCAAGAGAACTAAGGCTTAGCTAAAGCAGTTAATGTTCGCATATTTTTAAAAACAGAGAGAAAGAGAGATAAGGTGTTCCTTTTTGTCTTGTTCTATCTTGAGAACTTAGTTTTAAGACCAGGGAGAATATTCTCTATGGGCTCTGCCATGCAGTAGGCACATGTACCAGGTGCCTTTGGCATCTAGTGGAACAGACCTGGATTCTGAGCAGCTGTAGCTGGTTGGTTAAACTGTTCTGTAAAAGGGCAGATAGAAAATAATTTGGGCTTTACAGACCATGTGGTTTTCACTGCAATCACTCAACTTGGCCACAAAAGCAGCCATAGACATAAATGACTAGGCATTGCTGG
This sequence comes from Hipposideros armiger, assembly GCF_001890085.2. NCBI lineage: Eukaryota > Metazoa > Chordata > Mammalia > Chiroptera > Hipposideridae > Hipposideros > Hipposideros armiger. The sequence continues at coordinate 510,719 of NW_017731928.1, read as the reverse complement.
GTCTCAAACATCTTTATTTACAAAAAAGGCCCAGATTTGGCCTGTGGGCCACAGTTTGCCAAACCATGGTCTGGAGTCCAGGGGCTACGCTATGCAGAGGGATCAATTCTCTGCTTTGCTAGAAGACAACTGAACACAGTCTCCATCCTGAGAGGTGGAGATTTCACCCAGCCTGACTTCCCAGCAGTAGCAAGCAGCAGATTCCCATAACACCTCTGCCGGCCTCATCAGATACACCCTTTCTCTTAAGGTCAGATGGTTATGTCTCAATCGGAAAATTTCCCAAAAGGCTTTTTCCTTTTGGTACAAAGAAATCAAATTTTTAAAAGGGTTTAAAAGTGTGAAGTTTTTTGGTGAGTTAAAAAAAAAAATTGGCCTTGCTTTTCAGTTAACACAGTTGTGTGAATGCAACTGGCTTTAGCCCGTTAACAGATTAGGATGCTTCAAATTTTAAGACCATCTGAGCCAGTGACTATGTGATGATTAAGCATGTTGGACTGCAGTTCTCTAACTGGACAATTACACTCAGCAGACATGCTCAGTCTTGTTATCAGGAGCAGCGCGTTTATTGCTCAACTATGAGTTAAGGCTGGGTGTCCCATTTCAAAATCTCCATTTTTCCCATCAGGTGTTCTCACAAAAATCTGAATACTAGGGTTAAAATAAAATAGTTATTGCATTATTTTCTTCTCTTTCATTTTTCCTGTCACAAGCAGGAAAGAGGCTATCCACACTTGGCAAGCAAACTCACAACAAGCTTTAGGAGTTGGTTTTGTGAAGGTGCTGGAGTCAGGCAGTTTTACATCCTCTGTTGGTTAAAAAGAAATGTGGAGAAAATAAGAATAATGCAAACCAGGCAACTGAAGGAAAAAGTGTTCATTATGGGCATTTATTGATTCCCATATGCAAGATACTGTGGCCAAGTCCTCACAAGGATTATCTCCCTTAATTTCAATACAGTGTTGTGAAGAGAGAAGCAAATATTGAGATGAAGAAACTGAGGTTCAGTGAGGTCAAAGGTCATGCAGCTTTTTTAAAGGGAGGATGTGGGTTTAAACCCTTGGATACCAGACCCCACAATCTTAGCTAATACTTTAATTTAAATTAATCCAAATGAAGCAGAACTCAAGGACTGTGCTAGGAGTCCTTCTCCAGCCGTCTCCAACATTTGCTAAGGGCAGAAGCTGCCGCTGCCTCCTCCTCCCACATGCAGGGCTGGGTTTTGTGCCCTGTACTGCCTGATGCTCTGACTTGACCTCATCATGCTGTATTATAAACTGTACTGCTTGCCCCTCTGTCTTCCCAACTAAGTATAACCCAGGGTTCTCAACCTCTGCACTATGAACACTTCAGGCCGCTGAGTTCTTGGGTGCAGGGGCCTGTGCTGTGGGTTGTAGGATGTTTAGCAGCCTCCCTGGCCTTCCACCTACTAGATGCCCGTAGCGAACCCCACCTCCACCCCACTGCTGGGGGTAGGGGCTTGGGCAAAATTGTTCCTGGTTGAGAATCATTGCTATCAAACCCCTTGAAGACAGGGTTTCTGTCCTTGTTACTGTTTACTTACTGCCTGATGCAGGGCTTGGCACACAGTAGGTGCTCAACAAATATTAAAGTCACTGCATAATGTCTTTCTCCAGCTAATAACATTGCTGCTATTGGTTAGATGGCTCTAGGGGCCTCAGAACAAAATCTGAGTCTAAACCTTCTATGTGCCATTTTGTTTAGATGTTAGGTTTCCATGACAGCTGCAGTCATCTTTACCCCTCATAATTCATCCATGATAAATTGTTAATTTTATCCCCTAACTTTTTCTCACATCTGCCTGTCCTCTTCATGAAGAGATTTACTTTCTCATTCTACAGACCCTACATCATCCTCTGCAGGTAGGGTGAAAGCAGCTTCACAAATGGTCCGTTGATAGGTTCCCCAGAACCAGCTCCTGAGTTTCCAGTAATCGCACTGTTCCTCCATCAGCTCTGCGCCTCTGGAGCTGACAAGGGTGCTGAGGGGCTTACCAGCAATGTGGCCAGCAGGCTAATAAAACCTGGATTTGTATGCAATGCAATTAAAATCCAGCCTCCCTGGAGAGCCCAATTCACCCAGTGGACTTTTTCTACTCAGAGACTATGGAAACACAAGTCAAAGTTATTCTTGGTCTCTTCTTCATTCAACAGACCCTTCCTGACAGCACCGTAAGTGCCAGGGGCTGCATTAGGAGCGGAGACTGATAACCACCACTTGTTACAGGAGCCTGAGCGGTGGATCACATTGTGATGAGCAGCTTTTTACTAATCTCCTATATACTTAGGAGAATTCACCATGTTATTATTACAGGGCTGCTCCGCTGATAGCACATTTCAGGGAAAGGCAAACGAGGCCTTTTATTCCTTGCATTTGTGTGCAGAATCACCATTCTCAAAGCATAATTCTGATTCCAAACATCACTGCAGGTCAAATTCCATTATAAAAAACTCCTAATGCATATGTAGGGGTAGGATTTTGTTGCCTGAAATGAGGAGGCCATTGTTTGGCAGAGATTTGGAAATCCTGTTACCATATAAAGATTCTGTTGTGTTGGGGTTTGTTGTAATGGGATTTGGCCTACAACTGAACTGAGAATTAGCAAAAGGCCACTTTTATTTCCTGAATCCTAGTGCTGGAGGGTACTGGCACTGGCACCAGCTTTCTCCTAATGAGGCAATTAATACTGCAACATGGTCTGCCTGAAACACATTTCACTGCTTTGCTCATCACAAGGTAGGATGAGTAATAAAATATCAAAAGGCAGCCAGATAAACATTAAAGTAAAGGGAAGAGAGGCTGTCGACAAGAGATCATTTTTATTCTCCCTTTACGTAACAAAAAAGAGTAAATCACAACTCAAGCCACATTTTATAAAGTGTTATCCACACCCAGGTTCTGCTTGTACTGTATTACTTTCAATCACGCTCTCATGCTCTCATCCAGCCCAGCTAGAGGAACATGTATGTTATAATTAAAGACACTGAGTCCTTCGGGAAACAAACTCAGAAAGGTGAGTCATCCTCTACAACTCACTTAAAAGAGAAAAATATTCTAAAAGAGCAGCTGACAAACAAGGCTATCAAATACCAAGAAGGGTTTTAGCTATTTGGGAGGGTACCTGGTATAGATATTATGAGTTGAGATAAAATAAAACATCTACTTGCCAATCTATAGAATGTCAAAGAAGTTTGGACCCTGGGGGCAAATAGTGTATCTACTGTCCACTTTTCAGGTTAACAATTGTCCTCGTCGCCTTAAATTTAGAGGTATTTCATCTAAAAAGATGTCAAGAGGGTAGAGAAAAATGTACTTGAAAATATCATTAACATACAATTTAACAGTAGTTTATCTTATTTCCCAAAGTTTCAGATATTCTACACATATTTAGGACCTTCAAAATAAAGGACAAAGAGAGCACAATGATCACAATACCAACAGGGGCCAGTGAAGCGACGTCCTCCACAACTAGACTGAAGAACAAAAGGACAGTAACTTGTCTGCTCCCCTTCCCCGATTCCCCAATGTCGTTCCCTCCCTCAATTCCCCAATAAAATCTTAAAAAAAAAGAACCATAAAAAATATTCTCCACACTAGCATGAGAAAGAAAATATAAGCTCTAAAGATTTAAAAATGAATAAGCTACCCTAGCTATCAAGATTTTAAACACATATATCTTTGTACTAGTAACTTTTTAAACACACATATCTTTTAATCTAGTAAATTTGAGGCAGTAAATCCACTGCAATGGATTTATCTGATCAACCAACTTACATACACAAAGATATGTGACTGATAATATGCCCTGTATCATTATTTGTAGCAGTGAAAGCTTGGGAAAAACCTAAATGCTCATCAACAAAAATCAGGATTCATCCATTTGAAGGTAACACTATCCAAGTCACAGGAAAATGTTTCTTAAAGCATTCGTAGCAAATGCAGGCTATAAATATCCTCTTGATGGTCTTGAACTAGTAAGAAAAAAATTAAATCACTTCTTGAATTCTCCTGTACAAATGACTTGGAATCCTAGACTTCCACTTCATTCTTAACTAGGTCTTCAGAGTCCTTATTAAGGATTGTCTCAATTTTCTGTTCATAAATTACAACTGGATTGCCTAAAAAAGAAACTCCACAATGACAGAGTAAAGACCTCCAAAAATCTATTCCTCCATAAAAGCAACACTGGCAAAAACAAATGTTAAAATTAACTTTTTTAGGACTCTGATCATTAACCAAAGGCTTACACCAACCAGAAGCATTTATTTGAGAAAAACAGCTGAGTGTTGGTAAGAGCAGAAAGCGTTAGAGCAGGTTTAACTTATACTAGTCCCATCTTCCTCTCCTCATTTCTGGAGTAGCCCTGAAGACAGAAGTCTTGCAAGGAGAGTAACTGTAAAAAACAGTAACCTATCAGCCACTGGAGAGGGGGCAGAATGGGCTTGGAGCCCCCAGAACCTCATCCCCAGAGACCTGTCACTATTTGACCAGTTTGGAAGTTCCTTGGTAAAGCCCCATTGTTTTCAGTTGAACCAGAGTTGGATCAGCAGGAAAAGCCGTATTTTCAGGTATTCGTTGAAAACATTTAGCAGGAATTGTTTAACATCGCAGGTCCCTAAGACTATAATACCATTTAGGGAACAACAGGCTTGTCCCCCACCCCCAAATAAATAAATAATAATCTGGTGAATGAGATAAACACAGGGGGCTTTTAAAAGCTCCAGTATATTCCTGGAGCTCTAAAAAGTCACAGGCATGTGAAGGGCTGTGCAAATGCCTATGAAAGACTTAAGAGGTTTCTCTCACCTCTAGCTGACCTTGAAGTTCTGCACAAGCAGGAAGTGAAAGCGAATGGAGAGTTGTAAGCTGCCTGAGTGTTGACAGTATACACAAACACATGATAGCTGTGGTAGGTAGAGTACCATTGGTTGTAGGTCCTTGCTTTTCATCATGTTGAATATTTTGTGCCAATCCCTGGCCCCAAACCTCCGTGTGGTGGTTGAGAATCAGGAGAGATATCTCTGCTGCAGAGGTTTCCCCCTTGAGGAGCAAGGGAGCCCAGCCCCAGAGTAGGCTCTCCAGCCTGGAGTACTGGTGACGGGAAGAGGAGCCCCAACATCTGGCTGTGAAAAATGGGATTCTGACCATCTGGGTGAAACATAAGGCTGTGGGAAACCCAGATGTCCTCTTAAACGGCGTGCACACAGACTCTCACTCCCAAACATTCACCCCGGGCTCCATTGGAGGGACAGTAAGTCAGGGGTTGTCAGAGACATGGAAGGGGCAGGCTGAGGTGTGTGGGTTCAGAGTGAGTGCTGGAAGGCAGTCACCACTTTCTCTGTGTGGGGTCCTCCTCCCATGTAGCTGGCAGGTGGGCACTATCTTTCCTGTGCTGAGCCCTTCCTCACACTCATGGCCAAATCTGAATCTGAATTGGTCTGGTGAGCTACACTGGGACCCTGCCCCATTCCAAAGCCGGAGGCACTTTCTCTGTGAGCAGCAAGCCCGCACACATTGCACTCTTTCTTGGAAAACTATCAGAGTCCATCGGCCCCAGGTGGTCAGCAACTGGCTTTGGTGTGCTCTGAAACTTTTACTGAGTAGCTCCAGGCTCAGCACTGGCACCAAACCAGAGTCTACATTAACTTGGTGACCACAACTCTTCCCACTCTAATGACTCCTTGACATCCTGCCTCATCCAACTTTCGTACGGCACAAGGCTCTATCAGGGGATAAACCTTAAGGGAGCCAGCAGGTGGCCACAGGCCTTGGGGTGTCCTGGCTTTTTGCAGAGCTACCCCAAGCCCAGTACTGATGGCAGACGTCCTTGGTTCACACCATGGCCTCTCCCACATGCCTCCAGCTTTAGCACAGGCAGCAAACAACCACAGATCACTTTGTAGCTCCTACCAGGTAGTTTCCAGTGTGTCACAGGAAGTGGGTGACCTGGGCCTGCACTGAAGCCCCTCCCAAGAGGCCCCAGAACCAACATTCTTGGAGGTTGATTTCAGACCACAGCATAGCACCACCCAATTAACCCCACAAGTGACACACACAAAGAGCAATCCCAACAAGCACCAGAGCCCACTGGGGCAAATCTCATTCAATGGGGTAAGCCTTTTGCACAGCAGCCCTTAAGTTGTGGACGTAATCAAACCTCACAGCCAATCAGCCTGAGGGCCAATCCCACCCACTGACGTGCCAACAGTAATCAAGGCTCATCTATAACAGGAGAGCACACACAACCCACACAAGGGAGCACCTGGAGCACCTGGAGCAAGTGACCAGGAAGACTGTGCCAGTGTCCTACCTGAAGCCACCCGGCCAAAGCTGGGAGACATAGCATATCTACCTAATATATAAAAACAAACACAGAGAGGCAGCCAAAATGAAGAAACAAAGAAATATATCCCAAATGAAAGAAGTGGAGAAAACTCCAGAAAAAGAATTAACCAAAATGGTGGCAAGCAATCTACCAGACACAGAGTTCAAAACCATGTTTATAAGGATGCTCAGGGAACCTAGTGAGAACTTCAACAGAGACATAGAAAGCATAAAAAAGAATCAGTCAGGACTGGCCGAGTGGTGCGTTGGTTAAGAGCTGGCTTGGGATGCCAGAGGGCCCCAGTTCAGATCCCACATATGAGGGCCAGTGACACTGTCCTCTATAGCTAAGATGCTGAATAACAGCTCAACCTGGAGCTGGGCTGCTGTGAGTCACCGGCGGCGGCATAGACTGCAGCCCCTGCTGCAGTGGGTTGCCATGGGCTACCGTGTGTAGCCAGCAGCCAGCATGAGCGGCCAGCAGCCGCTGTGAGCAACCGTCCAGAAGCCGGCGACTAATCTGCCTCACCCGGGAAGAGCGCAATGATGGTGCCAACTTGGGCCAGTGAAACAACGTCCTCCACAACTAGACTGAAGAACAAAAGGACAGCAACTTGTCCGTTTCCCTTCCCCCAATTCCACAATAAAAATCTTTTTTAAAAAAACCAGTCAGAAGTGAAGAATACAGTAACTGAAATGAAGCATGCACAAGAAGGAATCGCCAGCAGACTAGATAAAACAGAGGATCAAATCAGTGATTTGGAAGACAAGGTAGCAGAAAACACTCAATTGGAACAGTAAAAAGAAAAAAGAATTTTAAAAAATGAGAATAGTGTAAGAGATCTCTGGTACAACATCAAGTATAACAACATTTGCATCATAGGGGTACCAGGAGAAGAGGGAAAGCAAGGGATTGAGAACATATTTGAAGAAATAATGACTAAAAACTTTCCTAAACTGGTGAAGGAAACAGACATACAAGTCCAGGAAGTGTAGAGTCCTGACAAGATGAACCCAAAGAAGCCCACACCAAGACACATTATAATTAAAATAACAAAGGTTACAGACCAAGGAGGAATCCTAAAAGCAGCAAGAGAAAGGCGACTAGTAATTTATAAGGAAGCTCCCATAAAACTATCAGCTGATTTCTCAACAGAAACTTTTCAGGCCAGAAGGGACTGGCACAAAATATTCAACATGATGAAAAGCAAGGACCTACAACCAAGGGTACTATACTCACCATGGCTTTCATTTAGAATCAAAGGACAGATAAAGAGCTTCCCAGACAAGAAAAAGCTAAAGAAGTTCATGACCACCAAACCAGTATTACAAGGAATGTTAGAGGGACTTTTTTAAGATGAGGGGGAAAAAGAAAAAAGATCAAATTTATGAATAATAAAATGGCAATAGCTACATATGCATATCAAGAATTACTTTCAATGTAATTGGATGAAGTGCTCAATCAAAGGACATTGGAAGGTTGAATGAATAAAAAACCAAACCCCTTACATATGCTGCCCACAAGAGACTCACTTCAGATTGAAATACACACACAGACTGAAAGTAAAGGGATGGAAAAAGTTATTTCATGAAAATGGAAACAAACAAACAAACAAACAAACAAAAAGATGGGTTAGCAATACTTATACTAGACAAAATAGACTTTAAAATAAAGGCTACAACAAGAGACAAAGAAGGATCCAGTAATCCCACTTCAGGGTGTTTATCTAAAGAAACCCAAAATGCTACTTTGAAGGGACATGTGCATCCATATGTTCATTGCAGCACTGTTTGCAGTGACCAAGATGTGGAGTCACTCTGGGTGTCTGCTGATGGAAGAATGGATAAAGAGGAGGTGGTATATATATATGCAATGGAATACTGTTTGGCCAGGAAAGGGAATAGGTTCTTGCCATCTGAGGAGGCAAGGATGGATCTAGAAGATTCTGTGTTGAGTGGAGTGTAAGACAGAGAAAGACAGACGCAATGTGATTTTGCTTATATGTGGCATCTAAAGAACAAAATACACAAAGGAAAAAAACCAGAAATAAACTCATAGATACAGAAAATATTTTGATGGTTGTCAGATAGGAATGGGGTTGAGGGTATGGGTGAAAAAAGGGAAAGGGATTAAGAAGTACAAACTGGTTGTTAAAAAGTAGTTATGGGGATGTAGGAGATAGCACAAGGAATACAGTCAATAATATTGTAATAAGTATATATGTATGGTGTCAGATGGGTACTAGATTTACTGGGTGATACAAAATAGTCATGGGGATGTAGAGTATAGCATAAGGAATATGGTCAATAACATTGTAATAACTATTTATGGTGTCAGATAGATACTAGATTTATGGGAGTGATAGATGGGAGAAGGTTGGGGGCAGAGTGAAAAATGTGAAGGGATTAAGAAGTACAAAGTGGTAGTTTCAAAATAGTCATGGGGATATAAAGTAATGCATAGGGAATATAGTCAATAATATGGTAATAACTGTCTAGTACCAGGTGGGTACTAGACTAGTCAGGGGATCACTTTTTAAATTATATAAATGTCTAACCACTATGTTGTACACCTGAAATTAATATAAAATAAAACTGAATGTTAACTGTAATTGAGAAATTTAAAAAAGGGGGTAAATGGGGCCAGCCGAGTGGCGCCATGGTTGAAAGCTGGCTTGGGGCGCCAGAGGGCCCCGGTTCGGATCCCACATTCCCACGTGTGAGGGCCAGTGACACTGCCCTCCACAGCTAAGATGCTGAACAACAGCTCAACCTGGAGCTGGGCTGCCGTGAGTCGCCGGCAACGGCGTGGGCTGCAGCCCCTGTGGCAGTGGGTTGCCATGGGCTACCGTGTGTAGCCAGCAGCCAGCGTGAGCGGCCAGCAGCTGCAATGAGTGGCCATCCAGAAGCCAGCGACTGATCTGCCTCGCCCGGGAAGAGCACAATGATGGTGCCAACTTGGACCAATGGGGCAGCGTCCTCCACAGCTGGACTGAGGAGCAAAGCAGCGGCGGCTTGTCTGTTTCCCTTCCCCCAGTTCCCCAGCACTGTTCCCATCCCCCCAATTCCCCAATAAAAAAAAAATCTAAAAAAAAAGGGGGTAAATGTATAAGGGAATAAGAGGTCCAAATTTCTAGGTACAAAACAAGTCATGGGATGTAATGTACGACATGGGGAATATACTCAATAATATTGTGATAGCGTGAAACGGTGTCAGGTGGTTGCTGGACTTATCATGGTGATCACTTCTTTAGGTATATAAATGTTGAATAACTATGTACCCCTGAAACTAATATAATATTGTATATTAGCTACATTTTTAATAACAATCTTTTTAAAAAAGCAAACAGAAAATTCACAGAATGAAACAAAATATTTGCAAAGCATGTATCTAATAAGGGACTTGTATCCAGAATACATAATGAACCCTTACAACTCAACAATAAGATAACAAATAATCCAAATAAAAAATGACCAATGATTTTAATAGATATTTCTGCCTCAAAGATATGCAAATATCCAATAAGCATATGAAAAGACGCTCAGCATTGTTAGTCATCAGAGAAATACAAATCAAAACCACAGTGAGACACCACTTCACATACACTAGGATGTCTACAATAAAACACAAGTGTTAAAAAAATGTGGAAACATTAGAACCCTTACAAAGTTGAACATAGAGTTATCTCATGCCACAACAATTCCACTCCTAAGCATATACCCAAGAGAAATGAAAACGTATATACACAAGAAAACTTGCAAATATTCATAGCAGCATATTCATAATAGCCAAAAAGTGGAAGCAATCCAAATGCCCATCAATTGACAAATGGAAAAACAAAGTGTGGTAAATTTATACAGTGGACTATTATTCAGCAATAAAAAGAATGAAATACTGATAAATGCTGCACATAGCTGAACCTTGAAAACAATATGTTAAGTGAAATAAGCCAGCCATAAAAAAACCCACAGATTGCCTGATTTCATTTATATAAAATGGCCAGAATAGGCAAAACTAGAGGCAGGGAGTAGATTAGTGATTAGTATGGGCTGGGGGTGGATGTGGGGGTGAGGCAATGGGGAATGACTACTAATGAGTACAAGGTTTCTTTCGGGGTGATGAAAATATTTTGAAATTAGATAGTGGTGTTGGTTGCACAACTCAGTGATTATACTAGAACTCACTACATTGTTCATTTTAAAACAGAAATTTTATATGTGAATCACAGTATCAATAAAGCTGTTATTATTATTATTTTTTAAGCTGATAGGAATGAGGAAAAAAATAGATTGCCACGATTCTGGAGCCAGACTACTAGGTAAAATCTCAACCACGATACTTATTAACTGTGTGACCCTTGCAAATTATTTAACCTCTCTGTGCCTCAGTAGCCTCATCTGTAAAAGGAACATAATGATAGTATCTACTTAAAGAAATTGTTGTGAAGATTAAATGAATTAGCTATTTTTATTAGGAGAGGGGTGGGTTCAGGCTTTCTCTGACCTTATGAGGAATAAAGCGGGGAAAGATGGTGGAGCAAGTTAGGTCTAGAATTGGAGGAGAATAAAGTTGAGGATATAACCCATGAGCACCCCTAGTTTTTTGTGCTGAGGGAAGTCGAGGAGGGGGGATGGTAAAGAAGGATCCCTTTGAAGTCACCACAGCAAAGATGACAAATACAAGAGAGGACAGCTGAAGTAGTAAGCCACCAATGTATAAGGACATCACCTACAATAGCTGTGAGAGTGTTCCCTTAGAAAAACATGACACCCAGAATCAGTAACAGAAAACTGGATGATTGGACTCTTCCAGAGCTGTTGATTGGTTCAGGCTGTGGGAAAAGAAATATGAAGTAAGGGAAGAGAAGTATGATCAGAAATGTCACCGAGGAATTGACAATGGAGTTTCAGTCAAGAAGAGGAAGGGTGTGCTGATAATGGAGCCAAGAATGAAACAATTCCTTGAAATCCTCAAAAGAGATAGCCTGAAACAAAGTTTAGCTACACACAGTAGGAAAAGAAGCTAGGATTCCTTAACCTAGAAATGACAAACACCAATGATGACATGTGTTAATTTGTTTATTGATTTGATTTCTTTCAACATTTTCTCCCTAAACTCTTTTCTCCCAGACCTTACTGTTGTCCGATTCTCTTGTTGGACACATTACTCAGACTCATAAGGTGATGTAAATTTTAGTGGAGGTGATCTGTTTGAAATAGTCCATTGAAGAGAAGTGCTTAATGAAAAATTAAAAAAACAAAACAAAAAACCCCCATGAATTTAGCCAGCACTTTTCTCCAAAACCAAAAGTAATTTAATGCAATTTACCCCATAAATTCCCTATGGCAGAATTTGCTGCACATCATGTGCAGATCTAGCATTCCTTGGGAAAAAAGCATTCTCTAGTCAAATGACTTTTTAAAAAATCTCTACAAACCCCTCCTCTGTTTAGTATAATGAATATTAGCATAGTAAAGGCTCTGCAAAGTCCTGTAGTGAGGAAAACTATTACATTTGTTTAACCCAAATTTTCCCAAATTTATTTGAATGGAGAAACTTATATAACATGATTCAAAAATGGGATCTTGTAAAGTACACGCTATGGAAAGGCAGCATTATCCACAACAAACAGGCAGCTAGAATCCCAAAGAGCAGCTTCTTACAGGCGAGTAAGGAAAGGACTCCATGGAGGCATCCTGTTGTCCTGCCAACTAGGCGAACTGTCCCAGGCACCACTCACGTGAAATGTACTTACAGCCAACCACCGGACAAGGGAACTATGAAGGCATTCCCTTCGATGACATCAAAGCAGGCGTATGTAACAGATTTCCAAGGCGCCTCAGCACGCTAAGGCATACGATGAGATGGCATCACTTTACTGACCTTGGTGTTCAACTCTGCGGTGTCAAATGCCCCTTTCCTGTTGGTGGAAGTCTCCCTCAACAAACCTCTTAATCCAACTATAATTTTTCAGTAACTTTCAATGACTGGAAACATCTCATTCTGGTTTTCTAAGGCTGAGCCCTGTTCTTTGTAAAACTTACATTTTAGGTCAATATTCTTTCCCCCCTCCCACCAGAACATGTGGCTAAAGCTTGTGGTGGAGAAGAAGATGGTCTGCCTTCCCATGCATTCCTTGCTGGAGCTTTCTGCTCTGGTGTTTGGGACAAGGAAGATACTGGGGAAGATGAGATGTGCCTCTTTCTTGGCTCCTGGGGCAGACTAGATGATGGTTCAAAAATATGCACTCCAAAATACCTCCACAGAAGGAGTACCTTCATCTGCCTCAATGATGTTGGGCTTGGTCATGTGATTCGCTTTGGCCAATAGGATGTTAGCAGTCCTGACATAGGCAGTCCTAGAGCATACATGAGTAGCGTGGCTTAATAATGTCTTGCACCTCATTCATTGCCATGAAGGAAAATTCCCACAGGTAGCTGCTGCCCCTTCAGTGTGGGGATGAGTGTGGGAGCATATCTGAGGCCACCCACAGTGAACATGCATAGTCCAGCTCACACTTAGAAGTATGCCACCCACCCATCCTACAGAAGCTGACATGAGCAAGAAGAAATGATTGTTGTTACAGACTACTTCAGTTAGGGGTAGATTGCTATGCAGTGTTATCAAAGGAAAAGCTAACAATACAGTTTGGTTATACGTAGAGCATGTGAAGCTAACATGGTCCCTTTACGTGCATTGGGTATGAACAGGTGGCACCTAGCTGCCCCAGTCACCTGGTCCTCTTGAAAGAATGTAGCCAGTCCCCTGGCTGACTCCCAGCTTGTGGTCTCGAGCCACATTCCTCTAACGCAATTGCTACATGTTCTATGCAGCATTCCCTTACCAGTCTAAAGCCTCGTCTCATCTACTCACTTAGTCCTCCAACTCCAGTGCCGCAGGCACAATGTGGGGAAAACGTCTATGCTTCTGCAAAACTGGAGGGTAGCAGACCATCCCGCTGGTCACATGGCTCCTGTCTTTTTGCTCAGGTTACATCAGGTAATAAGATACCGCAGTCGCTCTACAGCCAGAGAAGATCTCTAGGGCCTGGCTTACCTGGAGGGTATAGAGGGGTGCCTGGCGGCTAAGACACATCAGACTTCTCACAGGACTCTCTCAGGTCATCCCTCCTTTGGCCTTGGGAAGATGCACTGCTATACAACTGTGATTTACCTTAAAATAGTCTGCATAATCAGGGTGACATCATGTACGTGCCAGTTAATGTAACCTTGATTTTAGGGGTTGTCAGCTAATGTGCTACCAAAAATACAGACTCAGGGAGGCCAGTTAGTGCCACACTGGAAAGGGCCAGAATCCAGGGTCAGCTGCCATATGTACACTTCTCTTAGCTGAGCTTAATCAACAACCAGTACTTGTTAATTAGCATCAGGGATGCCAACACAGCTTCTCATTGGTGAGACTAATGACTTGCTAATTAGCATGACGGGTGTTAGAAATAGGGTCTCACTGGTGAAATCTGAGGTATGTAGGATGTGTGGAGTGGCTAAAATAGTCGGATACATTTCTCATCTCCGCATGAGCTGAGAATAAGCATCCACTTGGGACTGTACCCTGTATCCTTATGTCAATACCACTGACCACTTGCTTAGGAGATTTTCTAACTGAAGAGACCTATCTAGAGGAGACAGAATCCTGCCTCTGTAAAGCTGGGCTGGCCTTAAACGAACCTTTCATACAGGGTGTGGTAGAAGCATCTGAAACAGTGGGTCTCAGCTTTGGCTGAACATGAACAAGCATGGAGAGCTGTTAGAATCCCAGCAGCCAGGCCTCAGCCAGATAAGCAATGTGGGCGTCTCTGGGGGAAGGACCAGTGTCAGTGCTTTCTGAAAGCTCCCCCGATGGTTCTCGTGCATGGCACCACTACCGCACGACACAACGGGCTGGGCCTGCACCGGGCTTGCAGGATGGGTTCATGAGTGCTTCTGAGCCTGTTCTGTTAATAAATATTCATTTAGTAAATGTCTGTATATGTGGGAGAATTTGGTCCAACGCCTGCTTTCATCAAAATCAAAGCAAGGTTATAGAAGAATAGCTAACACTTACTAACTCCAACTTCTTTGGAAGCTTCCAAATTAATCTGGAGAGATCAAATTGGCTTTGGTCAGCTCATAACAAGAGGACAGCCCCCCACTTCTCATACTGGAAGGGAAGAGAGCTAACAGCTTTTGGTAAACACTCTTCTCCCTAAAAAAACAAACTTTCTCTCTTTCCAGTTTGTCTCTCGTATCAATTTGGGTTGGGAGTGAAGCCAGCAAGGCCCAACCGACTGAACTAGAGCCCTGTGACAAGCTCGGGATGGCCCCAGCTTCTGTGCTTAGTATACGGGGTACTTGCACCCTCGGTCCCCACTCTAAGTCTTGGCCAAAATCCTGGAACAAAAGGGGATAACTTCTACTAGGTCCCAAACATCATTCTGTTCTAAGTATATAAACAAGTGGGCACATACAGGTATGAAATTAGGGGGCAAAGCCAATTATCTCAGAAAACGCCTTGACATTTAAAATCCATGGGGAAAATGATAGCAGAAAGCGAGAAGTGCTTCCCCTTGTCTTTTCTCCCATCTCTTAACAAAGACGAGATTGCGGAATACCGCTCATCTTCACATTAAGCAAACCTCCTGGCCCTGGGAAATCACCTCTGTTGTTGCCACCTCAGGGCCCTATCCACCTTCATAACAGGCATCCATCAGAAGAGGGCCGTGAAATAAACTGGCAGTTACAAATAGGACAGGCTCCATTGACAGGAGAGGAGAGCAAGAAGACATGAGATGAAATTTCCTGTGCTTTTAATCTTGCACGTCACTCTCACCCACTGAAATAGTTTACTGTGTCCTTCCTCCACCCACAGCTTGCTTGCTGTTCTCCTAGCACAGATCGTGGTTGACAAGAACACCACGTGAATGAGAAGCACAGAAAAGACTCTCAAGTTATCCTTCTTGAAAGAAAAAATATCTAATGGCTGTCATGGACCACATTGTGTTCTCTACCCCCACAAATTCATATACTGATGCTCTAACCCCCTCGTGACTGTATTTGGAGACAGGAGCTATTATAAGGAGATAATAAAGGTTAAGTGAGGTCATAAGGGTGGGGTCTTAATCCCATAGGACTGGTGTCCTTCTGAGAAGAGGAAGAACCCCAGAGATCTCTCTCCACACAGAGGAAAGGCCAGGTGAGGACACAGCAAGAAGGTGGCTGCCTGCAAGCCAGGAAGAGAGGTTGCCTCAGAAGCTCACCCTGCTGGCACCTCGATCTTGAACTTTCAGCATCTAGAACTGTGAGAGGATACATTTGTATTGCTTATGTCACCCAGTCTATGGTATTGTTACGGCAGCCTGAGCTGATGAATATAATGATTTGAAAACACTTCTAAGTAATAAAGAGAAGTGGGTTTCCACTTTATCAAGTGGTGATGTTGTCTCTCTCAACATGGGGTGGGGTGGGTGGGAAACTTAAATGAGAAGGCTGACTATGTGTCCTCAAAGAGCAAGTCGTCAAAGGCAAGCCCAAGCCAGTTAGTTCTTTTTGCTGACCACTCAGGACTCAGAGTGAAGGCAGAGCTCAGGCCAATGCACGTAGCACAGTTTTAAGCATCAAACTCAAAACCTGGAGATAAAAGCTTCCAACTGGTTGTAGAAATGCCAATTTCTTCTGCTTTTTGCACTGGGGCTAGGGAGCCTAACAATGTCTGAGAAGGAAATTTCGATCTGTGCATGTTTGGGTTGGAAAGGGAAACTTTGGAGAAAACAATCCCTGAAAATTTCAAAGCAAAATCATCAAGTTACGACTAATTCAGAGTGAGCTGTTTTGACTCTTGAAATAAATGTAACGATATCTGAATTCCTGAAGCTTAACAGCTAAACAGGTTTCACTAAATACAAGTTATAAATTTCCTTCTCTCTTTAAACAAAAGCATCACAGCAGTTTAATAATAATGCTCAGTAACAATGTATGAAGAGCCTGAGGAGCCCTTTAAATAGAAATCCTAAATTGCTAAATAATCTCTTGGTTAAATAAAAGTTTTCTTTTAATATTGCATTTCTTGCAATTTCCCTGTATCCAGTCACCTAGTTGAGGATCATCAGTACAAGTATTGTTAAGTTCTCTGATTGCAATAACCATCACCATTCACTCTTCCGAATTACATCTCTTCCAGTGAACACAACCACCGCCACAACAAATCGCTCCTGTCACTTATCAGGGTGCGGGACTGAAGAGCTGCCTGGACACCAGCTGTTGGGAATGTACATATGCCATGTGTGAGGGCAGGACAGTGGAAAGACAGGTTCTACTTGGACATGAAATCTTGGACCAGAAAGCAAATACCAGCACTGGGTGATGCGGGAAGGAGGAAGGGACCTAGCGTTTGTTGATCTCTGACTAACAACTTGTTCTCTTTGAACTTCAACACATTGTCTCTCAGGAAGACAGAAAAAGGCTTCTTCAAAACACTGTCTTACAGAAGAAAGGCCACAGGGTATGTGACCCTGTAATTTACACCTTGAAGATGCGGCTCTGTCCCAGATTTGTGCCTGTTGCGATCCTCTACACTGGCATTTAACCTGTATTATGATTTCATTTACATATGCTACTTTGTTGCTTGGTAACTACTTTTAGAGCATTTGGTATATACATCTGATTTGTCTCCAGGACAACACTGTAATTTCCAAAGTACATTTTGACATGACCACAGCATCCCACATAACAACCCTATAGAGTAAGAAAAGGAAGGGGGAAATAATCAATGAATTCTGCTGGGTGTGAGTGTAAATGGTATACATAAGAAAAATGAGATCCATTGTGGACATCTGTGGGGTATTTATTGCCTGACCAAAATTTCTTGTCCATTTTCTCTGGTAAGAGTATCCCAGTTTTCATGTGGGAACTACCCATCTACTACTCTTGGATGAGGTACCTGAGACTAACACAGGGGTAGGTGGGTTTGACCCACTACTGCCTTAGGCTCCAGGGATCAGCATAGTCTAATCGTGGCCGATTGCAGCCCCCCACCTCCTTGGCCCTGGGACTGGTTTACAGACAGATTCCTGACTCAAGTGGCCTTTGCTGAAACTGTTGGGAAAGGTCCATTTTCTTTTTGAAGAGATTGTCAAACTGGTTAGGTGACGCCTAGGTCTGCTGGGGTCAAATCCTGCATAAGAATGATGCCATCTGAGAGGGAAGCCAAGCCCAAGAATGAAGAGAGAAAATCTGAGGTCTGGTTGTGTTAGTGAAGGTCCTAGATCTAGTCGTGCTGAAGTTACTCTACCACTTGCTTTTGCTGCCAATAAATGTTCCTTTTTTTTGCTGAAACAAGTTTAAGTTGAACTTCTGTCACTAACAACCCAAACTTCTGATTAATACAGGTCCCTAGCTCACAGTGGTCTACATAACAATGAAATATGTTAACCACCAACTGGGAAATGACAGCATGAGCAGCTACTTGGGACTTGGATGACATGGGTTCAAACTCTAGTTCTGCTGGGTGTTTTTGAGCAAGACTCAATCTCTTGGCCTCACTGTTCTTTTTTCCTAACAAGTATTTATTATTAGTTAAGCCATGATTCAGGATCCCAGGGTGGGATGTGCCCGGGTCCCCTTTCACCTCCGTGGAAGAGGCAGGATGGAGCCAGTTCAGGTCTTCCCAGAAATGTGACTTCTGCCCAGCCAACACCCAAGATATGGGGCAGAGGGACTTGTACACACCCCGGGAGCATTTTCACATGGAGACATCATTCCCTTTAGCGGTCGTTCCTTCTCACAGCGGTGGAAATCCAGGCGTTCTGCCAACAGTCCCTGCTCTGGTTCTTGTTGGGGAAGCAGCGGTCCACAGGGGCAGTCTGGTAGTTCTTGATTTGGGTCTTGATGTCTTCTGCCATGTTGCTGACTCCCAAAGACACCCTTGAAGCAGCTCACAGCTCATTGTAACCCTCAGCAAAGATATTTCCATCCTGACTGCTTGGCCTCACTGTTCTTCACTATACAATGGATATTAAAAATATTTATCCCCTTAAGAAGTACAGATTGGTTGTTAGACAGTAGTCATGGGGATGTAGGGTATAGCATAAGGAATATAGTCAATGATGTTGTATGGTGTCAGATGGGTACAAGATCTTTTAGGGTGATAGATGGGAGGGAGGTTGGGGGCAGGGTGGAAAAGGTGAAGGGATTAAGAAGTACAAATTGGTAGTTGCAAAATAGTCATGGGGATATAAAGTATAGGGAATATAATCAATAATATGGTAATAAGTATGTATAGTGCCAGGTGGTACCAGTCAGGGGGATCACTTCCTAAGTTACATAAATGTCTAACCATAATGCTATACACTTGAAACTAATATAAAATAATAGTGAGTGTCAACTCTAATTAAGAAATTTAGAAAGGGGGGAAAAGATCAATAATATTGTGATAGTGTGGTACAATGTCAGATGGTTGCTGGACTTATCATGGTGATCACTTCTTTGGCATTGGGAATATAATCAATAATGTGGTAATAACTGTATCATGCTAGGTGGGTACTGTTGAATAACTATGATATACACCTGAAACTAATATAATATTGTACATTAGCCATATTTTAATAAAAATCTTTTTAAAAATACAAAAAAATTATCCCTCAGGCCAATTATGTAAATTAAATGAGAAACATAGGTAAAATTAGGCTACCAATATGCCAGCCATCTCTCTATTTTATTTGGTGGTTCAGAAATAGCTGCTAATAACTGTTCCCTTTTCTGTTCTAACCAGATCACACATTTATTACCTGACTGTAGGAAAAAATAGACAACGATTCTCTAAGTATGGTCTGGAAGCTCTCAGAGACCCCCAAAGTCTTTCTAGGGAGTCCATGGGGTAAAACATATTTTCATAATAACACTAAGAAGTTATTTGTCATTTTCCCTCTCATTCTCTAATGGATGTTCAGTGGAGTTTTCCAGAGGCTAAATGATTTGTGATATCACAACAAATTGAATGCAAAAAGCAGATACTATCCAGCTGTCTTCTATTAAGCTAGACATTAAGATTTTGAAAACCAATGTCATTGCTCACACTAATTATTTGGTGGTGTTTAGAAAATATGGTATTTCAGTTAACATGCAATACATTTCTTACTTTTATATTTTAAATAAATTAATAAGTATTTTTTTAATTCCCAATTTGAATTTTGATTATGGTAAATGTAGATACAACTCATATACACAAAAGCTCTTTTAAGAGATTACAGGCGTCTTCGGGACAAAACCTTAGAAAACTCATGAAGTTAAAAGTATGGACTTTGGAGCCAGACTAGGTGAGTTCACATTTTGTTTATGCTACTTACTGACTTACTGATGGAGGGAAGTAACTTATTTTTTCTTTATTGGCCTTAGTTTTTTCATTTGTAAAATGGACATAATTATAACACCTACCTCCCAAGATTATTAACAGACTGAATGCAAAGATTAGATGAGTTAATAAATGTAAAACGTTTACTTCAAGGCTTAGAACACAGTGAATTCTCAAAAAAATTATTAGTTGCTATTATCATTATTAAAGTTTAAAATATAGCATAGGAAAACACAAATTCCACAGAGCTCTACAATATGTAGCTTTTCCTGTAACAATTCCTTGGTACTTACTATGCGCCCATAAACTATGCATTCAAAGATGAAAAGAAATAGATTGCTCCCTCAGGGAAATTATAATTTAATAATAGGAATGACAAATAATTATTTAGCTTATACTTTGTAGCAGGCACTGCTCCTTGACTGTTCAGTTCAATCCATGGAGGTAGGTACTCTTGATTTCTGCATTTTACAGATGTAGTAACTGAGGCTGGCATAGATTTAATAATTTGCCCCAAGTCACAGAATTCAAGAGTGGGCATATAGCAACTGAAATCTACATGTGCCAGACTACAAAGCCCTTGCTCCTTACCAGCACCCAGCAGAATCTCTATTTGGCTGGCTGAATCCTGAAATGTTTTGAATCAAAGATTACCTTCAAAGGAAAATCGAAAGTATGTCCTCACTCCAAAAAAGCTTGGAGAAATCCCAATACACTTTATGGGCCTCCTCCAGATATTGAAGGCTTTAGAGAAATGAAGAATATAATAATTACTCTTATAGGTTGGGGTGCAGGACACAGTATTGTAAATGTCAGAAGGTTAATCCCATTCTTCAAAAGACATAGAAATTAGTCATACTGTACATCTTTACAGAAGAGGGGTGCTTGTTTCTGAGGGGCATTACCTGCTTTCAAACAACGGCTATTAAAGGAAAAGTTCTTCTTAGACAACAATAGAGATAAGAACCACCACATGAGATACGGAAATGTCGCACACAATTTGTAGCCTAAATTATAAGCTGTTTCCCCTTACTATATAATCTTTCAGAGAAAAGGAAATGTGCCCCAGGGGAACGAATACTAGCTAAAGCCAGCCAAAAATATGGCCTTTAGGAACAGAAACAATAAAGCATCTATTATTTTTAGCAATTTCTCATTACTTGTCTTGGGAGGGTGCCTTTTTTTTTCCCCCTTCTTTTTCTCTAAAGATTCATTTTCAGATTAGTCACAGAGGGCTGGCAAAATTCTGAGAAGCTGAAGGTACTTCAGAGACGTCTTTTGGGGCAATGCTCCAAAGCTTTTCAAGGAAAATATGCCACCCTCGCCTAGAAATCTATGTGAGCTGCAGCGTGTGAGCAAGGCAGAGGGCAGAGACCTTGGGGTAACAGACCCTTGCCATTCAGCTGAACTTGGAATAGACTATCTCTGCACTAAAGGGAGGAGTTCCCTAGGAATGATGGAAAACCTGACACAAATTAAGTTCTCCAGGACCATACAGACACATGAAAAAAGAAAGGAAAAACTTGTAAAAAGAGAGTAAAGAAAAAAATGTATATTAAAATACGTTTCAGCAGGAAAAAAAAAATAGTTAAAAAGTGGTGAATATAGGTTATAAAGAAAATGACATATTATTGTGGTATTATGAATTGTCAAAAAAAACCTCCCTCTCTGTAAAATGGTGCAGTTGCTGTGGAAAACAGTATGGCAGCTCCTCAAAAAATTGAACATAGAATTACCAGATGATTCAGCAACTCCACTTCTGGGTAAACGAGTATATCCAAAAGAACTGAAAGAAGGGACTCGAACAGATATTTGTACATCCATGTTCATAGTAGCAATAGCCAAAAGGTGAAAGCAACCCAAGTGTGCATTGGAGGATGAATGGATAAAGAAAATGTGGTCTATACATACAAAGGAATATTGTCCAGCCTTAAAAAGAAAGAAAATTCTGACCCATGATGCAACATGGAGGGACACTGACATTATGCTGAGTGAAATAAGCCAGTCACAAAAAGACAAATGCTGTATCATTCCATGAAGGTGAAGTACCTAGACGGTTATACGCAGATTAACCAAATTAATAAAGACGGGAAGTAGAATGGTGGTTACCAGGGAATAGGGAGAAGGGGAGGAGAAGAATGAGATGTGATTGTTCCATGGGGACGGAGTTTCAGTTTGGGGACAAGAAAAAAGTTCTGGATTTGGATGGTGGTGATGGCTGCATAACAATGTAAATGTACTTAATGCCACTCAACTGTATACTTAAAAATTATTAAAATAGCAAATTTTAAGTTCCATGTATTTTACCACAATAAAAGAAGCTGAGAAAACCCCCCACAAAACACAAAAGCAGCCCCTTCCCCTCATCCATAAGCGTTTTTGCGATATCACATTGCTGGTCCCCCCCACCCCCACCCCCCGAGGCAGAGTCAATCTCTCCAGGCCTTGCAAATGGGCTGGCTCTGGGACTAGATCACAAGATGTGAGGAAGTTACATTCTGGGATGTTGCAGCTGAGGCTGGAGAGGCCTTGGAGCTTCCACTTTCACTCTGGGAACCCAGCCACGGTGTAAAGAAGCCCAGACTGTCTGGCTGGAGAAAGAGGCCACATGGAGAGAACGGCCCCTGCAGGATGAGGGCCATGCGCAGAGTTGGGCCACATGAGGAAACTAAGGCACCTGGGCCCACAGCCAGCACCTGGGCGTGTGAGTGCGGCCACCTGGGGTTCTCCAGAACCAGGTAAGTGGCCCCAGGCGGCGCCACGTGGAACAGAGACAAGTCATGCGAGCTGAGCCCTGCCGGATGGATCCCTGACACACAGACTGGTGAGCCACAGGTCACCGTTCTAAGCCACTGCATTTTTAGGTCCACGGGTCACCTGTTCTAAGCCACTGCATTTTTAGGTGGTTTGTTTCAAAGCCATAGGTCACTGAAACAGCCATGCAAATCTATGCCACATTCTTAGAGAATTTCCTCTCATTTTATTCTATTTCTACTAATTATGTTCACCCATTCATTAAACCAATATTTACCGAGTACCTGCTATGTGGCAGGACTCGTCCCAGCATTTGAGATCCATCACAGAATGAAACCAAGGCCCCTGCCTTCAAGGAGCTTACGTTTAAAAGGATGAGATGGAAGTCAATAAACACAATTAATAACAAATTAGATAGTGTGTTAGAAGGTGGGGTATGATGGCAAAGGCAAGGGCAGAGCAGAGTCCTGGGGACTGGCTCAGCGTGGGAGGAAGATAGGCATTTCTTCCTCGGAGGCCTGTGTGAACTCTTTTCCGTGAAAAGATAATTCATCTTTTCTAGTCTATGTTTTTTGTTATCTGACCTTTTCTGATATGCCTTGGTTTAATTATATGTAATCATTGTGCTAATGAAAATAAATATAGGCAACTCAGTTCATTATCTTGATTACAGAAAAAAATTATATGTTCTCTCATACTGCTACTATTATTTAAAAAGAAAAAACTTCATCTGCAGGCAAACCTGGAAGAAAGACCTGCGGATCCAAAAATTCCCGAATTCCCATCCCTAATCTAAAAAGACACCTGTGGGTTTTCTGTAGTCTTTATGCCAAACTTGTACTGACACGTCATAATACAGAATGATGAATAGCCAAGTTTGCTCTGAAAAGGACTTTAACGGCTCACCCTCTACCAGCTTCACATAAATTTGTGTTAAGACCATATGCTTTGGTGTCAGGCATACCCTGGTTTAAGTCCAAGTTCCACCACCTGCAACCTGATTGAACAGCTCCCTAAGCCTCAGTTTCATGGTCTATAAAATGGGGATAATTACACCACGCCTCACAGAAGGATTAAATAAGACCATGTACAATTTAAAGTATTTAGCCAGCAGCTACAAAATGATAAGCATTGGATAAATGTTATGGATTATCATATGATTACTTTTTAGAAGGTATTCTCAGGTATAAAAAACACAGAAACAGAACAACAGTCAATTTTTTACTGTACCACCATAGAATTATTTATTATTGGACATCTCACATGTGTCTGCCTGTCCTACCAGAAGCATGAAGTCCAAAAAGTTCTGGAACTGGATTAAAAGAAAGCTCACACTTTTAGTTACCTCTTTGCTCTAATCACAGTCTGAGGCTAGACATAAGTGATCTTTAAATTATGCATGACTCTGGTGCAGAATCCGTCAGAAGAGGTCAAGTTGAAAGCCAGTGTCAAATGGAAAAGGACACTCTCTTCTGTATCCGAACATTTAATACCCCCATGAATGACCCCTCCTATCAGAATCATCCTGAGACTGAACCCTAGGGCTTCCACTGTCCTCTTGAAACAGTATTTCTGACCCTGGATCAGAAACCTAATGACAAAAGTAGGAGATTTTGTCTTCTTTACGGTGTAGGGGAAGAGGGTGCTGTCTGGCATCTGAATTCTATGCATTTGTTTGGAGAATCCCTGCCTTATGAGTGGAGGATAGAGCCTATTCTCATACCAGACAGTGTGAAAGGTCAAAACCTCACTTGCAAGCTCTCCTGGTGGCCCCATGAGCATGAGTCAGGCCTGACCAATCACGTGTGCTTGTCCAGAGCCTAGACTCTGGCTCTGATGACACAAAGGAGCAGGAATAGGGGTGGTGCTACCAGCTATGACGGCTGTAACATGGGCTTCTACGGGGCGTCAGGGCAGAGGTGTGTCCTGCTGACACGATGAAACATGAGAGTTGAAGCCTCCACCGTGTGTGGTGGTGGCAGCCGTATGTACATGGACCCATTTCCCGGCATGCTTCTGGTTGTCTCGCCCAGTACAGTGCTTCCCTTTGATCTGTCTGCTCAGACTCTGGCTCTCCAGACTTCCTGGAGATTCAGTGAGCTTCCTGATAACCTTTGAAAACGATCTCCCTTTTTACATCAGCCTGAGCTCACGGCTGTTACATACAACCAGAAACCCTAACTGCTAGAGGATTCTAAAACACCAACCACTGGGTGACTCTAACCATGTGCCAGGCACTCAGCACAGCACTTTATGCATGTTCTCTCAATTAATTCTCACAATCACACTGCAAAGAAATCACGGTCTCCCAATTTGAGATGCGGAAACTGTTTAGTGGTAGAAATGGAGTTTGATTTCAGGCCCTTCTAGTACCAAAACATATTCAGTTAACCACTAGGCCATACTTTCACTTCCATCCCTTGTTACCTAGATCTTCAATTTAAAAAACTATATTGAGCATCTACTATATGCCAGGCACTGTTCTATACACTGAGGATAGAGCAGTGATCAAAACAAGCAAAAATCTGTGCCCTAATAGAAGGTACGTTCTAGGTCTTTGGTATAGACTAGATGTTTGTGTCCCCTCAAATTCATATGTTGAAACCCTAACCCCCAATGTAATGGTATTATATTAGGAGGTGGGGTCTCTGGAAAGTGATTAAGTCCTGCGGGTGGAACCCTCATGAATGGGATTACTGCCATCATAAAAAAGACCTTAGAGGGCTCACAGCAAGATGATGGCTGTTTATGCCTGGAAGCAGGTCTCACCAGACACCAAATCTACCCTGATCTTGGACTTCCCAGCCTCTAGAACAGTGAGAAATAAATGTTGGTTGTTTATAAGTCACCCAGTCTATATTTTTGTTATAGCAGCCCAAATGGATTAAGATGGTCTTATATTTTTGTTTCTTAATTTTTATTTTGTGGGCTTGTTTTCTTTAATGATCTGTGTTCTCTGTTTCTGATGCCAGCCTAATAACTTAATCAACTTCATTTAACCTCATCATTCTAGTTCAGTGGAAAGAGCCCAGACCAGGATGGCACATATGTGGCAAACGCATAGCTACTCCCAGACACTGCGAATCCATCATGGAGACTGCATACAGTCTCAGAACCCTTCTTAACACAACAGGAAGGGCAGGCATTGCTCAGGGATCAAACCTGCCATGAGGGATGAATTCTACTTGCTATGTGTATTAGTTTTCTATTGCTGCTCTAGTAAATCACAACAAACTTAGCAGCTTAAAACAGCATTGATTATCTCACAGTTCTGTCGGTCAGAAGTGCAGGAGGCTTTGCTGGGTTCTCTGCTTAGGGTGTTATAAATATGAAATCAGGTGTTGGTGGGCTTGCCTCTTATCTAAAGGCTCTAGGAAGAATCCACACTGCAAGTTTATTCAGGTTGTTGGCAGAATTTACTTCCTTGTAGTTGTAGACCCAGATGACCTCCCTTTTTGCATAAAACAGAATAATCATGGGAGTAACATCAAGGACAAAGGTCATGGAAGCCATCTGACAAATTCTGCCTACCACACCAGCCTTGGCCTAGGCTAATTGTACCGTTACAATTTTAAACAGTCTGGGCAGAGTCTCACTGGGAAGGTGACAGGAAGGACATGAGCAAACAAGCTACATGGATGTCCCAGGTTAGAGTTATAAACACAGAGGGGAGGGACCAAAGTCTGTCACATTCTACAGTTTTGGTCAAGGGGTTAAACAAGGATGTTAGAAGCTCCAAGAAACCCCCAAACAGAAGAAACATACAAGAGCTTCTGGCCTATGGGTATAAAAATAAGAATTGAGAAGTTGACCTTCCTAGTGTGGCTCCCCCTCTGGCTATAAGGGTGCCACTAGCATACAGGAACAGCTCGGCAAATATTTGTTAAACGAAAGCATTAATACTTAAACATCCCATGTGGGGCCCTGGTATGCAGTCTTTAGCACAGGCTTCCTCTGTTCAGACTGAAGCGCTCCCGCAAACATTACACAAGGCGTGAAGAAATCAGGCATCTGTTATTAGTGCGGAAGGTGTGTTAAGGTCTCTGTTCTTATCCTTTCCTTACCGCTTCCTAGCTGTGGCACTTTGGACAACTCATCTGAGCCTCACTTTTGTCATCTACATTTCCCCCCTATAGTTACTGAGCAGATTAATTATATATGCAAAATGCCTAAAAATAGTGCCCAGTAACAAGTAAGTGATTGATAATGGGTAACTGTTATTATTATCAACATTCCTATTAATAAAAACAGCGTCTGGTGTGGGAACAAGGAGCCTCACTCAGCCTCGCTCTTGTGCACAGCTCTAGTTTTTTCTTCGTTTTCCTCTCTCTGACATAGGAAAAATCAAATTGAGTATACAAATCCAAGAAAGGCCTCCAGATGATTTTGTAGAAGGCCATTTCATAACACTGTGGCCCTCAAGTTTGCTTTCTCTTCTGGTGCTAAACATGCCAGTTTCTCTTTCTCTCTTTCCCCCACCGCCCTGCAGGCAGACTCTCCATTGACCTGGCGGAGTGACTCACACTGTTTGCTGTGATGCATCTGGAGTTTTTCACAGTCCTGCCTTCTCCCAAACCTACGCAGATTTGTGTCATCAGCAAATTTCACCACCTTGCCAGCGAGACAGCTGACATTTACATACCCGCAGCCCCAGGCTGCAGTGACCAGGCCAGTGAATTTCTAATGAAAAATGTGTTGGTCCCAGAAATAAATATTTGACAGCTGGAAATTTCCAGAAAACGGTTAATCATTTTAACCCATTCTCAGTCATTTCCCTTCTTTGTCTGTTTCTCACTTCCCCCTTGCACTCCCCCCCCCATCGCCCACCCCCAACAGATCTGCAGTTGACTGCCAGGGTTTCTAGAGGACCAGTGGATGAATGTAAAAGAAAGATGCAGGTAAAAGGATCACCTGGCAAGGTATGTTTTAATATTGGTGGCTGTTTGCAGAGGAAAATGGTAGAATGCCTCACTCTCGCTCCCAAGTATTGGGCAGCACAGACAATAATTTACCAAAATGCATGGTGCTGCTGGATTGAGGGCAGTGCTGTTCATGTCTGCCCAGTCTCCTTTGCCTCTTTTTCTGAAAAGAGCAGCCCACGTTTTCCTTGGTAGCATGCTTCCTTCCCAGTTTGGGTGAGAATGTCAATCAAATTCCATCCTCCCACCCCCTACCAGGCACATGACCCCAGTCAAGCCCATTTAGTTTCTCTCTCCCATAATGGAGAATTTTCAGAAGAGAAGAATTGGAATTCTTCCAATTCTTTCAAGATGGAAGAATTTGGACCAACAGGCATCGGTCCCTGCTGCCTTGATCCTTAGGCCCTATTCTCCTGAGCTCTGCTTTTTCTACTTTGCCTTAGAATCTGTGAGACACTCTATATCCTTCCTTTTTTTTTTTGGAGCTACCAGAATCACCTTCTGTTACTTGCAATCAAAAAATGGAAATTATATCAACTCTAAATCTCGCATTCCAAAGAAAGAGCGCCAGTTCAGAAAAGCAATAAATTGACATGCTTGTATTTACCAGGTGTGCACTGTAATTTATTGCAAGTGAGGGACTATTTTCAAGACAGCAATAAAATTGACATCTTAGGGTAAATAATTCCCATTTCTCCTGCCAGTTACTGGGGAAGAGAGGGGGTGAGGGGGAGACAGAAGGGCACGGATGTAACTGATAGACCAGCACTCTAGTGGGATTAATTAAGCAAGGCTCGCGGGTTTTATCGGCATAAGAGAAAGGAAAGAATTTGAAAGGAAAAGAGATGTATGTCAAAACTATCTAGAAATGAATTTGCAAGTGTAGAATACAGACATCTTAGAGGTTAAGTTTTGAAGTCATTGTATAAGGCAAAAGTAACACAGAGTCACAATTAACTTATCTCTTGAATTACCAATGAGGTACAATATAACTGATGATCCCATACAGGGAGATATTAATATAAATGTATTACATAGATAGACTAACATGTGCAGTGTGTGATAAAAGTACATATGCAAAGTATAACGTGATATTGTTAATTACATAAGAAGACAGACTCTGAAACGTGAAATTGCTGCATGTGAGAAGCCCACGCTGCAAGAAGCAGTGGGTTCTGTAAAAGCACAGGCGCATCTCCTGTCTCACACATAATCTGGGCACAAACCTTATGAATAGAATGATGGGCAACATCACCTGTAGCACCTCAAGTGTTATTTTTATTTTGGGAAGAGGGTTGATGACCAAGTACTTAGTCAATGCAAGTTAAAAGTATATCTAAAATCATGCCTGTGACCTTAACAGCCATTTACTTTATTGAGGGGATGTGGCTG
>NW_017731928.1:467351-475679 GCF_001890085.2 Hipposideros armiger | reverse complement strand
AATTATGTTTCAATATAAAGAAAAATGTATTTCCAGATGCTCCTATTTTTAAGTGCCAATATAAGTATAGAATTTCCTTTCCTAGTTTGTTTATGCCAGCCTTTAAAATACATCTTCAATTCATGTAACTAAAACATTTAATCTTAAAGATTACTAAACTGGAATTTCATTGAAAAAAAAAGTGACCTACTAGCACCAACTCAGACTTTCCCCTCAGGTTTGTGGGAGAATTAAAAATGTATTAATTTCTCACTACATACTTTATTTTTATTTAATGCAGAATTTGTAGACCAACTAAAACCATCTTCCTCACCACATGAAAACATCTCGATGCCATTTAAAATTATGTGTAAACTGCTGTGGCATGTGTCCCATTTTGGGGAACACAGATGAAAACAAAACAAAACAGACTTTGAAGTTCAATACCTAGACTGGATTCCTGCTCTGCCAGTTACCAGCTGTGTGGCTTTAGGCAATTTACTTAACCTCCCTGAATTGCCACTTCTTCATCTGTAAAGTGAGTATAACAGTATGAACTCTGTAAGGCTGTTGGGAAATACAAAAGGATAAAATATAACAAGGGCCTCTCTTAGTGCTTGGTAGGCAGTAGGCATACAATGCATATCACCACTCTTCGATGGGAGGGTGTGCGAGTTGTTGCTGACATTGAGAAAGCTGCTTCCTGTCAGGGATGACAACCTAAATGTCCACAGGGGCCAAGCAAGTCACATGAAGGAAGGCAGCACGTTGGGTGGTGTCCTAATAAAATGAAGACCCAGCTAAGGTTGCATCTAAAACAGCTTGCTCAGCCTCAGCTGATTATACAGCCATTTTAACAACAAGTAACATTTGTGAAACTATCACTCTACAGGTCTGAGGGCTTTCCATACACTAATTCATTTAACCCTCTTAACCCCAGGAGGAAGGTCCTATTATCACTTCATGTCATACATGAGCTAACTGAGGCACAGGGAGATTAGGTAACTTGTCCAGCCCCACCCTTCTAGGAAGTGGTGAAGCCAGACGTAAAACCCAGGCATTCTGTTTCCAAATCCAGTCATTCCCTTTAACCTGTAAGGGCAGTGAGTAGTTATCAAGCTTTAGGGTGCAAGGGGAGGGCTTGTTAAAATAAAAATTGCAGGTGATTCAGTAGGTCAGGAGGGGAAGGATTGACAATTTGCATTTCCAACGTGTTCCCAGGAGATGCCATTCTGCTGATCTGAGGACCACACTCTGAGAACCACCCATTAGGCTATTCTGCCTCTCTAATGCTGGTCCAGAGTCCCAGATCTTCTGATTGAATTTCAAGAGAAGCCAGAAAAGTGGTCTTCTATATGAAGGCTTACCCTATTTAAATGCTGGCCACTAATTCAGTATTTTTAACAATATTATACAAGCTAACAACAACAAAAATAAGCTAGCAAGCCAAATTTGGCCTCTAGTCTGGTGCCTGTGATTTCTGCTTTATGTATCCAAAGCATTTTAACACATTTATGCCACAAATGTGCATGGAGCACTTGCTGTGCTGCCAGGGGCCATGATGGGAGGTAGGCCTAGAGAGGTGAGCAAGACAGATGAGAATGTCTCTCTTTGTGGAGGTTACAGTTAGGGTGAAGGAGTAGAGGAGAGTGGAGAAAACAAAAAATAACTAAACAAATTAAAAACATCTTTCTAGCTATGGTAAGCTCTCTAAAAAACCCAAAAAAACCCCAGCAGGGTTATAGGCTGAGTGATTTCCTTGGTTACTCCTCGTAGAGTTATGAGGAGGAAAGAAAGTGTAACAGTCCTCTAGCACAGATAGAAGCAGACAAAAATATAGTTGAATTACGCACCACGTCCAATGTCTCCAAGGTCATGGAGGTCACACCACTGCCTGACTTCCTGCCAATACCCATTCCATGACATCATCCTGTCTCCCACAGATTATTTACCTCATTCCAAAGTGTGGAAGGTCAAACCGTCGTATTTTGCAGCCTGCCTCTGCAGGTGAAATTTAGCTTTAATTGTCTAATTGCTACTCTGGCAACGGTTGCCACAGATTCATTTTAGAACTCGGCACAGGTGCGCTCTGTGGCTGATGTTCTATTTTCAAGGACGAAAGAAAGGAATTAGGGAACCTGATGTCTTCTGCTTCAAGAGTTAAGATGAAGTTATTTTTTCCCCCAATCAACTCATGTTATCTCATTTCAATTTTCCAGAGTGTCTTCTCATCATAAATTAAATTGGGTTGCCAAATCCCAGAGTAACAAAAATGGAAAGGGAGTTGGGAGGAGGGGAAGAAGACTTTTGGAGCTTATTAAAAAAAATGTTTCTATGCCCTTGAAGTACAGCCATTATATAAGGGAACTGCCTATGATGATAACAATGAGAATGGTGATGATGAGAATCAGGATAGTGATGGCGATAAATAATGATGATATGATGATGATGATGATGACTACGATGATGACAATGACCCTGTCTGGCCCTTACCAAATCTTCACTAATTAAAGCCCCAGGATTCTACTCTGGGGCAGGTAAGCAGCCCTAGGACCATTTTACATATTAAAAAACAGATTTTTAAAAAGTCTAAGCGAATTCCTAAAATAGTTACTGCATTCTTTTTCCAGCCGTTCATTCAATTTCAAGACACCCGTTTTTTAAAAACATAAAACAGATACGCTGACTTTGCACGTGCTTTAATTATTTTCAAGTCAGCACTAGAGAGATGAGCAGGCGCTGGTGGTGTGCGCCTTTACAAACTTGACATGGAATGAAAACACCGAGGCAGAGACAGGTGACAAATAGAAGGCCAGTAAGTACATTCCAGTGCTCCTACTACATCACGGCCCGTTTCAGAAATCAGCAGAGGTCAAACCTTGGCCCTGGAAACAAGCATGCAAAGGTACTAGGTGAAAGAGCAGCAATCCATCAAAACCCTAAGGTACACACACCTGGCCATGTGCCTGACAAGGCTCTGTGTTCTCTAATTGTTTCCTGGGTAGAAAGAGGCAGCATGGGCAGAATTCAGTGTCAGTATTAACTGCAGTGATCAAGTCAGAAGCCCTCGGGCCTCGCTTTCCTTACCTGTGGAATGGAGGTGATGAGGATAATCATAGCTGCCCTATCTACCCTCAGGTTGCCACCTAGTAAAATACAAAACCACACTAGAAACTGTAAAGGGACAATCAAACAAAAGCAAGGGTATTATTATCACAGTCTTCTCCCCAACTGGATTTGAGAGCTACTTAAGTATAAAGAAGACATCGTCTTGTATTTCTTTGTACCTCCCTCTTAACATATTCTTTGTATTTCTAAACTCATTATTACTACCTAATAATGTCAAACACAGGCTTTGTGGATGTTGCCAGTTTTCAAAATTCTTTGTTCCTTACAAAAGAGTTCACCTAAGGTTTTTGTCAGTCAGTACATTTGAAATCTGATCTGATTGCCCCCCAAAATAGAAAAACACTATGTCAGTTCTAGAATAGAAATAGTACCCTTTTTATCGAGCTCTTTGCATTTATTTTCTCATTTAATCTTCCTAGTAGCCCTTCAAAATTGATATAATTAGCCTCATTTTTGGATGAGGAAACTGAGACTCAGAGTTTAAATAACTTATCCAATTTCCCACAACTAATTAGCAGCAGAGGGAAAATTTTAGCGCCTGCATTCCTCTTTAAGTTGTGGAAAGCTTGGTGTTCCATGGACACAGCTACGGCTCTGAATTTCCATTGTACTTGATACACAATGACTAACTCAGTCCTTTCTACAAATATTCCTTAAAGTATTCCTCTTACCAAAGAGAGATGATCATTCTTTTGGACAAGTATTCAAAATATAAATCTCAATCCTATAAGCACATTAGAAACCTTTCCCATTTATTCTTCAAATTCTAGAACTTTATGTGCAGGGACACGGAGGGTGGAAGATTATTGCATAATGGCATCTTCAGCCAGGACAATGATTCCAACTTCAGCTTTCAACTTGCCTGAGGAAGCTTGATGAAAATGCAGATTCCCAGGCTCCCTGCCACCCCCATTATGATTCAACCTGCTTAGGGAGGAGGCTTGGAATCTGCGCTTTCACAAAGTCCATGGTTCTTCAAATGCAGGTGGGTCTCAGACCATACTTTGGGGTAAACAGGTCTAAAAGGGGGCGGGGGTGGTGCAGGAATTGGGAATCAAGGTCCTAGCTCTGTGGCACATCTGCCGTGAGGCCTCTGACAACTCAAGCAGCCTCTCTGGATTTATGTGTCTGAAAAGCAACTTTGTCTTTCTTGGCTCTCCCTGGCTCCCATCCTTTGGGGGCTGACTAGACCTCGTTTGCTTCGGAACTTCTTAATGGGTGACACCATCTTTTGGTATATGGTCACCGTGTCAGCTATTATCCACTGGGATGTCCAGTTAAGTTCTCCCATCCGCAAAACAAGCTCCAGATGGAAGGCTCAGGCCAACACTGGAAGGAAGCCCAGGCCCATGCCAGCATTGGCAGGACTCTCCCACAGTCAGTCATCCCTGGAGGGCAGAGCCATCAGCAATGAGCTAACCCCCTTCTACTGATGTTTACATGACTGCCAGAGGCACCTTCCTCGGCAAATACATGTCACCAAGAAGGCAATACAAAGGCTGCCTGCCAGAGGGGGTGCCTCAACACCTATCCAAAAAATTTTATATATATATTTTTTTCACACATACATTATATTATATATACACAAATATATATATATATATACACAAATATATATATTCTTTTTATCTATCTACCAGGGGTGCCAAAAATAGGTATATACATTTTAAGAGATGTTAGCTATGCTCAAGCAGTAGTTCACCATAATCAGAAGTGTCTGGACACTGCTGGTAACCACTTTGAGCACCTCTTATAACTGCAGAAGTCAGACGTGACTTGTATTCATCTTTTGTTATTGGTATATGTTGAGTATTACAATTAATACAGTTTTTTCCTTTCTTAAAATGCGTATACTTTTGGGGGGGGCACACTCTGTGTGTGTGCATGTGCGTGCGTGTGTGTGTGTGTGTGTGTGTGTGTGTGTGTGTGTATATATCTCCTTCAAGATTAGCAATGGAGGGAAGATCTTCTCGTTGGGGCAGCAGTTTCGCAACCGTACCTATGCATTAGAATGAGCTGTGAGCTGTAAAAAATACATACATTCTTGTACCCCTACCCAGAGACTTTTATTTAGAAGGTCTGGGGTGGGACCTCCAGAATCCAGACTTTTTAAAGTTCCCCAGGTGAATCTATTTTGCAAAAAGAATTGAAACACTGCCTTCAAGAACCTTCAAGTGTCAATTCCCATGCTGACTATAGGGAGGAGCTGACCCCTTCCCCTTCCGACAAAGGGCCTCTCTGCCTTGGAGCACAGCTCAAGAACAACCAGAACTACAACGTTTAGGCTACTGGTCTCCACAGTATATTAACTGACAATATTAGAATTTGTCTTTAAGTTGATTTTTACCTAAAACTAAGGAGATTAAACTTTACAGATACTTAATATATGGCTTGATACTGGGGCCCTCGCTTGATTTTGCTGTCAGATGATTACATAAGCAGGCCTCCTAAGTAGCAGTGATAGCACCCTGAGAGAAGGGTGGGTGCGCCACAATATGAGAGAGTTGACATTCGGGATATTGAGGACTAAATTTTAGCATACTGTGACATGTTATTGAGTTTGCCAGGTTAAATGGATTTATAGAATTGTGAATATCTGGTATTACTTGAACTGACTTTTACAAATGACCTACACAGATTACTACAAAAAATCCATAGAGTATGACTGTCTAATGCGAGCACAAGAAAGTGAGAAAATGGCTGAATTGGTGCATCTCCTACTCTTAGTATGAGCTCCTTTGATGATGCCATGGTACAAAGTAAACACAATAATGAGAGATAACCATCATTTGATCTAAAAAAAATCAAAATGATCAAGATGGCTCTTTGGAGTATAGATTTTGCATACTATTATTAATTATGAACCTTGATGTATGTACAAATCATGCTTTGGAATACAGACAATCTTCACTTTGCACAATTCCTTAAACTCCAATTTAAATAACACCAGTCTTTCATCATGGTTCTAATTTCAATTTCCAACAGTATATTAACTGTGAGTAATTTGCATATAGTATAAACGTCACTGCTTTAGTCCACAAATCACTATGTAAATAACAGGTGCACATTATGATCAGTGACCAATCATGTCACTTCTTTCACAGTCTGTCCGTGACTGGTCACTGGGCATCTATTGTCCAGTCCATGCATAGACAGCAAAGCATGTGGCTGTGTTGCCTTCTTATCTCACAGTGATATTCTCATGTGACATTCTACACAAACAAGTGAACTGGCCACCAACAGTGAAAGTGCAGCAAAGAAACAATAAGTGATCATTACTGACCGTGAAATTCAAATAAAAGATTAATGGAATTATAAAAGAAATACCTGAACACAGAGTCTAGAGATTCTGGATACGCAGCCAGAGGAATTTAATGAAGGTGAATTTAACATAAATAAGTAGCTTTAACCACAAAAAAAAAGGAAGGAGGTGAAGGAGGAGGAGGAAGAGGGGGAAGAGGGGGAGGAGGAGGAGGGGGGGAGGACCACCCCCCAGGGGAAGTGACACATGACAAAAATGTTAACACGAAAGGAGCTCTCAGAGACATTTCATGAAACCACAAAATTACAGTGGAAACTGATCCCAACTTAGAAAGTATGACAAGTTGCCATGTTATAGAAAAGATGCTTGCTCTGTACCATAGTTATGAGAAGGGGAAGAGAAGCACTATTCAAACTACTCTTTATAAGTGTTTGACAAAGAAATAAAGCATTTTAATTCCCAATGTTTTAAATAGCAGTGTACTAAATAAATATTAGTTTTACTTTTTTTCTTATTTCCCTATGCATTTATAACCAACAGTAAGAGAGTTTTTACTGTTATAAAACAATTTTAAAGGGCACAGTACGATTGTGATTTTTCCCACTGCTTATTAAGACTGCTTTGCAACGTTTCAGCTTGCATGGTTATTTTTACAGTTCCATACTGCTGTGTGAAGCAAGTACTGCCTGTTTTAGCTAATCATAGGAGTATACGTGTATAATTTATTGATAAGTTAATATTCTCAGTTTGGCAGCCTTTGTTCAAACATTTTCTACTGAGAGATTGTGCAATAAAGAGTTTGGAGACCTCTGGCTCAGCTGATGCTTATTAGAGAACGCAGCATGGCAAAAGGGCAATGACCGCATTCATAAGGAACTACGGAATCCGAGTCTCACAGCATGTAGCTTTCTCATCTTCCACTTGGTGCAAGCCTTTCCTCCCAGCCTCCAGCCTGTCCCCCAAGTGTCAGAAGCCATCTTGAACACCTTTCACCTGGGCATGACCTCTAAGACCTCTACCACATTAGTCCTCAGAAGGTGGTCCTCAGAAAGACATCACCCAGGAGCTTGTCAGAAATGCAGGATCTCAGGCCCTGCACAGGACCTACTGAACCAGAATCTGCATTTTAATAAGATTCCCAAGTGATTTTTATACTTGAAACATTGAGACATACTGCCCTAGACTGTCTGAGCTCAAGAGACAACCCAAGGGCGGGAAGAGAGAGAGATTCCCTATGTCATATATCTAAGGACTAGTCTGTATGTTGTTTAAGGACACACTGCTTCTCTAGGTGACTGATCTTATTCATGAAAACAATAGAAATCATAGCAGCAGCAGCAGCAGCAAACATTTATCAAGCACTCACTCTATGCTAGACAGTATAGCATGGAACTGTGCTACGATAAACAGTATAATAAACTACCTATATCACCTCATGTAATACTCACATGATTTGTAAAATGGGGATAATTATACTATTCCCAACACACATATAGTAGCAAAGTTAAACAGAACCTAGGTGATGATGGAGGTACATGGGAATTTGGAGCCTGGGGGTGGAGGGTGGGGTATGTGTGTGTGCGCACGCACGTGCGCGCACGCACGCACGCTCTCACAGGTGCACTTTAATCATAGCAGGAAAAGTCAGCTGCTTATCTTGAATCCCCAATTTCCTTTAGGCTTTCTTTGAACTACTTCCCTGAGTTACTGCCTACAGCTAACAATTTAGTACCATTTCAACTGGGAACATAGGTCAACTGACTGTGTTGCAGAAATGGAAAAATTTCATATGGAAATTTAAGGCACCGAGTACAACCCCAGACAATCCTGAAAAAGAAGAGCAAAGTTGGAAGAGTTGCATTTTCCCATTGCAAGACTTAATATAAAGTTACAACAAGAAAGATAATGTGGTACTGACATAAGGATAGACATATAAATGAATGACATAGACTTATGAG
>NW_017731928.1:442915-464811 GCF_001890085.2 Hipposideros armiger | reverse complement strand
GGAATTGTGAGAATGAAGTAAGATATTTCACATAACATGCTTAGCATCCTACCTTACATATTATTGTTATGGTTTTAGAACCTTATTTGGCCAGAAAGATAACTGCCTTTATTGTCGCTTCAAACAGGATCAGAATCGTTCTACTTGCCTCTAGCCAACAGCTTCCTGGCCACCACAGCCGCTCTCTCACCCCACCCTGGACGCAGTATCCCATGTCCCCCCATGGCCTACACCTTGAGGCTCTGGATAAGGGCCCTGGTTACAATGAAACTATTCTCCTGGAGCAAAACACTTTCCTGTAAGACGTTCATACTTCACATATAATTTATTTTTCAGACCAATTACTTAGCAGGATCCTAAAGGGTTTAGGATTTTTTCAAAAGAAGTTAAGGGGAAGCAGAAGTTAAGCCTATAAACCCAGGTAAATTTGCATATCCTTTCAAGTCAAGGATTTTCATCTTTGGATCACAGACACCTTGGAAAAACTGCTATAACCGATGTGCTCTCTCTCCAGAAAAATCCTATGTGGCATGCACACACATAAACATTCTGAACGTTATTCCAGGGGGTTTGTTCTACTGAAGGCCATCAACAATGATGCTCTTGGAAAACCGTGACCTATAACTTAAATATACCATCACTGGTTGGTAAACTCTTTCTGTAAAGGGCTGGATGGTAAATGTTTTTTACTTTGCAGGTCATGTGTTCTCTGTCACAAATTCTTAACTCTGCCACTGTAGAGGGAAAGCAGCCATAGACAATAACTAAACAAATCGCATGACTGTGTTCCAATAAAACTTTATTTACAGGAACAGATGGTGGACAAGGTTTGGGTTGCAGTTTGCTGACCCTAGCTTTAGAATTTCATTAAGCCACTGCGGTCAAAGCCCACTTGGGGAATGTGTAGAACTGGAGCCTTCCATGGCGTGCATTCTGAGAGGTGGGGATGCCTTCCGCCCTGGATGTCCCCCCACTCTGGCTGAGCACCTTCACACTCTTCTGGGTTTCTAGAACCATGCCTACCTCTCATCCACCTCTGGTCCCCAGACCCTCCAGCAGTACTTTGAGCTGTTTACATGTACAACCCCCTTCTATTATATATA
Source organism: Hipposideros armiger (assembly GCF_001890085.2). NCBI lineage: Eukaryota > Metazoa > Chordata > Mammalia > Chiroptera > Hipposideridae > Hipposideros > Hipposideros armiger. The sequence continues at coordinate 463,708 of NW_017731928.1, read as the reverse complement.
AATGAACATAACTACCTGAACAGTAATAATTTTTTCCCCTGGAAAATGTAGCTCCACGTACATTGACGGGGTTTGAATGGAAGTGATTGACATAGTGGTACTGGTTCATTCCAAGTAGGTCTTGAATGGGAGAGAGAAAAAGAATAGGATAGCCTAAAAACTCAGAGCAGGCCTGGGTAATTACATGAGTTACTTAAGTGGGGTTGCCATATGATAGAAAATTGCCTTATTAGATTTGACAGATTTCACCAGAAAACAACACATCTTTACATGCACCATAATTAAAACATAATCTGCAGACAGCAGGAAGAGAAAGCCATTCTGTTTTCCCCGGTGGTCATGTTTTTTTAAAGAATCTTTTAAATAATATACACAGCTGTAATCAGATGCTACCCAAAGATAGATGACATTATTAACCACGAAAAGAGCTTGTTTCTCATCCCTCCTCTGCTAGAACTGTCCTAGCCAACATGCAGGATATACGAGGAGTGATGAAACAATACAGTGAATGTTTAAAGTTAAAAAATTATTACAGTAAAAGACACATTGTCATTAACTCCCTTCAAAATACTCCCCCTCACTTCAAACACACTTATCCCATCTTTCTTGCCACTTGCTAAAGCAGTTCTGGAAGTCCTCTTTCGTGAGTGTCTTTAGTTGTGCTGTCATGGCTGCCTTAATGTCCTGTTATGACTTTGGGGAAGAGCTGGAAGTCACATGGTGCCATATCCGGTGAAAAAGGTGGATGAGGACACACTGTAATGTTTTTATTTGACAGAAATTACTGTACCAAAAGTGATGTGTGACATGGAGCGCCATCATGATGGAGGATGATTTACGGCACACTTTAAAACACACCTTCTCTCAACTGTAGCTCACACCCAACTGCACTGAGCAAGTTGAAACTTGTCACACACTGTTACTAAGGTTTGATGCACTGCTTCCTATATTGAAGATCCCTGCCTTTCCGTTGGATGGCACTCGGCAGCAGCATTCACCATATTTTGTGATCACAACAGAAAGGTTCCGTGTCACACATTGCTTCTGGTAGCAATTTCTGTCAAATAAAAACATTACAGTGTGTCCTCATCCACCCATTCACCGGGTCTAGCACTGTGCGACTTCTGGCTCTTCCCCAAAGTCAAAATGACCATGAAAGGAAGACACTTTGAATTGATTCAGGACACCGAGGCAGCCACGAGGCAGCACAACTAAAGACACTCATGAAAGAGGACTTGCAGAACTGCTTCAGAAAGTGGCAAGAATGATGGGATAAGTGTGTTCGAAGTGAGGGGGAGTATTTTGAAGGGGATTAATGGCAATGTGTCTTTTACTGTAATAACTTTTTTTTATTTAAATATTCACCGTATCTTTTGATTACACCTCCTACACCTGGGCTCATAATTAAAACGACATTCAGGGTAGCTTTTCTATTGACTGCATGGCCTCAGACTGCCTTTTGTATCCTAAACTTGGATTTACTCTCAGATAAGTGTGTAAGTGAGGTGTGGGTAATGTCACCTCAACAACCGGTCAGACAAAAATCACTTGATTCAAAAACCACTTGGAATTTTTCAGCCCAGCTCCCAATTCACTTTCTTCATACCCCAAGGAGTCTCTTCTTAATGTAAAATATCTTCCTGTTGACATGAGTTGGGGGTGGAAGGTGGGTGAGTAGAGGGAAGGCTGTTTTCACACAGAAAAAGAACAATAACTTGAAGTAAAGGAGCCTGGACCCTAAACTACACAGCACTGCAGGGTGAACACTTACAGTGTCAGTTTAATCTGTGGTCTCATGTCCACATCATTAAAGTTTAAACCCTGCCCTACTCTAACAAACGTAAATTCTTGACTTCCCTCAGTTTAAAGACATTCCAAAGACCATGATCACAGAAGAGCTTCAGAGTAAACAAGTGGGCATTTCCATGGTACCCCCAGGTATGCAGAAAGTCAGCACAAGGCTTCCTTTATGGGACCATTTTAATTCAGCTCATCAACTACCTTACCACCTGAAAAGATGCACTTGTCTGTCCTCCAAGCATTTACATTTATCTGCTGACATTGCCAAAAGAATGCTAGATGAAGCAAGCCTTTTACTAGATAAACATTTGGTTTTGATAAGCGAAGTTCATTTCTTCTAATGGAAACAAACCACAATGCCACTATGAAATTTTTCCATTCAAGGCAAGTATAAGAGATGTCTCCCAGACACCAATAACCAGGTGCTGCCGGCTCAGGTACTTAACACAAGGGAAGGGAGGTCTGTACTGCATGGGGAAGCCATGTTTGGTTTTGTTCTTAGAGATCTCTGTCTGAGTTTCCTAATTAGGAAGACGCCGGGATAACATCAAGAGGTCAAATATTTATTCGCAGAGAAGAGGCCAGGCTTGCCTAATGTGCTCTCCCTGTGTGTAGGTGAGTCACTTCAAAAGGCAGCCAGAAACACAGGCTGCTGAGTTCATAGATGACTGCCAACCTCAGTAGATAGGTTCTCCTCTCCATAGCTGCACGCATCCCAGCTCACCACCCGCCTGGGGGCTGGCATGGCACATGCGGGAAGGACTCTGGTCTTTGAGAGATCAGCTCCGGCCACTGCCATTTCAGAAAGCCTGCGAATGCTTCTCTTCCCAGGAGCTGGCGCCTAAGACCAGTTGGCCTGGAAAGGTTATTATCACCTTGAAGAATGCTGGGGGTTGAGAAGATAGATAGTTTAGACCTACAGAGCTAAATTTAAATTCCTGTTTCCTTGGCTGCAGAATTTATTCCATCACCCACGGCCAGCTCTTTTTCTACTTTCTGCCCCTTTCCCCTCGTCTTCCCCACCCCACCCCGACACCTTTACACCAACTCTCTAAGTTCCTTTGAATAATGCAACACCATTTTTTCCTTCTTGGTCTTAGATCTGTCACTAATTGGGATCAGTATTTTCCAGTTACATAAAGCCCGCCTGTGTGGCTTTATAACATATGCTGACAAATCATCTGGCAAACACTTTCTTTTGTTGCAACAAACTGTACTGTGGAGGACCGTAGCATTGGCAACCAAACATGTATACTCTTAATGAAGCAACAGAGATAAGAAATCCATCTCCATGCTGACTGTGGGCTCTGGGGAGCCAGAGTCATATTAAAAAGGAAAATAGTGATCTATTATATACGATGGATGTTTGTTGGAATGGTTTCCAGATGGATCCAGGACGTTCCAGAAGAGAGGTTACTAAAGAACTATGCAAAGTTCACAGGAGGGTTGCTGTTAAGTCACAAACAATTTGTTTTGGAGGAATTTGCCCTGGTTTTATCAATGTAATTAAGACTTTATAGAGTGTTTCCTAAAGTAGGACAGTGCGCCAGGTTAAATGACAGAGATGAAAAGCACTCTCACTTAAGAAGAAACGATGCTTCATTGATTAACTCAGCAATGATTATTGAGAATCCACTACATGTCAGGCACTGCCATAGGCCCTTGGGAAACACCGGTGAATAAAACAAAGATTCCTGCCCTTATATTTAGTGCAGGGTGGGAGCGGGACAGACAGACAAAAAACAGACCAATAAGTAAATTATATACTGTGTTAGAAGATGGTTAAGTGCTTTGCATAAAAGGATACCAGTACACTAGAGAGACTGGACTCCCGGAGAGGAATGTAATAATTTTAAATAGATTGTCCAGGTAAAGCAAGTGAAGACTTTAAGGAAGTAAAGACTTTCCAAGCAAAAGAGGCCTCTGGTGCAAAGGTCCTGAGACAGGAGTGGGCATAGCATGTTCAAGGAACTACAAACAGCCTGGTAGTGCGCCTGAGAGGCTGTAGTGGTAAATGAGAACTGAGAGGACCTAGGAGTGGGGATAGGGGCTGTTGGTCACATGGAGACTCAGAGGCCATTGAAGGACTTTGGCCTTTAGACTGAGGGAGATTGGGGAGCTACCGGAAGGTTTTGGTTAGAGACCTTCTTATATTTTCCAAAGATCCCTCTTGTGGCTGGGATGGAAGAAATCCTATTGCTGGAATCCAGGTAAGAGATGATAGTGACTAGAATCANTCTTTCAGTGAGCTTCATAATTCCTCATTTATAGATGGACCTGTTTTTATTTGTGAAAAACTGAACAATGTGCTGATTTTCAGCCTCATCTGAATTGACCTTTACACCACGCAAGGAGTTTTGAAGACAGCGAAACAAGTGGAAGTCTGATGGTGCAAGGTCAGGCGAGTATGGTGGGTGTGGCAACACATCCCATCCAAGCTACAATAATTTTTGACAGGTGATCAGACTTGTGTGTGGTCTCACGTTTTCGCGATGGAACACAACTCCTTTACAATTAACAAACTCTGGACGTTTCTGGATGATGGATTCATTCAAACTGTCCAATTGCCGATAGTACACATTCGAATTGATTGTTTGGTTCCTTGGTAGGAGCTTGAAAAACAAAACCCCTTTAAAATCCCACCACACTGAGAGCATAACCTTCCTCTGATGAATGTCTGCTTTCGATGTCGTTTGAGGCGAATCATCTCATTGGGACCAAGACCATTTGCATGCCATGTTGTTGTAAACAATCCACTTCTCATCACCAGTTATCAGTTGCTTCAAAAAAGGATCATTTTCCTCAGGTTTAATGAGCATTTGCAGATGTTTATACATGCTGTCAAATGAACTTCTTTGAGTTCATGCGGAACCCAAATATTGAGCTTGCTTACATATCCCAGCTTCTTCAGGTGATCGTGAATGCTTGAATGATGGATGATCAACGTTTCTGCAATCTCTTGTGTCGTGTAATGTGGGTTTTACTCGAACAATGCCTTTATTTTGTCATCATCAACCTCGGTGGGCCTCCCTGACCGAGAAGCGTCATTGAGTCCAAAGTCACCAGCAAGGAATTTCGTGAACCATTATTGGCACTGATGTTCTTGTAGAGCATTGTCACCGTAAACTTGATGCAACGTTTCACAAGCTTGACACACGTTCTTCCCTTTATGGAAATAAAACAGTAAAATATGGCAAAAATGCAGTTTGGTCTTCCATCTTCAACTTGTTGTAAAATCTCCAAAAGTCAACCAAATTGCTCAAATTTTTTTTTAGAATGAAGCTAGAACTGTCAGCTGTCAAATGACATAGCAATAACATAGATGCATATGACTCAAGTACTTCCAAAAATGAACTAGTGCCATCTGTCACAAACATGCGTCATGACTTTTCCGACAACCCAATATATACACAGCAACCATGACACTGCCATAGCAGCTGTGATGCTTTGAGCAGATAAAAGCTATTTAAGTACAGGGGGACTTCACTCTGTATCAGAGGGATTTCCAGGAAGTTACACTACATTCAAAATCTTTATAAAAAAAGTATCATAATTTAAGTGAGTTCATCATTTTAGGGAATATTCTGCTAAAGACTTGTAAATATAACAAACTCCTTTGGCAGAGTGTGTACCTGATAATTCATTGTTTGGCACATTTTATTTTCAGACATGATATTATTCAGTTACTTCTAAAGAGGGACGGGAGAGGTATTTACATCTATAATGCTTTCAGTTCTATTGTAGCTGTAGGTTGGATTATAATCACTCGGGAACTGGCTGTCCCATTTTTGCATTATCTGAAAGGTTGAATTTTTCTTTCAACCTGAGAACTAATGTAAATAAGACAGAGAGGTCAGATGGGGTTAGCAGCACACCGCGCAGCAAATGCCCCGTCTGAAAGGGCTGAAAGGGGCACCAGTTAATGAGCTCCAACCAGCCATGCAATGTTGTGAGGCCAATGTGGAACTGCCAATTTGCAAGCATTAACAGCTGATACCATTCTTCAAGAAAACCTATACGAGCCAAACACATTGTGAACATATTGCTGCCTATGGCCGCCATTTTGTATTACTGTTTTGAGTTACTTGAGGTTTGGTATGTTTTGCGAATTCTTTGATTCTGGCAGTAAAAGAATAGCTAGAAAGAACACGGATGAGGATTAAATACACAGATCTCTGAGTCAGCAAGATCTAGACTCTACCCTGACTCTAACACCTACCAGCTGTGTGATTTTCTATGACCACTTAGCCTCTCTAGACCTCTGTAAAATGGGTATACAGTTGACCCTTGAACAACTCATGGGTTAAGGGCCCTGACATCCCCCACCCCTCAGTCAAAAATCTGCATATAATATTTGACTCCCCCAAAACTTAACTACCCTAGGTATCCATGAGGGATTGGTTCCAACGCCCCCTCGCCTTGCAGATACCAAAATCTGCAGATGCTCAAGTCCCCTATATAAAATGGCATAGATCGATGCATACATTCGGCCCTCCACATCCATGGACCCCCAACTGTGGATCAAAAACAGTACAGGTATTTATTGAAAAAAATCTACATATAAATGGATCACACAGTTCAAACCTGTGTTGTTCCAGGGTGAACAATAATAGGTAAACAGACCTCTCAGGTGAGCTGTGAGGATGAAGTGTGACAAGGCATGGCACTTAAAATATGATAGGCAATTTATTATACCCTCTAACTATCTGTGGAGCTATCAAAGTCTCTTCCTACGTCTCAAGAGAGATCCTCATGAAGTGAGCGCTTGATCAGGCACTCATCCACAATCATGGCAGTCTTACCTATGCCAAGAGAAGCATGCTAACCCAAGGGATACTAGAAGAATATAGCTTGGATTCTTCTCTTGGAAAGTTCAAAAGATCTACAGATAATTCATATTAAGCCACAAAATCACTGGATGTTAAGGGATGTTAAAAATCATTTTCCAAATCCCTTACTTATGGATAAGGAAAGTGAGGCACGAGCAATTGAGGTTCAGCCAAGGTTAGAGCTAGGCCCAGGGCCCAAATGACCATTCATAAGAACAAGCTCTTTTGAAATGCACAATGATTTCCCCTCTGTACTACTAGGTACCACCTAGGTGACATTTACAATCTACGATGAGAACTAAAATCAGGGATGGACCCACTTAACTCTCAGTTGCAAAAGCACACTTGTCCAGCGGGTCCAAAGCAATCACCTAAAACCAAGGTGTAACACAAAGAGTTCACTGGGAAAATGATTTCCTTCCCTCTGTCCCTTCCTTTTTTTTTTTTTTTTTTTTTTTTTTTTNAAGGAATGACTGTGTGTGTGTGTGTGTGTGTGTGTGTGTGTGTGTGTGTGTGTGTACATGTGTTAGGATCCTAGATCATCAGTTACCATACAAGACCAAAGCAGTAGTGGCTTAAACAAGAGAAAGCTTATTTCTCTCTTGCCTAAATCTGAAGATATGCAGACCAGGGCTGATGTGATGATGCCATGTTTCAGGGACCCAGCCTCCTTCTTCTCTGTTGTGCTCCCATCTTTACAGTGTTGCCATCACTGCAAGTCAAGGATGGCTCCCTGCCACCATGACCACATGACTGAAGCTAGGAGGTGGGAGACAAAGGAGGAGGGGAGGGCTTGCCTCCTTCTTCTGAGAACACGTGCCATGCCTTTAGTCATCCACTGGTCAGAGCTGAGGGACAATTCTGACTGTTCCTTAGCTACGAAGGAGGCTGGGAAATATTGTCTTTCTCATGTGCCTTCCTAAATTTCAGCATAAAAGAAGATGGGGAGAATGGATATTGGGAGAAGATAAGCATTATCTGCCACAGTGTAGTAAGGGATGGGGTGCTTAAGGCCTTATCATGAGAGACAAGAAGAGAATTAGCTCTGCTACTTTATCCTGCTGAGCGCTTTCCTTCCAGCAGCACAGAACAATAGGAAAGAAACAAGAGTGACAGGCAACTCTGCAAGGACTGCGAAGTGTAAGATGTGAAAGACAGAGGAGAAGGAACAGAATGAGGTTCCACTACTTATCCTCCCCCTGCACATAATACCTTGGCACCTACTTCCTGCACAGAAGTGGTGTCTGGAGAACTAACGGGATGACGATTTCAGAAGGGATTGCCCTCAGAGCAGTCCAGAGCCTAGAAGCTGAACTGAGCCTGGCTCTCCCAGGTCCTGCACAAAAGTTCACCCCCCCCCCCAGGCAACCTCACCAGGGGTTGACATTATTTCCAAACCCCATTACTGGGGAATTGCTCACAAATGATTCTTGCTTTTTAAACTCACGTAATTATTCCTGCTCTTGCTTGGACTGGAAGGAAAGTCACCTATCTTAGGGTACTGTTCTCTCAGAGGTTATAAGGCTCTTTTTTTTTTTTAAGCTGAGCCATCCTGCCAACGGTTGGTAGCTCAGCNCCAAGAGGGACAACAGTTCTCAGAAGGGGCCAGCCTTCATGGTAAACAACTGCAACATGACTAGCCCACTGCATCCTGCAGAGAAAAACATCAAACCCCCAGCGAAACAGCAGCATGCTGCAGCTGTCTACTCTGACTCTGCCCCCAGCAATGCCTCTGTGGGTGCTTCTCTCACTACCCACGGGGCCGTCTTCTTCAGACACTGCCACGGGCATTCTCTCTGACCCACCTTTAATAAAACCTTCCTTGCTTTCCTACTTCTCTGAGTCATGAGAACTCTTTCACATTCTGTGAACAACCAGGGGTGATTCTAAACCAATACATTTATTGTCAAGTGATTTTTTGTGAAGGGCACCAAGACAATTAAGTGAGGGAAATAGTCTTTTCAACAAATGGTCCAAATAAGGAAATTGAATCCCCTCCTCATAACATACACAAAAAATAACTCAAAATGGATCAGAGGCCGAAATGTAAGAGCTAAAATTATAAAAGTCCTAAAAGAAAACATAAGAGCAAATCTTCATTGCCTTGGGATAGGCAATGGTTTCTTATACACAACGCCAAATCACAAGTGACAGAAGAAAAATATAGTTAACTTGGTCTTCATCACAATTAAAACCTTTTGTGCTTCAAAAGATACCATCAAGAAAGTAAAAAGACAATCCACAGAATGGGAGAAAATATTTGCAAAGCATATGTCTGATAAGGAACTTATATCTAGAATATGCAAAGAACACTTAAAACTCAACAAAAGGATAAATAACTTCATTAAAAATGGGTGAAGGATCTGAATAGACATTACTCTGAAGAAGAAAATACACAATGGCCAACAGCACATGAAAAAGATTCCTAACACTATTAGCCATCATGCAAATCACAACCACAATAAGATACCGCTTTACACCCACTAGGATGGTTACAATCAGAAGCATTGGTGAGGATGTGGAGAAAAGGCAACCTTTAGACACTGCTAGCGGGAATGTAAAATGGTACTTCTACTTTGGAACAGTCTGACCATTTCTCAAAATGTTATAGATGGAGATACTATCTGACTCAGTAATTCCACTCTTAGGTACATACCCAAGAGAAAAGGAAACAAATGTGCATACAAAAACCCTTACTTGAATTCTTATAGCAGCATTTCACAACAGCTAAACAGTGGGAACAATTCAAATATCCATCTACATTTGAATAAACAAAATGTAGTATAGCCACACAATAAAGATTATTCAGCATTAAAAAGCTGTGAGGTACTGATAATCACTACAACATAGATGAAGCTTGCAAACATTAAACTAAATGAAAGAAGCTAGTCACAAAAGACCACACGTATTTATTGTATGATTCCATTTATATGGAGTATCTAGAATAAGCAACCCCACTGAGACAGAAAGTGGATTAGGGAGTGCCCAGTGCCAGCCGAGGGCGGGCTGGAGAAGGAACAGGGAGCGACTGCTGAGGGGTATGGGTTTTTTTTTTTTCTTCAGGTGGAGAAAATGTTCTGGAACTAGATAGTAGTGATAGTTACACCTTTGTGAATACACGAATGACCACTGAATTGTACGCTTTCTACGGGTGAGCTCTGTATGATGTTCAACAAGGCTGCTGCTGAAAAACATCGGAGGCCTAGAGCCACTCCCATAATTTCCCACCCCAAGAGCAGCTCTGACAACTCAGCTCATAGACGGGCTCAGCTGCTCCCCTAAGCCTGGCCTAGTCCTGCTTCTGTATCTGCCTGCTGTTAAGGAGAGAGCTATTTTTATTGTCAAGGACTAACGAACACAATGATGGGTGACTGGGCAGTGAGGTTTCCCCGGTCCGGGGCTATAATTAACACAGTCGCCAACTCATGAGCCATTCCTCCTTGGCAGCTTTCAATAGTCTCCATGGAAGAGTCAAGTTTCTAGTTTGGGCCCTCTCTCAGAGGAGGCAGGGCAGCCAGCAAGGAACTGAGTTCAAGTCTTGGTCTGTAAATAAGAGTAATAGAGCCAAGCGAAGATGGTTGGGGGAGGTGTGGTTGTTAATTCGGTACAAGTGTGAATTTCTCTCCTTCTCCTCAACTAATTAGATTTTTATTTTAACAAGGCTGACTCCATCTGCCATCCCTTCTTAAATCCATAGACTAGCAGAACACAAAATTGCAGCCCAGTCTGAACTTTCCATCCAACCAGGTTTGAACAGCAAAGAATTTAGAAAAGTTAGAATTTGAAAGGGGCTAATTTGTAGCATTAATAATTCAATTATTAATAGCTGAGATCTAATGGGCAGTCTACATTTCAGTTATGACATTTCCCCCTGCGTGAGTTAGCACAGGAGAGGAACACTTTAGAAAAATGCTAGGAATGCCAGTTCCATATACACTCAAGATTCCAGGGAAATCAACTCACCGGGAAAAGCCAGACAGAAATCTGAATGCATGACTCAAAGTGCTCAATTCCCACTGGTAGTTACTCATGTTGCTTCGGAGGAAAGAAGACTCTCAAATATCGAATTTAACATAAATACGTCTGCTCCCTGTGTACTTTCCAAAACTGAAATGCTGCAAGCTCTTTCCAAACTTCCAGTTAAAAGAAAAGAAAGTTAATTGCTCTGACCCCCTAAAAGACCAGTGCAGACTAGCAAATATGTACGCACACAAACATGCACACACACAGCACCTTGCTCTAATTGTTCTGAGTGCTTCGGATTTCTCATCAAGAATCTGGCAATCCCCGCCGGCTGGGTCCTGCAGTCATTTCCAACCCCTTAGCCTTCCTCCCTCATACTTTGAGTTGGTACGTAATGTAGACCTACGTGGATTTAAAGTGCAGTGGCCAATGTATAAATAGTCCTGGGTGCTGGAGAAGGTAACTAGTGTGAACATTAGGGACATGCTCCATAAACTACAAAATAAAAGGCCTTAATTGGTTATACAATGTACTCCCTCCCCCCTTTTTTAGGACAGCTCTAAATTTCCATGTTCTTAAGAGTTAAATGAAGATGTAGTAAAGACCTTAAAATGAGGCCAAAAGGAAAAAGAGGACTAGTCTTCCTCCTCCAATTCCATTTGGAGTTCCAAATCAACTTCCTAATCCTGCTGTTTCTGGGCCAACCACTCCCACCCTTCTCTATTCCCTTCCTAGGAACCAACTGCATCTCAGCCTGTTCCCTGCTGGCTCTGCCAAAGGGAGCCCTCCTGTGTGCCTAGGACCACCCACAGACACGCGGCTTGTTTGGACAGGAGGACCCAAAGGCAAAGAGGGAACATCTCGCCTGTTTCCAAGAGGTGATGAGTCACCTTGGTTCAGCATTCAGATCTCAGCAACAGTTACACCCCAACCCCCACTTCCGACTGCCTCACATGGCCTGAGTTGGGGTGGCATCTAGAGTAGGGGTGTCCAAACAGCAGATGTTTGACCAATGCTTGGCCAGCTAGAAGAGCATAACTACCTATAGAGGTATAAAATCTACCAATTTCCAGGGTCCACCCCCAGGAATTCTGACAGGGGAGGTCCTGGCATGATAACTTAGTATCTGCATTTGTTTAATGCTTTCTAGGTAGTGTAGATAGACAGCCAGGTTTGAGAACCACTGCTTGAGAACCAAGATAAGGCCTTCAAAGAACTGAGATGAGGGTAACATATGGGAGAAGCCATGTTTCCTGATATTAACACTATAGGATTCTTCTGGGTGCCTTCTGAAAGCGGAATTACTCCCATCCTGATATATATGGAGTTGGTCAGAATAATAGTATTTTTTTTAAAAAGTAAAAACTTTGGAAATGAACAGTCTTGGCTTCTAGGTTCCCATCTGAGACTGACAGACACAAAATCCAATTCCTCCTCCATGACTTAGGAACTGGGAAATCTTGGACAAGCCTGAGTCTCAGTTTCCTCATATAATAAATGGGGGTGGTGAGGCTAAGGATGTTAGTTGTAATCGCGAACAATTACATCGTATGCACTTGTGCTGGCTGCTGTTCTAACATCACAGACATTAGTTTGTTGAGGAATTGTGAGAATGAAGTAAGATATTTCACATAACATGCTTAGCATCCTACCTTACATATTATTGTTATGGTTTTAGAACCTTATTTGGCCAGAAAGATAACTGCCTTTATTGTCGCTTCAAACAGGACCAGAATCGTTCTACTTGCCTCTAGCCAACAGCTTCCTGGCCACCACAGCCGCTCTCTCACCCCACCCTGGACGCAGTTTCCCATGTCCCCCCATGGCCTACACCTTGAGGCTCTGGATAAGGGCCCTGGTTACAATGAAACTATTCTCCTGGAGCAAAACACTTTCCTGTAAGACGTTCATACTTCACATATAATTTATTTTTCAGACCAATTACTTAGCAGGATCCTAAAGGGTTTAGGATTTTTTCAAAAGAAGTTAAGGGGAAGCAGAAGTTAAGCCTATAAACCCAGGTAAATTTGCATATCCTTTCAAGTCAAGGATTTTCATCTTTGGATCACAGACACCTTGGAAAAACTGCTATAACCGATGTGCTCTCTCTCCAGAAAAATCCTATGTGGCATGCACACACATAAACATTCTGAACGTTATTCCAGGGGGTTTGTTCTACTGAAGGCCATCAACAATGATGCTCTTGGAAAACCGTGACCTATAACTTAAATATACCATCACTGGTTGGTAAACTCTTTCTGTAAAGGGCTGGATGGTAAATGTTTTTTACTTTGCAGGTCATGTGTTCTCTGTCACAAATTCTTAACTCTGCCACTGTAGAGGGAAAGCAGCCATAGACAATAACTAAACAAATCGCATGACTGTGTTCCAATAAAACTTTATTTACAGGAACAGATGGTGGACAAGGTTTGGGTTGCAGTTTGCTGACCCTAGCTTTAGAATTTCATTAAGCCACTGCGGTCAAAGCCCACTTGGGGAATGTGTAGAACTGGAGCCTTCCATGGCGTGCATTCTGAGAGGTGGGGATGCCTTCCGCCCTGGATGTCCCCCCACTCTGGCTGAGCACCTTCACACTCTTCTGGGTTTCTAGAACCATGCCTACCTCTCATCCACCTCTGGTCCCCAGACCCTCCAGCAGTACTTTGAGCTGTTTACATGTACAACCCCCTTCTATTATATATAAATGAACATAACTACCTGAACAGTAATAATTTTTTCCCCTGGAAAATGTAGCTCCACGTACATTGACGGGGTTTGAATGGAAGTGATTGACATAGTGGTACTGGTTCATTCCAAGTAGGTCTTGAATGGGAGAGAGAAAAAGAATAGGATAGCCTAAAAACTCAGAGCAGGCCTGGGTAATTACATGAGTTACTTAAGTGGGGTTGCCATATGATAGAAAATTGCCTTATTAGATTTGACAGATTTCACCAGAAAACAACACATCTTTACATGCACCATAATTAAAACATAATCTGCAGACAGCAGGAAGAGAAAGCCATTCTGTTTTCCCCGGTGGTCATGTTTTTTTAAAGAATCTTTTAAATAATATACACAGCTGTAATCAGATGCTACCCAAAGATAGATGACATTATTAACCACGAAAAGAGCTTGTTTCTCATCCCTCCTCTGCTAGAACTGTCCTAGCCAACATGCAGGATATACGAGGAGTGATCAAACAATACAGTGAATGTTTAAAGTTAAAAAATTATTACAGTAAAAGACACATTGTCATTAACTCCCTTCAAAATACTCCCCCTCACTTCAAACACACTTATCCCATCTTTCTTGCCACTTGCTAAAGCAGTTCTGGAAGTCCTCTTTCGTGAGTGTCTTTAGTTGTGCTGTCATGGCTGCCTTAATGTCCTGTTATGACTTTGGGGAAGAGCTGGAAGTCACATGGTGCCATATCCGGTGAATAAGGTGGATGAGGACACACTGTAATGTTTTTATTTGACAGAAATTACTGTACCAAAAGTGATGTGTGACATGGAGCGCCATCATGATGGAGGATGATTTACGGCACACTTTAAAACACACCTTCTCTCAACTGNATTCCCTTGGTAAAATAAGAGGATGGCGAGAAGTTTTAAATTGAAGAAAGATTTTCCAAACAAATAGAAATTTGAAAAGACGTAAATTGTACCCAAATTCAACCTTGGGTATTACAGTTTCTTAAATTTAAGAAAGCAAACAATGCTCAGATGGATGACAGATACAAATATGCCCCTTGCAACTGCTCCATGGGCTAAAGGTGCCCATGGATGTCTGAATAGATAAACAAACGGCTGCAGAACTTACTGTGATGGGATGCACCCCATCACAATGCATCAGTCTTTTTTTTCTAATGCCATGAAGTAGGTGCTCTTTTAAGTCTTCCCCTTACCAATAAGGAAAGCAAAACTTACTGAGGGTAAGAACCACACCCAAGGCACTCAGCCAGTTTACGGCAGCACAAGGGCCAGAACGCAGGTGCACTTCACTCTGATCTGAGTGTTTAACCGAGTTCTATCGCCTCTGCCTGTCTTTTTATCTGGGGAACAAAAGCACAGTGTGACCTGAGTGTACGCAATGATGAATCAGTTTCCCTCTAATGGACTTGAATAACAAATACTGCTCTTGATTTTTTTTTTTTGGCTGCCACATTTTCTATCTAGGCTGTCCACTAAATGCTATAGCTTGAGGAAGCCTAAATAAAGCACACACATCCGGGACACCTGCTGAGATGCCTTCTGGAGAGCATTTGCTCTGGCCAGGCCCTGGAGAACAAAGGGGGAATTAGATAAGATGCATTCATCTCAGAGGCTCCAGAGCAACACAGCTTACACAAAAGGTGACTCCTAGGAGACTGAGGAGGCCACCTGCCTGGGAATAGTAAGTGCAGGGCCGAGCAAGATGGCTCCGACAGCAGGCACAAGCCACCAGCAGGGAAAACTGCTCCCTCAGAAAAGTCCCCACCCCTTTCAAATCTCCATGCGATACCTCTGTGGATGAACGCAGATGTTCCAAGGAAAAGGTTGCAGGGACTTGAAAGTCCTGACCATGAGTCCCAGATGGATGCTCTTAAAAAGCAGAGCTGGCCAGGAATAGTTTCTAGGTTGGAACGAGTATGTCTGCCAGGCACTGCTGAGCACACAGGTCATACAGCATCTGGGAGTTCTGAGGGGTTCCACAGAAGCCACAAACTCTAAGTACAATCTCCAAAGCACGCAGGTGATGCCATGCTCATTTGCCAAGACTGAAAAAGTACGGAAAGAACAGGATGTTTCTGTTTCCAGGTGGTACATAAAACAATGGAATGGAGTTTGAAGGAGATGCTCTCTGGCACAGAATCTTTTCTTCCTTTATAGCACAACATAAGACCAGGGCTTGAGAGGCCCAAGACAATGTTAAAAGAGGTTATTTCTGCTCCTCTATCATATGTTCTTATTCTAATACATATCATCAGCAACATCTATTTATTGGACAATTGCAGGTTCTCTCTTAATAAGATACAGCCCGTTGCTTTATTCAGATATTTGTACATTCCAGCCAGGTAGAGAAAAAGGGGAAGAATGCATAATGAAAGATACAGATATACTTGGGGAAATGTATTGTAAACTGGTTTTTTCCTTTTACCGCACAAGCAAGATGGTGCCACGACACCCTGAAGTCATGACGCGGAAGCAGCTGTGCCTGGAACGTGTGTCATCAGGACGGGTGGCCCCAGGCGTGTGCTTGGTGTCCCTGCGGCCCGAGCATGGGCACGGTGTCCCAGCGGCCACCCCAAGCTGGCCCACAATGCTGGGCCACAGGTGGAGGGAGGCCCACCCCACGGGCGCCAGGGCACAAGATATTTTTACTATTTTAAATAACCTCTCTAATTCTGTGCTCCATGCATACAACTCAAAAAGAAAACACCCAAAGGCACAGATTTTATATAATATAAAAATCATCCATAATTCCACCATCCAGGATCACCTCTTTTAGGATTTTAATTTACTGGGTTGTCGGAAAAGTCATAACGCATTTTTTCTGGTTTTCGTTGCAAAAATGTGTTATGACTTTTCCGACAACCAATATATAAATTTCTAGTACTTTTTCTAGGAACATGTTAAAACAACAACACATAAGTTTCAAATGACATCTGTTATATAGGATTTCCTCACTCAAGAGCATATTATAGATCCTTATTTTTTTCAGCACATTGTCATATATATGGTTTCTTTAGGTCTTTAAAATAATCCTATAACATGTACAGATTAGGACATTGAGACCAAGTATTACAGCAACTTGGATAAGCAACCATAGACAATACATAACAAAAGGGGGTGGCAGTGTTTGAACAAAACTTGATGGGTACTGTAATTTAAATTTCATATAATTTTCACATGTCACAAAATATTATCCTTATTTTTTCTAACCNGAGAAAGATGAGCTCACCACCGTAACAGGCATTTTATGTACAAAGCCACCCCCTGAATCCAAGAAAGGTTTTCAATTCCCCTCACTGACCAGTTCTAAATCAGAATGCCCTGTAAACAGATGCAACAGCAGACAGAGGAGGGAAGTAGCAATGCCTTGTTCACGCCGAGTCTCAGTCTTGGTCAGCTGAGAGTTCAGTAAGATAGATAGAGTTATGCTAAAGCTTGGGTGAACCTCTCAGCAAGAGTAGAATGGATGACTCTCGATTATTTTGAAAATTATACAGTGTTTTTAAAGAAAGAAGATAATGGGGGAAATAGCATGAGGTCTAGAGCTCCAGTGTGCAGTCAGAACAGGCAACATAACCAGTTACCTGAATTAAATCTTCCCCTTACTAATTGCAAATGAATTCATATTTCCTGTACCTGCTAAATGTTCAGGTATCCGCTGGAGAAGGCTCTCCCCTCTGCTGTCCAAGCCTTGGAGCTTACAGAAGTCACCTGGGAAATATCTGCCCCTCTAATGCAAGGAGCATTTTATTTATACCTCTCATAAAGCTCTTCTCCTCACATTTTTACATATTGATTGATTTATACTTTGTCTTGTTTCAGGGAGACTTCAAGGCAGCTTATGAGAATACATAAAATACAAGATGGCATAAATTAAAAATAGGAACAAAAGGCAAAGAAAAATGAGGACAGAGACATGAAATGGATCCAAGAATGAGGCTAAACTGCATACCAAGAAGACGTATGGGCCACAAATTTGGCTCTGAGTTTGTAGCAGCCAATGTGGAAAAGGAAAAGTTATATAATTACACAACTCACTGTGTCCAAACTGTAGAATCAATTCAAGTGCTCTGGAAAAATTAACTGACATGTGTCCTAGATAACATCACCCTATCTATCCCTTCTTCTCTTCAGACACTCAGCTCATGGCCTGTCTATGGGAGCTGTCAACACAGGTCCCTGGATATGTGAATGAATAAATAAGCAAATAAACACTTTCATCCATCCGCTTATCAGTAATTCTTTTACCCCATGAATATTTTATTTTCTGGGCGTAAACTATGTGGTAGGCACTGAACTACATGCTAGGGACAGGCTGATGAATAAAACAAACACGGTCGCTTCCCACATGGTTTTTATAATGCATTACAGTGAAAGGGTACAATAAAACACAAGTCAACGAACAAATAAAGTAATTACAAAGTATTTCATCCTATAAAGAGAACAGTCAGGAGACTGAGATTAAAATAATGGGGAGTAAGACATGGATTTTGAATGGGTGTGATCTGATAAGGCCCACCTAAAGAGGTGGCGATGGATGAAGCCTGAAGCGAGAAGGAGGTGGCGATGTGAAGAGTCAAAGAAGCCCTGTGCAAAGGTCCTCAGGCAGAAGACAGCTTGGCATAGTTGGAGTACAGCCAAAAGTGGCCAGAGATCCCTGTGGCTCAAACACAATAGACAGGGCAGAAAGGGGCATGAGTGGACACCTGGCAGATCAGATCAGGCAGGCCGTGTAAATCTTGGGGAAAAAGTTGGTTTTCTCCTACATGCAATGAAGGATTTTAACCAAGGGAGTGATGCCCAATGTACATGTGAAAAGATCATTCTGGTGCACCTTGGAGAACAGACAATAAGTCAGGAAGCAGGAAGATGAGTGAAAAAGCTGTCTGTTGTCCAGGCAAGGCATGAACTAGATGGGTAAAAATAAAAAATTAAAATAAAATAAAAAAGGCAGGGGGCAGATAAACTGAAGAGGATTTGGACTCATTAGGATTTGGCAAGAAGTTTGGATAATCAGGAAGGAAATCAAGCAAGGAAGGAGTCAAGAACAGACCAAGTTTCTTGGGCAGAAGAAACTTGTCAACAATGACATTGTTGTCATCAGACAACAATGGGCACACTGGCAATGCCGGCTGGCAGAACCTGAGGCCTCATCTCATCTGGGCTCTGTGCTATCATCTCAACAACTCTGTATGGTCAGTACTATGATTATCCCCACTTTACAGATGAGGAGAAACACAGATATGAAATGTCCAAGATCTAGTCATGCTTCTAAGAATTAAGACTGTGATGAGAATCGTGTGTTTGTGTGTGTGTGTGTGTGTGTGTGTGTGTGTGTGTGTTTAATACAGCTGGCTGGCACCTCCCAAACTTCCTGAATTAGAACCTCAGAGGTAGGGTCCAACACTGTCTTTCTAAAAAGCTGCAAGGATGATTCAGTGTAGTGGTAGTTTAGGTGTGCTCTGGCTGTTGAAGAGCCACAGAACCATGGCATTCTGTCTGGCCATGTCCCCAGTAATACAAAGTTATGTTCAAAGTACAATTAATTGATGACAAAGTGGGAATAACTATTACTTGTTTTTGTGTTTGCCTTCATCAAGGTCTTAAGTGCTAAAAGTCAGCAAACTGTTTCTGGGTTCTTCTTTGAGAGTGGGGTGAGTCAGGAGGGAAAGGAGGGGGCAGAACCACCAGAGAAGAAGGATGAAACACACTTGAATTGTTCCACAATCTTTCTTAGAAGCTCAGACCAGGAGTGGAGCTTGAAGATGATTTAAGGGCAAACATGCAAGGTTTAGATGTTTTCCAAATTTAGAAGTTTTACTGCAGACAGTTCTGGATCAATGGCTTTCTAGGTTTCACCAGTCTCCAATAAAGGCAATTCTATCACCTGCTCTGGCAACAAACTCCAACTGTTGGATACCTTTGTCTGAAAGTTCCTTCTTATAGCTAACATCATTCTCAAGAACTGTTACTTAAACTCTTTCCTCTCCATTGCTAGTGGGTATTCAAAGACTTAGCCTTGATATTCTTTGAATCAATCCGTCAAATGGAATAATATAAAAGACTTTTCTGTATGAGTTAGAAGAAAAAGGAATACATAAATGCAGGGGGAGGGGGAGGGTGGAGGAGAAAGATTACTCTCAGGTTTTATCCCCAAGGGTTGTTTTTCAAAGAAATATAAATTGGTTTATCACATACATATGTTAGCATCTGGAGTGAAACTAAGAACTATAATTATGATTAGAATTTGTTAAATTTTGGAGCTGAAAGAGAACAAACAGTTCTTAAAACAGCATCTATATTAATCATCCACTATAATTTAATTAGGTTTTCTTATTCTGGCCTCCCAGTCATCCTACAGGAAGGGATTAGCATGCCCTTATGAATACAGATGAGGAAGCAATCTGAGAGGTCATGGCTGCATTGCCCTACTGTGCAAGTGATGGGACTCAAATTCTAAGAGATCTACTGGGAAGGTAGAACAGTGGTCCTCAACCGAGGGCAATTCTGCATCCCAGCGGACATGTGGAACTGTCTGGAGACATTTTTGGTTGCCCAACTGGAATAGGGGTATGTTAACGGCATCTAGAGTGTCCTCTAGAAGCCAGAGATGCTATTAATCATCCTACAATGCAAAGGACAGACCTCATAACAAGAATTATTTGACGTAAAATTTCAATAGTGCTTAGGTTGAAAAACTCTGCCTTAGAGAATTCTCCAGTGAAATCCTTCACTCCTGACAGGTTGAGAACTTAGAAGCACAAAGATTTAGATGCAAAAAGATCTCTATACTTCTCAACTGAATAACTCATTTAATTATTATCTTGAGCTACCCGGAGAGAGTTTACCTCCCTACAAAAGAAAAGATCTGATTCATTTTGTTTGGCATTTCATAGATCTAGTGAAAGTTTTTTTAAAAAGCGTTCAAGGAATAAGTATGAATCATTTCCTTCCAAGGCCAGAGTGAAACCTTGCTTTGAATGTGCTCAACTATTACTATCTACTTTTTCTTAAAGGAGCAGGCGAGATTCAAATGTGAAAATATCAAGCGGTTGCTACCTGGGAAAAGCTTCAGAATGTGGTTAAGAGCCAGTGGTCCAGAACCACACGGTCTGGGACTGAATCCCAGCTCCACCATTTATTGATTGCATAACCTTGGGCAAGGTAGTTGAAACTCTTTGTGCCTCATTTTCCTAATCTGCAAAATGGGGATAATAAAACTTCCAACTTCACAGGGCTACTGTGAGGACTAAAGGAGTAAAAAAGCTTAGTACCATGCCTGGGTTTGCGTATTTGCTGTTGTAAATGATGATGATTATTTATGATTAATAGTATTCTTTTTATGGTTATTATTAATAGTATTCTTTTTTCTTTTTTTTTTTTCTTAAAGATTTTATTGGGGAATTGGGGGGAGGGGAACAGCGTTGGGGAATCCAGGAAGGGGAACAGACAGGTAGACAAATTGCTGTTTTGTTCTTCAGTCTAGT
>NW_017731928.1:426783-435280 GCF_001890085.2 Hipposideros armiger | reverse complement strand
CTCAACTCGGGCCGGAAATCGAACCGCTGTTGCTCAGAGCTTGCACTCTTGAGCGAGCTCTTAACCAACTGAGCCACTCGGCCGGCCCCCTTTCTTCTTTATTCCTGCCCTTTCTTCTTTATTTTAAAAATAAGTACCCCTCCTCCCAAATATAAAAGTTATTCTGTGTAGCTCTTGCATTTTTAATACGCATTGTTTATAGATCTCCTTGGTACTTCATGGCACATCTAGCACCATTTAACATAAGCCCTTTTCCAGGTATCATGAGTTCATAGTGTGCATGAGACCATGAAGTAATGACAGAAGGAGAATGATGACTTTTCCAACTTTCTCCTTCTGCCAAGCATGTTCATATTGTGGAAAGTTTGGGAGAGTTCATTAGCCCTCATGGGCAGAAACTCATAGTCTACTGACAGCCCTGAGAAAGCAGCTCTCAACATTATACTCAATTTATGTGTATGTAAAAATAGTTCTAAGATAAATAGACCTATAATAAATCAGTGCTGATATAATTGACACTTAATCAATGTGAACTGGATAAATAAATGCTAAACAGAACAGAATTAAACAATCTAAGTAAACACAGGTTTTTTAAAAAAAAAGGAAAAGAAAATTCTACTACCCACGGTTGTCATCATTAATATTTTGGTATATTTTCTTTCTTCCTTTTTCTCTAAGTGCATGTATTATTAATAATGAGAAACTAAATACATAATTTTCACTTATCAACCCCTCAAAAGCATATCCCATTTCATAAAAGTCTTAGTAAACATCACTTTTAATGACTACAGTATTTCAATGTATTAATATTCCAGTCCCCTATTGCTAAAATGTTTCATAACCTTATTGCCACTTATTTCCAATTATGAAAAAACACATTGTTAAAATACCTGAGTGATACAGTTTCTTCTTTCTTAAAAAAAAGTCATTTTTTAGGAAGGATTCCTAGAAATGACGTGATTGAGTCAAAAGGCATGAATTATTTTTCAGCCTTTTTATAATATCTTGCCAGAAATGTGGAACCAATGTTTATTCCTAATGGCAGTGTATGAAAGTACCTATCACTCAGCACCTTTAAACACTAAGTATTATCATTGGCAAGTTAAAAACAAAACCAAAAACCAAAAAATACTTTGTTAGTTTGATATGTTAAATGATACCTCTTTTTGTTTTAATTGCACTGCTTTCATTGCTGATGAGCTGAACTTTTAAAATCCCCACTCGCCATGTGAGTTCAGCTTCTCTGCATGTTCTGTTCATATCATTCGCCCATCTGGAAGGCACTTTGAAGGCAGACAGTAATCAATTTTGGAAAAGAGAATAGATTCTGTCCCCACCCTTTAATCTTTCTTTTTTTTTCTTTACTTCATCTTCTTACCGCTCACCTAACACTGAAACGTGAACGTTCATGCCAGGAAATCCATTCCCACCTATAGAAGAGAGGCCTGCCTCTTCCTGGGCTAGAACACAATTATTGCTGACTGCTCCTCCTATGTGCTGACCTTCTCATCCCTTAGCAGCCAGAGTCCACATATGCCGGTGGGAGAGAAAGCGGCAAGGGCTCAGAGGGGGATGGAAACGGAATTCCTACAAGAGGCACCAGCAAGAACCACCTCCAACAACAGCTTTCATGAGACAGAGGATTAGAGATCTGTCAAACCGATTTTGGCATCCATCACTTCCCCTAATCTGCTTCCCAAGAGGCAGGGGGCTGCAAGATGCTGGCACGCACCAGGCTGAGATGCCCACTGAGCAAGATGCCTCAGGAATCTTGTCATGAGATGAGACATAAACTCAAAATGCAGGAGTTCGGTGGCCTGAGGAAGAAAGGACCACCTTGTGACAGAGCTGAGCATTAATTCTTTGGAAACATTTCTGTTTGGGGGAAATTAATGAAGCATGGAGTGAGTGCTTGGGCTCTGCAAAGTCACAGAAATGTGGGTGTTCTAGAGGCAATAAAGAATCCAATGTTAAACATACGAGATTGAATTAGAGACCTGGAGTAGCATTTATAAAGTTCATCCAGCAGCCCCTTCAAAATAAACACCTTCACTGTGAATACTAAACAACGAGCTGAACTCTTTCTGCACAGCATGCCCAGGCTCAACTGCAGAAGCTCTGGGACAATGAATCTAAGATCACTTGCCTTGAAGGGTCCATTCTATCTTGGAGTGAAAATCAACAGGGATTTTCCTTCACTTTGGTGTTAATGTTATTAAGAAAATGCTGTTCTGCTTGATTTTTTATTCCTAAACCTAACTTTCTAAAACATTGGACTTACCCTGCCTTTCAGGCACTGTCATTGTCAGGGGCCACCCATCCCCGAGGCTGCTACAATCCCCGTGTACTGCTTCACCTGCCAATACGGTCAGTGCTTGGCTGAGACTGATGCAAAACCAACCCTCCCTTGTGTCTTCTGCACCTGACCACTTACGGAGCTGACCAAACAGCTCCCTTTAAGGGAAATAATCAAATGCAGTGATCAAGGAGACAGGACTGGATTTCATTCCCACCTCTGGGCTCACAGGTTGTATGACAATGGGTAAGTTACTTCTCCTCTGTTTGAGCAAATAAGTTAATAGCAAATGAGTTCAAATAAGACTATTTGAACAGTGCCTGGGACATAGTCAGAATCGAAGAAATTATTATTACGTTTCCTCAACTTTAAAATGAACACATTTCAAACCTAAGCTAATCCTTGAAAGATCAACTTGTGAAGTATAATAAAACTTGTAAACTGTTCATCATGGTACCTGGCAGAGAATAAGTGTTCAATAATGGCAGCTGTTATTTTTAATCAATGAAACTCCTTGGAATTTAAAAAGGAACTGTATACAGCATTAGAATAGTTTGGTTCTAATCCTGAATTTACCATCACTCACTCTGTGACTTAACTTCATTCCAATATTCCTTAGGAATCTGGCATTTACGAGCAAATGCTTAGGATGTCACACAGGTAATTCAGAACTATGGTATCAGGTGTTGTAAAACAAAGTCAAAACAGGTTTTAAATGAAATAAGAGGGAAAGCAAACAAAAGAACTGGTAGGGAAACTTACCATGCTGAGATGACTACATCAAAAGTGGCTAGCTCCCAGCGAGAAGAGGAAGTTAAAGCCCCCTCCATGCTTTCTACCAAACCCAGTCTCGGAAAGCCACCATCACGATGGCTCCCCGACTTCTTTAATTTTTTTTTTTTAACGAGGGCACAGTTCACAGTGGCCCATGTGGGGATTGAACCAGCAACCTTGGTGTTATCAGCACCATGCTCTAACCAACTGAGCTAACAGGCCACCCCCTCCCCGACTTCTTAAACCCAGCTCTAAAGAAACATCATCACGGTGATTTCTTAACCCAAGAATTTAACCCTTTACAGAGAGAGGGGGGTGCAAATCTTCCTTTTAATCAGATACTGCCTAATTGTTCTCTAAAATGGGTGCACTAACAAGCTGTGCATAAAGAGTCTGAATTTCAATTTTCAAATCATCCCCATGACCCTAGGAAGGAGACCCAATGTATCTCCATTTTATGGATAAAGAAAAAAAGGCACAGGGGAATCACATAACTTATCCTATTCACATAAGCAGAACGTGGTGGTACTGCAAAGCAATCTTAGGCTGCATACATGTGTGAACACCTCTGAGTGTGAATGTTTGTGTTGTTTAGGTCTAGAGAGAAAACAGCAGAAATTTCTATGGTCAACAGGAAGTAGTGAATACGTGGATTCTTCCTGTGTAAGAAAACATACTCCACACAGGCCATAGAAGCTTCTAGACCAATGGTTCTCAACCTTCGCTACATACTAGAATCTTTGGAGAACTTTACAACATCCCCATGCTCAAGCCACTGTCGCACCTGTTATGTCAGAATCTCTGGAGGAAGGACCCAGGTATCAAGGTTTCTTAAATTTCCCTAAACTGTTCCAGGTTGCAGCCAAGTTTCAGAAACACTGGGCATGAAGATAGCTATTAATGCATCCCTTACTGAAGTTGGGACAACCTACACAATCAACTGTAGTAAGTGGGATATTATGCAGGTATTAAAAATAGTAACGGTAATACTGGAAACATGTTAAAATGCTATGACCTAGCATTGAAACAGGCAAGGATGGATTATGATTCCAGTGGGCAATAAAAAGCAGAATGTTGTCTTCCCCCTGGGTTGCCCTGCATGACCTTGAAGTTCCAAGCTTGATTCTCCAGGCTCCTGTCAATCCTGTAAGTCAATGATACACTTCCCAAAAAAAAATCTTTTTTTGTGTTTCCTTATACAAAAAGGTATTTATAAAAATGTCCATGAACTGTTATATTTTAAGTGGGTAAAAATATGCATGTATGTGAAGATACACAGGATAAGAAAAAATTTTCTAAGTATATACTTCCATGGCATGTGACCATGTAAAATGACATCTGAGTTAGAGCATCAAGGAGAATTGATTAAAGTTAGTGAAGCTCATTAGGCAAATGCCATAATAAAAACTGTTACAAACAAAAATCATCAATGGAGGTTAAAACTGGTGGGCACAATTATGATGAGAAGCAGGATATTTGCATAATCTCAAGTGGCACCCCATAAGACATGTGTTAATTACAAAGGGAAAAATAGTGGAGAAACCTGGTAGATAGTACCTGAAAGAAGTGGTCAAAATTAGCATTTCCAACAGTAAGACCCGTTGATAACATGTACCTGCTGATAGAATGCCCTGAGAAGAGTACGGCGCCACTTCTGTGGTCTTCTTGTCAAAAAGACATACCTCAATCTAATTAGGCAAAAATATCAGACAAATCCCAACTGAGGGGCACTCTATAAAAGAAATAGTCAGTTTTAGTCAAATGTGTGTCATAATTGTGAAAAACAAAGGCTGAGGAATTATCACAGAATAGAGGAGACTGTTGGGAGACATGACAGATAAATGCAATATGAGAGATCCTGGAGAGAATCCAGGAGGAAAAAAGGACATTCGTGGGAAAACTGGCGAATTTTAAATAAGGTCTGTTGTTTAATTTCCTGGTTTTGATGACTGTATGATTTTGTAAGATATTAACCTTAGGTGACCTTGGTGTACTAGTTTTGTAACTTTCTGTAATTTTAGATTATTTCAAAATGAAAAGTTCTTAAATATTAGTGGTTTAGTTATTTAACAATAAATATTAATTGCGTGTTAATATTTCCTTCCTTCCCCCATTGAGCCATCACAGGCATATACTTTAGAGATTAAAGAATACAGTCACGGATGGCTGAGGAAAATTACTGGGACCCCTCTGGGTAGAGGGGGTGAGCTGAGCCTTGAAACTAGGTAGTTTAGTTCTGATGTCTGCACTGATGGGCATTTAAACAAATGCAGCACTTTAATAACGAAGGAGGTCTACTGGGCAAGTAATTATGGAATGGTGAAACAGCCTTGGGTTTTGAGTCAAAGATACAGATATAAATGTGCAAGTGTTGGCGCCAATACAATATAGCTTTGTGATCTCAAGTCAGTCATTTGTTATCTATAAAAATGGAGGTGAACAAACTTCATGCACGTAATTATGGGAATAAAGTGAATAGATGTACCTGAAAGCATTAGGTAAATGGTAAAGCCCTGCTATAAAGTGGTTATTAAAATTACCCAGAGTAACAATGTTTACCTCGCCAAGATAATTCTGCAGTTTCACTCCTAAACCACAGCATCCTGGAATCCAGTGCTGCTCATCCCATATGGAGGCAAGACTGCCTGGCCTTCTGCCTGAATTCGGGGCCTGGGGCCACCAGCCTTCATGTGTGGTCAGTATTAAGTGCCATCTGTCCCGAGTTAACACAGCTCCTCCTTAGTTTAAGCAATGAACGCAGGCTGCACTGGCGAAAGCCTCAACAGATGCAATATGAAGGGAGACTTTCCATTCTGTTTATTACTTTGGAGGGTGGCATCACTTCCTAGCTATTTACCCATCTAAATTGTGTGATAAAGTGTCTTCTGAACACTTTTACAAGCAATCAGATGCAATCAAGTTCTCTTCTTGCTTGACTCTCCTCAGCGAACAAGATACTAACAAACAATAAGAAGTTGGGCTTCATTTCAAATCTTTTTTCCTGCTGCTCATACATTCCCTGAAGTCACTCCCCTTCCCCTCCATAAAAAGCCCCATCAATCACTATGTTCATTATCTCTGGTGTAGGTCATTTTTCTCATTGCTTACATTCAGATGAAAAGGAAGCTATATGTTGTAGGCATCTGTTGTTTTAGTCTCTTTCAGATCCATTCTCACTTCTGGTAACGGCACCTACAATATATGGTCCTCTGAGGAACCACCTGTCTCTCGCTCCCAGTTCAGCAGGTTTGAGTAGGATGGGCAGTTCCCATCCCAGTACAAATCAGCCAGGATCGGCCAATCAGCACAGTCCATCCTCCTGGCCAGAGAGTTCAGGGATGGGCAGGTGCCCCACCTTAGCCAATCACGTGACTCTTGCAGGAAGGACTGGAAAAGGAACGCTCCTTTCCCANTTTATAACTGTAAAAGCTGTTCTTAGCTCACAGATCTTACAAAACTAGGCAGCCAGATTTGGCCTTCAGACCAGTCGTTACCAACCCCTGACCAAGAATACTGGGGTAGTATATGTTTTTTATAATGCATCTTTCCTCGTAATCTTTTGGTTATTCTATTATTGAATTTCAGTACCAAACTGGCCAATGCTAGTGACTTTTCCATGTCTTAATGTAATGATAGCAAAAGACTGAACAGATTTTTTTTTAATTTAGTCAAACATTGGGGCCAGCAATTGACAAATACAAGGTGAGAAGACATAATTATATAAGCTAATGTTGGCTGAATACTTACTACCTGCTGGGCATCAAGCTAAGGGCTTTACACATATTAGTAAGGACAGGAGAGGCCATGAATGATTAAGCAATAATCCTAATAGCTCATTGGTTGTAATCACAAAGGTTTAGTTCTAGCCTCATCCTGCATGCCCAATGGCTGCAGTTCTGCCCCATGGTCTCCATTCCTGAGTCCCAGCTGATGGAGTAGCCTCTGTCAGGAGCACTGCCAGTCTTATGGCCGGGGAAAGGAAAACATGGCGAACCATACCAGGAAGAGACACGTGTCTCTCTGCTCATAATTCTTTAGCTAAAGCACATTAAATGATCATGCTTGAAATCAATGGGTATGCATCTACCCATTTATTGATCCTTTATATGTGCTAGGCAACTAGCTAAGGGGTTTACAAAAATGTTCACAACAACTCTATGCAGTAGGCATTATTATTCCATTCTATAGATTAGGAAACTAGGGCTTAGAGAGGTCTGTTAATTTGCACAAAGCCACACAGTTCTAAATTGCAGATACATAAAGTCTTCAGGGGGTATAGTGGAGGCAAATATTTGTGAAAATAATAGAGTCTACAACAATAACTTTTTATCGTCATAACAATCCCTTGAGACATAAATTATTTCCCCATTTTATAGATGTAGAAACTGAGGCCTAGAGAGTTAAGCTTCCTGAAGTCACATAACTAATAAGTATAGACCTGGCATGTGGCCCGAGATGGTCTAACTTCAGAATTTATACCCCTTGGACTCTCCTGCTTTTTGCAAACACGGGACAATGTACTCACCTGAAAGTCATCTATCAGTAGGTATTTGTAACCATCCATTTGGCCAAAATAATGGGACCATGATCCCAAAATCTCAGACATCATGACAAAGATTCTCTAAGCTATGCCTACAAGACTTTGAGAAATGTGCTGGAGAGATAGGCTCCTTCCTAGAGGTAAAAACATTTAACTGACCCAAACAGATAAGATGGGATACCGTCATTTCAAAAAATAAAATCAATGAGCTAGACCTCAAATGTGTTTGGAGTTACTATATTTTAAAGTGAGAATGTCCTAACTTCTTATACAATGAGAGCGCTTTGGCATGACCAAAGAAATATATTTTTTAAAATTCACCATTTAATAAAATGGCATTTTGGGGAGCTTTGCATGAAACAAATATTGGAGAAAATAAGGAGGAAGAACAGAGAGAGACCCACTCATGGAGTTCCCACAGACCTATACCTGGGTATTTCATGCCTCCATCTATCATGACAACCAAAGAATGCCTCATAACTCATTATTAGGACCAACGCGCCAAACCCTATAGAAACCTAATGATTTCCTTTGGTCATACA
The DNA here is from genome assembly GCF_001890085.2 of Hipposideros armiger. Classification (NCBI taxonomy): domain Eukaryota; kingdom Metazoa; phylum Chordata; class Mammalia; order Chiroptera; family Hipposideridae; genus Hipposideros; species Hipposideros armiger. The sequence continues at coordinate 427,128 of NW_017731928.1, read as the reverse complement.
GGAGCCATCTCTGTATTCTTCGCTAAGGGTGTCCCGATCAGCTGTGTGTATCTACCTATTTATTGATCATTTACATATGCTAGGCAACTAGCTAAGCGCTTTACAAAAATGTTCACAACTCCATGAGATAGGCATTATTATTCCATTCTGTGGATGAGGAAACTGGGGCTTAAAGAGGTCAGGCTCAAAGCCACACAATTAATAACGTGCAGAGCCAGGTTTCAAATCCAGATTTTTCTAACTCCCAACTCATCTATGGTGTCTTGTGGATTAGACAAATTCTTTAGTCAGAAAGGAATGACTGTGTGTGTGTGTGTGTGTGTGTGTGTGTGTGTGTGTGTGTGT
>NW_017731928.1:408828-425254 GCF_001890085.2 Hipposideros armiger | reverse complement strand
TAAAGTGAATAGATGTACCTGAAAGCATTAGGTAAATGGTAAAGCCCTGCTATAAAGTGGTTATTAAAATTACCCAGAGTAACAATGTTTACCTCGCCAAGATAATTCTGCAGTTTCACTCCTAAACCACAGCATCCTGGAATCCAGTGCTGCTCATCCCATATGGAGGCAAGACTGCCTGGCCTTCTGCCTGAATTCGGGGCCTGGGGCCACCAGCCTTCATGTGTGGTCAGTATTAAGTGCCATCTGTCCCGAGTTAACACAGCTCCTCCTTAGTTTAAGCAATGAACGCAGGCTGCACTGGCGAAAGCCTCAACAGATGCAATATGAAGGGAGACTTTCCATTCTGTTTATTACTTTGGAGGGTGGCATCACTTCCTAGCTATTTACCCATCTAAATTGTGTGATAAAGTGTCTTCTGAACACTTTTACAAGCAATCAGATGCAATCAAGTTCTCTTCTTGCTTGACTCTCCTCAGCGAACAAGATACTAACAAACAATAAGAAGTTGGGCTTCATTTCAAATCTTTTTTCCTGCTGCTCATACATTCCCTGAAGTCACTCCCCTTCCCCTCCATAAAAAGCCCCATCAATCACTATGTTCATTATCTCTGGTGTAGGTCATTTTTCTCATTGCTTACATTCAGATGAAAAGGAAGCTATATGTTGTAGGCATCTGTTGTTTTAGTCTCTTTCAGATCCATTCTCAATTCTGGTAACGGCACCTACAATATATGGTCCTCTGAGGAACCACCTGTCTCTCGCTCCCAGTTCAGCAGGTTTGAGTAGGATGGGCAGTTCCCATCCCAGTACAAATCAGCCAGGATCGGCCAATCAGCACAGTCCATCCTCCTGGCCAGAGAGTTCAGGGATGGGCAGGTGCCCCACCTTAGCCAATCACGTGACTCTTGCAGGAAGGACTGGAAAAGGAACGCTCCTTTCCCAGGGTTACTATGTTAATAGGATGTAACCCTGAGGCTTCCTACTGTCCTCCTGCCACAAGAACAGGGTCAGTCTGGACAAGGAATGCAGAAAGAAAGACAGAGGAGACAGACAGACAGACAGACAGACAGACAGACATATTCCTGCTGAAATCATCACACCACCAGTGTCCAAGCCTAAAGCCTGTACTCCACACCCCTTCCTCACCCACTGACTGCTCCGTTACACAAGCCAATATTCTTTTCTGCATCAGTCACTTTAAGTTAGGTTTCTGTCACTTGCAACCCAACATGATCCGATTGAGAAACCAAAGAAATGAACATTGAACATCCCCCTTTGTGAACAAAGATGCTGCCAGCATAGGTCTGCAGTTTTTCAGGGGACAGAAATGGTTGCCCAGATGGGCCACAGGGATCTCACCCACCTCCCCTTGTGGTCATGGGAGGGATCATTTGCAAATGATCTTCCTTGCAGATGTAAGAAGGCATCTATCTGCCACAAGGGAATGGAGATTTTCTGTGCAGAGCTGGATCATACCACACACAGGCCCAAGTGACCTGCCCAGCCTCATTTTCTAGCTTCTTTCTCCCACATCGCTCACATTCCAGGCACACAGAACATCCTTCTCTTCCCTAATTCACAGCGCGCTGCTTCATGCTGCCACATTAATGTGCCATGCTCTTCTAAGACCCAACTCAGACACCTCCTCTGAGAGGTTTCCTGTGACTTCTCCAGGCAGAGGTGCTGGCCCTTATGGCCCACAGTAGGACCATCCTTCCGCTTTAGGTTCAGATGACCCTGTGACGAGACAAATAATGACACACAGTGTCTCTAGCCTTCCTCCCACTACGGGCGCAAGTTCTGGCTTTGTCAGCCTGGTTTCATCTCCACCTTCTACCCCATCTGAGGTCTGCAGTCTGAGGACCAGGGAGGGTGTGCCTTCTCTAGGGGATTAATCTACACCTCTGTGAAGCTGAACTGAGAGAAAGGGGTGGTACAGGAGACATTGAAGAGATGTGGGGGCTAGGGAAGAGCATTTTCTGAGGAATTTCTAGGGAAGTCTAGAAAAGAAAGGTGGAGGGGAACCAACAGTGTGTGAGGGAAGTGGATGAGTGGGGAAAACAGGTTTTCTTAAGAACTGTGTTTAAGTTTCCCTTCACAATGTTTGAGGAAGGGAAAGGATGAACTTGTTTTTTTAATTATACCTTCAGTTGTCAAAACATTTCTTTGATGACAGCACCTGTGTTAAACACACTGGTCTCTATACACACACACACACACACACACACACACACACACACACTGACATACACAATTGTACACACACCTGGATTTAGGTTTATTTTCCTCCTTAGAATGTAATTTTACTAAGACCAAGGAACATTTCTTGGACTATTAAAAACATGGCGCTCAGTGCTCAGCAAACAGTATCTCCATATAAATTCTTTGTATGCCACTACTTCATCTGTTCCTTGGCACAATACTGTGAGAAGAATGATTTTATAGATGAGGGAACAAGGGTCATTCCCTTAAAGAGCTTAAGGACTTGCAAAGGGCCAAAGTACCAGTAAGTGGCAGAGATGACATACAACTCTACATCAACTTTCCAGTAAACCACTGTGACCTTCTACAAATATCTTAGAACCCAGACAGTGCTAGGTACCAACTTGTGGACCATGGCTGGCTCTCTATCCAAGGCCTTCTCTGGCACTACAGCTGGGCAATCTTTCATAGGTTAACCCGGTAGGTGGTTAACAGTGCACTTTCCCTTTCTTTGTTTCAGAATAGAACCTTGTACCCACTTTCCAGTTGAAGATACGGTCACTTCCTTTGTTCATCTGGGCAGCAAGACTGAAAGCACGTTAAAAAGACGGATCAGCAGTAACCTCAAAGCCCAACAAAATTTCTGACACATGGCAAGTGCTCAATAGAGACTGGAACATTCCAATGTGAACCGAAGTTCCAGTGTGTTCTGTGTAAGAAGTCTTCACTATTCCAAGAGTTTTCCCCGGAAATGTCTGCCTAGATTTCCTTCCTGATGTTCCTGAACACCATGGCAAAAACTGAAACAGGAGAAAGGAACCACATGTCTCCTCAGAGCGCAACTGTGAGAAGGACCCAAGGTGAGTCATGGCACCTGCAGGATGAGAACCAGAGCTCATCTGGGGAGTAGCTGTCATTTTCATAGGGTTTCTGGCCAACCCTTTAATAAAAGTGAGGGCTGCAGCTAATCGCCACTGGTGTGCTTTCAAAACATGCACTTGGACTGAAAGCCAAAGAAGGGCGGCTGGTTTCTGAGTTGCGGTCACGGGGGACCATCTTTCCCTGTGATTCAGGTGGGTCCCTCACCACACAAGCAGCAGCCAGTGGGCTGGCCTGCCTCTTGTCCACCTTTCTCAAACTGTCATCACAAGCCAGGCTACACAAGCCAGGCCTGCCCGGCCACCCACAGTGTGCTGGAGGCGATGCTCTAACTGCATGGAAGATCCGAGACCCTGAGTCTCGGCCTAACTCTCCCCAGTACATGCCCCTAACAACCAGGCGACAGGGGCTGTCCAACACGCCGATGGCGAGCCATGCACAGCCATGAACAGCAGGCCAGAAAATGCTTTCTACGCTGAAAAAGACCTGAAAAATTAAAGCAACCGAAATATTTCAATTTACCTTATCAGTCAGGGTTCTGCAGAGAAACAGAATCAGTAGGAGAGATCTCTATCTGCATCTCTATCTAGCTCTATCTATATATATAGAGAGAATATGTATTTTAAGGAATTGGCTCACACAGCTGTGAGGGCTGGCAAGTCTGAGATTCACAGGGCAGGCATGCAATTCCGACAAGAGTCAACATTGCCGTGTTGAGTCTGAAAATCTGTGGGGCAGGCCAGCAGCTTGGATACACAGGCAGGATTTCCACACTGCAAACTGGAGGCAGAGCTCCTTCTTATGCAGGAGACCTCAGCCTTTCTCTTAAGGCAGTGGTTCTCAACCTGTGGGTCGCGACCCCTTTGGGGGTCGAACGACCCTTTCACAGGGGTCGCCCAAGACCATCGGAAAACAAAAAGATACTTACATTACGATTCATAAGAGTAGCAAAATTACAGTTATAGAGTAGCAATGAAAATAATTTTATGGTTGGGGGTCACCACAACATGAGGAGCTATATTAAGGGGTCGCGGCATTAGGAAGGTGGAGAACCGCTGTCTTAAGGCCTTCAGCTGAGTGAATGAGGGCCCACCCACATCAGATTAGAGGGTAATCTGCTTTATGTAAAGTCAACTGAGTGTAAATGTCTGTCACATCTAAAAGTTATCTTCATAGCAATATCTAGGATAGTCTTCGACCAAACAACTGGGCACTATAGCACAGCCAACTTGACACATTAAATTAACCATCACATCTTAAATCAACACATATAATTTAGTAGCTTTTAATCTGTTTTGGACTATGGAGTCCCCTCCACTTTTTAAAGTTAATTGAGGTAGAGTTCACATATAAAAGTCACCCATTTTAAGTATACAAATCGATGATTTTTAGTAAATTTATCAAGTTGTGCAATCATCATCATAATTCAGTTTTAGAAGACTTTCATCACCCCAGTAAGACTGCTTATATATGGGGATCCTTTTGAAAATGTCATACTTCCAGACAGAAAAAAACAGGTACAACTCTACAGTTTGTTTATGCCCACCATCCAAATCTTACCACTATAAATATTTTTAAAAACATTGTGTATATATACACACTTTTAGATAGAATTCCAGGGTTCATATATTCCCATAAGTTTAGCTCCATGTCCAGACTGAGGCCCTGACCTAAATAGTATCTAGTCCAGCCCTTCTATTCTCCCTTTGATCACTGCATGCATCTAGACCCCCACGGAAACTCTCATCTAGAAAAGGGCACCCTTTCCAACACATCTGTCTCCAAGCTTGTCTCCTGTACAACCATCCTCTGTCCCCTGGCCAGAAGGCATTTTTTCAAATGCAAAGCAGCCCTCAGAGCCGTCCCCAGGTTCCCCTCATCATATCTGGTATCGAATTCAGAGATCGGTCCTTACAGTCTCAACAACACATAACAAGCCCTCTCGGGGTGGCTCCTGGTTACTCTTCTGGCTCTGGCTCTGTCCACTCTGCCTAGTGCATCTCACTCTGAAAGCCCAGCCTGCTCGTCCTCCCCTCTTCATATGGCTAATTCCACAGGAGCTGCTGATATTCAGGCCGTCGGGTAGGCTCAGCCTGCCTCTGTCCTATATACTGAACACAATTCTGTTATTGAACTTACTGCGTGTTACACTGTAACACCGACTTTCAATCTCTCTCTACCCTAGTGCATTGCCCCTTGCAAGCCGCAGGCCGCCAGCCAACCAACGAGCATTTACTAACCCAGGAAGCAGAGAGCCGGGTGAAACGCTTCATCACAGCAGCTGTATTTTCTTTTCAAGGTCTGATTGTCTGTGGACATTACAAAACATCCATAGCTGTAGCTTGGAATAGTGCAAAACTGTGCCACAGGATCTTTATTCTTGTCACCTGGGAGGGAGCGAGCAGTGAGGGTCCAGTAATAGGGATTTGGTGAAATAAATCTTGTCACACATGATGCATAGACCATTATGCTGTTATTAAAATGACATGTACGTGTATATTGATATGGGAAGTCATTATTTGGTATTTGTGAAAAGTGGCAAATTATCACATTTACATGGAGGTACATGCATTCAATATTTTATACAAACAGACATACATATATACATGTAAAAATACACACACCCACATAGTGTTTAGAAGACAAAAATCTAACAGTAGTTAGTAGACTTATGAGTGGGTAGGCAGCAGAATTATGAGTGATCTACAGGTGTGTTTTAAAACTTCTTTTCCCTTATCCCTATTTTCTAACTATTTACAATGAACATATGACACTTGTGAAGCAACAGCACAGTGGTGAGGAGCAAGGACTGCGTGCGAGCCTCGACGGGCTACTTCCTAACGATAGGACCCTGGGAAACAGTCTCTTCCGGCATCAGCTTCCCCCCCAAAGAAGAGAATCGGTCTTCAGCTAGCGCCTGTCTCCGTAGCGCTGTGGTGAGGTTTATGTGAAGCGCTTGATCCAGAGGTTGGCACACAGTCAGCCCTCAAGTAAGTCTAAGTAGTTTTAAAGAAATAAACAAATATCAGTGAACAAATATGCACACTGTGTTCTTTTGAAAGACATCACCAGGATGTGTGTTTAAGGCATTGCTCTCCCGTATTTTGAGTATGAGACCACCCAATTGGGTTGGGTGAATGGTGGGAGAAGGATAGCCACTTGCCCAAGTGTCCACCTTCCGCACGTCTCCAAACAGCACTAAGGACTCCGCCAGGCACGTAACTCGGACGCCATCGCTGTCTCCACTCCCTCCCAAGAGGATCCTGCTCCTTATTAATGCGCCCTGGCAGCTGGCCTCCTGCAGGTCCAGCGCCACATGTGGCTTTGGACCACAGGGCACTCATTTCTACCAGCTGGGGAGGGAGGGGAAGAAACACAGGCACAAGGAGAGAACCGAGCACCCACTGCCAATCTGATAAAGAGAGACATCAACTGGGTACTTAAAGAACTGATTTTGTCCCCCCTACCCTGTGTTAGTACTAGAAGGGCAAGGAACCAGGCATGAGGGCCATCAGAGTATTCATTTTTCATGCCAGAAATGTAGGAAACTATATTCAACTTCACCAAAGGATTCATTCGTTTATTTTAATCATCCAATCTAAAATAGGTTTCCTGCAACAATTGTCTCTCTTATAGATACCATATGTTTTCCATATTTTCCTCCTTGTCTTTATTACAATAAGCAATAATATATATAATTATTAGTTTATTCTTTCATCCCTATTTCCAATAACCCAAGGAAACTAGAAATATAATAGAACAGCATGGATCTACTGACAGGCACGCCCCAGAAGGATGTTCTTCCTTCCTAAATGACCATGTCATTCAAGACAGTAAAATTTTCATTATAATCTTTCCATTTCTTCCCTTGACACATCTACTAACTGACAGAAAAGGTGGTAACATAGCCCATCTATTTGTCCACATTTTGCCCAAGATGAAATATGGTTTTCTATATTCCGGCATGAAAACTACATCCTCTGATGGATGGCCTTTAAGCCAGTTCTAGTCGCCTGCATCAATAGTCATTATCATCCTGTCTACCTTCCTCCTAATGACATCAAGTTAGACCAAGGAGATAGTGGGGGTAGAGGTAACACTAAAATTCAGAACACAAGGCTTTGACAATATTATGGCAGCCTTTCTAGCATAACACTTATTCTAGTCCCACTACTTAGGAAACTCTGAATTTGAACTCCAAGTTGCAACATTGAAATCCAACAGATATTTAAGGAGTGCCTACCTACTATGTGCCAGGAACTGAGCTAGGGGGAGGTCATCTGACCTCAGACAAGGCAGGTAAGGATGCTGCTTTCATGTAGTTTACATTCTAGTGGAGGAGACAGACTATAGACAAGGAAACAAATAAATGCACGAGATCATGTCAGGTGGGAGCAAGAACGAAGGAAAGAAACATGTGAGATGACAGATCATCTAGGGTGGGGTAGAGACATTAAGAAAAGACCTGAAGGTTAACAGGAGCTGCTACCTGAGTGGCTGGGGGAAGGGAAGGCTGGACAGGGGTGCCAGGAAGTGCAAAGGTGCTGAAGTGGAAACAAAGCTGCTATGTTCAAGAAACAGAGAGGCGGCTAGTGTGGCAATTAAATGCAATTAGACCAGACATCAGAGAGCTTTTTGGATATAACTAAAGGGGTAAAATTCTCCACTGGCTCCAGAAATGAAGGAAAACAAACAACAATAGTAATATCCATAATGGCAGATGAGTTAGCTCTATGCCAAGCATCATGCAAAGAACTTCCCATGCAGTACTTTTACCTACAACAATCCTGTGTGAGATGGGCATTATCATCCCTATTTTTCAGGTGAAGCAGCCTAAATCGGGGGGGGGGGGGGTTGGTTAATAACTCATAATGTTCATGTGGCTATTAAGTGGCTGCAGAGCTGGGATTAGAACCCAACCAGTCTGAGTTCCAAGTCCCTCTGTCCCCCCGAGGCCCCACCCTAAATGATGCCTTCTTGTTGAACATCTACAGAGACTAGGTTAGGTCCTGCAGTAATGGTGACTTGGCTTCACCCATCCACAATCTGGGCAAAATCAAACCATTTTAGATCAACAAGGCAAAAAGACAAAAGCCATTAGTAATAATTTTCTAGCAGCTCTGTGCGAGGTTCTGCTTGCCACCCACATACTTTTTTATTAAGCTATAATAAGCCTCAGATGAAAACTGTTGCCATAGGTGAAGCTTACTTTAACATATGGTTGATCCAACTGAATAAAAACATGTTAAAAATGCATTTTTTAAATCCCAATTTACTTGTACAATGGTTTTTTAAAAAACAACATTTATCATGTTTCTGGTCTGCTGATGCATTCCAAATGCTGGGGCATGGGAACGTGTACATATATCTAAGGGTTACTTACTTACTAAACTGATAACAAAGGCACTCAGCCTCAGGGAATACGGCTTTCAGTGTTGGATGTGACGCAATTTGCAAAATCATAAAGAGGTAACCTATGGTTTTGTCATCTGGGTTAAGGACATGTTTCTATCTGGGCTATTTCATCAGAAACATGCAGCTACTCAAATACCCTCACTGCAGAAGGCTTTTCCTCACTCTGGAGAGGGGGTTTCTTCTAGCAAAGCTCTCTGATTAGGGAGGCAAAGCAGCAGGGACTGAGAGGAGGCAACAAAGGAAACTATCAAACCGGGGCCACAGCAGGAGATGGAGGGAGGACTCAGCTTCCTCTTGGATGGGGTTGAAATTGGTTAGCAGGGAACCTTACTTAGCACTTGATTTGTGTCAGGCAATGTTCTAAATGCTTATCACATGTTAATCATTTTATCCTCACCAAGGCCCTCTGAAGTAGGTCTTATTAGGGCTTTCTTTTTTTTTTTTTTTACTATTTTGATAAATTCTTTTTATTATATAATATTTAGTAGTCATGCTCAGTCAACAAAGTCAACAGAAACTTGTACATATTCTGCAAAATAATACACTATTCATACATAGTTTTTCAATGTGGCAACATTAAAATAATCCCTATTTCCTTTATTTATATAATTTTGCAAACAGGGGAATAATGACAAAAACACACAAGCACGAAGCACTCCTTTTCTTAAAGCAGGTAGGATTAACAGAAGTTAAAATTATATTTATCGATAAGCCAAAGATTGACCCTTATCCTGGTAATACCAAACTCAAAGTAGCTCTTGGTTAAAAAAGTGTGGGAGCGGGTGTGTGAAATTGACACCTTTTGGTGTCTGAGGTGATTTTTTTAAACTGCTGGATTGGCAAACTGAGGCATTGATGTACAAAGTCACACAGTTCCCAGGTGGCAGATGCTCTCTGATGATGTGGATATGTGGTAGTCGGCACTCAGGCTCCCTCTGTTCAGTCCAAAGATGAGGTGTTTCTCTAGACTAGTCAAGTTCAAGTAAATCTATCAGCTGTTTCCCAAACACTGGACATATTCATTCTACCATGAGGATAACCGCTCTATGGACAGCCTCCACTGACCACTGTGGCAATTTTTATTTTTTCTGCATACACCATTTATTTTATTTAACATTGTTGAAGCTTATTAACTTTTATGTTTATACATGTATTTTAAAAAGAAACTTTATATTTCCATAGAAAAACCAGTCACTTTGCTATAAATGAAAGCTAACCACTTTTTAAAATAATACATGAAATGTCCACAATAGGCAAATCCATAGAGATAGAAAATAGATTAGTGGTTTCCAGGGGCTGGAGGAGAGAGGGACTTGTGGGATGATGGCTAAGGGGCATGGAGATTCCTTTTGAGGTAATAAAAATATCTGAAAATTGATTGTGGTGATGAATGCACAACTTTGTGAATATATTAAAAGCCACTGAATTTTATATATATATATATATATTTCCCCCCCCCCCAGCAGAGCTATCCTGCCACCTGTTGGCAGCTCAGCAGCAGCTCAGCTTGGGCCGGGCATCAAACTGCTTTTTCTCAGAGCTCACACTCTTGAGTGAGCTCTTAACCAACTGAGCCACTCAGCTGGCCCCTGAATTATATTTTTTAAATGAGTGAACTGTGGACGATGTAAATTGTATCTCAGTAAAGCGAGCCAGGAAGTCCTGAGAAAGCTGAGTTTGGGGAGAGGGGGCAAGCCATGCGAAGCCCTGGGGGAAAGAGCTAAGGCTGGATGTTTTCCGTGTTCGGGATCAGGAAGAAGGGTGGCATGACTGGGACAGAAAAAGCAACACAGAGAACGGTAGGGGGTGAGGCCACTAAGACAGGTACTTGGGCCAAAAAGCCATGGTCTTGGACTTTTATTGTCAGTGTGAAGGGAGCCATGAAAAAGACTCTCAGGAGGATGAAACGTGTTATTTCAGAAGGGCCCTCTGCCTGCTGTGTGAATGGACCGTAAGAGGCAAAAATGGACGCTGGGAGCCCAGGAAGCCAGCTCCAGCAGCGAGACAGGTGAAAGAGAGGGGAGCTTGACCTACTTTGTTGGGAGCAAAGGAGATGGCCAGAGAGGCAAAACAGAGAGGGGTTTTGAAGGTAGAGCTGATGCAAACTTGCTGATAGTTTGATGGAGTGTATGAGACAAAGGAACAATCAAAGAAGAGTTGCAGGTTTCTGGCCTAAACAATAGACATCAGATATAACTGCTTAGAAGAGGGCCTGGCACGGAGAAAGTGCTAAAAATAGAGGAACCACCATCACCTTACCAATTTCATTATAACCACCACTGTTAGGACAATTTCCATCATCCCCAGTACCACGTCATTACAATGACCACCATCAGCACCATGAAGGGCGGGGGAAGTGACAGGAAGAGCAGAGGAGGCCACACAAGGAACAAGTACAAGTCGAAGAAACCTGTATCCGAAGGAAGAGACCTGTTCTGGACATGCACAAGGAAACACCTGCCAGTCCGAGGATGTTACCCAGGTTACAGAGCCCAATGCATTTCCACCGCCTCTTTCTCCCCATCCCATCCCCCCACATGTTTATATAAGATTCTTTTTCAGGGACTCCTGTTGTCACTCCCAGGCTTTGGCCTGGTCAGTCTTCATCCGGCTCCTCTGTGGAGCATGCCTCCCCTTCCCCATCCAGAATGCCTCAATGTGTCTTCCAAAACTCCTGATACGTGCATGTGGGACATGCACGCTTCAATTGAGTATTTCAGTGTCTACAAAATGCAAGCAATGTGCTCAACACCAGCACTGACCTACAGCTGGTACAGTCTATAAATGGAAGCTGCAAAAAAAAGAAAAACAGATTAATTGCATTTGCAAATCTCTAACCCCTAAGTAACCTTATGCCCAAATCACATCTAAGGCTCTTGCTCCCCAATGCCACTTGGCTTTCTATCAGCTGACTATTTAAAGACCATCTTTCTAGGGTCAAGAAAAAGTATCTCCACTTGGGTACATATAAGCATGAAGGTCAGTAAACAGAGGGGACAGTAAGTTGAAGAAGAGAGAGGCATATATAATACAAGAAGGCTCCACATTCTTTGTATTGAGCCCCAGTGATGAGATACAACAGTCAACCATGCTGGTGAAGCCCAATCATGTGTTAAACAGCCTGTCAGCTTTCCAAAGCTATGGCTTTAGCATTTCTGCTGCAAACACTGCAATGTTATATAATACGATTGATCTCAGGATCCCATATAAAATCCTAGTACAGGAGGGTCCCAGAGCTAGTCCACCTTCTACTTCCAGATAAGAAAGGCCATGTCTACCTAGTGGTTGGAAGGATCAGGAGTATCTTTGTTCGAACTTTACTTTAAACACACTAATTTGTTCTTGCTAAATGCTCATGACTTCTTTTCAAAGTAGAAGGCAAGCTGCAGACGCTGTTCCTCCCTGTCTCTGGCCAGCCCCCATTTTTTATTTCCTGTGCTGGCTGGTCAGTGCACCGTTGTCATTTTGCAAAAGGGAGCAAATCCCTTCATCCATGACAAAATCCATGCCAATATTTGGGGACCTATATGAGCGTGGGGAGCAAAGAGAAATGATGACTTTTATCCAGTGAACAAAACTCCTTATAATTAGGTTGGTAGTTTCTATGGTAACGAGGAGCTGACTCTTTTATTTGAAATAAAAAATAGCAACACTCCAGCTGTCCTTGCCGTCCGGACGCTCCAAAGCAAATGAGAGATTTGATTTCACATTTGCTATAACTGCTGAGGACTTTAAGCCACAGATTATACTTGTCAAGTTTTGGGGAAACACTAAGTCCTAGTCCTCTGAGAAAACAGGTGTGAAAAACAAAAGCAAAAAAACAACCAAACAATGGTGCCTCTCTGCAACCAACATGCTATTTGTTTCCTTCTTTCTAATTATCAGAGGAAACCATCAAACCACTTCCCTGAAGAAAATTGTTGTTGCTGGTTCATCTTGAAAAACCATATGAGAGCTATAAAAGATAGTCCTACATTTATAAGAACAGCATCCATTATTACTGGTGACTTTATCAGGTGCTGGGTACTGTGCCCAGGGCTTTCTCTGCCTCGTTTTCTAAATGCTCAAGCAACCCTCTGAGCTAGGTCCTGTTACACTGTCCATTGTAGTGTTAAGGAGGTTTAAGAGGTTAGGCAACTTGCCCACCACCAGTAATAGCCATAAGTCCATTCCAGTTCTACCCGATGGCAAAAGCTATGCTTGGTGGTCAAGCACTATTCTGCCTATACTGTCATTTCATAACCTAAACCAGAAAACATCATTCGCCAGGTGGCGATTATGTTCAAAACACCCCATAAGAGGACTGTCAACCTCAGAGAAACCTCTGGCTCGTCCCTACGGAGGGCCACTTTCCTTCCTTCTCTCCAGCCCATGTGGTGCCAGGCTGCCAGGGAATATAGGAAATCATGATTTCCTCTCAGGAGGCCCAGCCTGCGGTCCACACATGACAACCAGGAAGGCCCAGGGGGTGGCGCAAATTCCAACATCAGAGGGTTAGGATCATAGTGGTGGTGTGTACTGAGTCCTAAGTGGAACCAGAAAGAGATGAGAGGTACGTAATGGAAGTCAAGCAGCTGGGAAGGCTTGTCATAGAAGGTGACACTGGCTTGTCTTGAAGGAAAAGTAGATGTTACTCAGGCTATAGAGGGATAGAGAGAGCCTTTGGGGCCAAGAAAAATGACTGTATGGAGAATCCAAGGTCAGGAAGGGAATGGCACCATCATGGAGTCTCAGCAGTCGGGCACGGCTGGGATGGGGCGCGAAAGGCCAGTAAGGTCCACGCCATGGGGGGACTTGCATGTCGCAGTGCGCTCAGGGCAATCGCCAAAAGAAGAGGGAAAGATATATACCAGTAGGCCATATGCATCCCCTTCGTGATTTCTTGAAATCCAAATTAGGTTGAAATTACTCTTGGTTGTACAGAGCTCTGGGACTGAATCACACGGATCATGGAATTATTAGCACTACCTTTGATCACCTGTTTACATGTCTGCCTCTACCAAGAAGCCATAAACTCCTTCAGAAAAAGAATTTTATCTTATTCATCTTTATCCCATGTCTACTAGAGAACCTAGCAAAAATTTAACATGAATGAATAGAAGTGGTCACCAAACACGCTTTGAAATATACAAATGTCAATATTAACTATTACATGAATGTCCATGAATCGGTCCTCGCTATAAGCCAGCTGCTGTGCAAAACACTTCACAGGCATCATCTCATTTAATCATCACACTTGCTCTGTGCGGGAGTACTCCATTAGCCTCATTTTATAAATGCAGAAAGTGAGGCCTAGAGGGCCAGTGACTCGCCCAAATCCACAGGGCTAGTCTATGGCAGGGTCAGATTTGGTGCCACGTTTGCATCACCTTGAAATTCATGCTCTTTGTCAGCAGGCTGTGGTGTAAAAACAAATTTGATTTTTGCAAGAATAGTTGCTCATGAATTTAATCGTACCAGACACCCAGTAGGTGTGCAATGAAATGACATCAGTTGAAACAATTATTTCAAATCTATGTGTGCAATGCACTGGAGTATGTTCCAAGATCAAATGGCATGTTCTCTATCTACTCTTAGAAGCTGCCAGCCTAATGATGACTGGGGGACTCCTGCAACATGGAAGTTCTCCATGTTGGAAGTGGAGGAGGGCTGTGGCTTCTTTGCAAGAGTCAATCTAATAAAGAAATAGAAAAATAATTCCTTGTCGGTTTTTATAGTGTTTTTTTTTATATTGTTTGCCAACTCAGGCCCTTTTCTATTTTTCAGTGATAAACTGACCATGCATTAGCTTTGGGATTCCATGCCCTTCCCCTCTCTCTACTCAAGTAGTCCGGGTGATGCTGGCCTCACAGCCTGATCCAGGGGGGTGGTATGTAACCCAGATATGGCAAATCAGAGCATTTAATCTGTGCAGCCACAGTTCAGGGGGAGGTACACAATCAAATCAGAGCTAAACACAAGATTTTTCCTGAAGCTCTCTGGAGAGCTGGGGTCTTGGTGGCTTTGAGAAGAGATTTAGTAATATGTTACCATCTGATCCACAAGGTGGATACGGTCTGATAGTGGGGCCAATGCAGAGGGAAGCAGAGCCAAGGGACAGAGAGACCCATGTTATAATGGTGTCCCCTGAGCCTCTGCATAGCCTTGCCTGAGTATTTCAATAACCTCAACCAATAATAATCAGTTTTGTCCTTAAACCCTTTTTTGATTGGTCTCTGCCACTTGCAACAGAGTCCAGACAAATACAGTTCCACTATAAGGAAGAGATGGAGAATGAGGAATGGGTACATGTGGTGGATGTACCAAGAGGAGTTGAAGAAAATACATAGGGAGGGGTTATGCTCAGTTACTCCTAAGGGTCCTTTTGATTTATTGCATTAGGCACTTTCTGCAATGTGACCTTAAAGCCCATATTCCACTCCTCCAGTTACCTAATTACTGCCTCAGAACACTACAGACTCAGTCCCTGGAGACCAGGAGGAGTTAATGCAGCTTCCAAAGAAGATGAATGGGACAGAAATTCATTCGTTAAATAAATATTTATGGAGCACCTTTTCTTGGTCAAGCACTGATTCTAACATTTGCTAAAAATGTATATCTCCTCTACTTCAAAGGAGATTTCAGACATCTTTTAAGTTAAACTTCACTGGTCCATAAGGCAAGAGGAAAAGAGAAGAAAGACTCCCTCCCCCTTACCTCCTACCCTCTGTGTTCTAGGATGTTTTTGGATAGCTAAGAGTAGCCAACATCTATTTAGAAGTAAATTAGACTCTATATTGTGTGGAAAGGAAGGAGAAAGGAAAACTGATTAGATTCCTGAACAGTGCTTTCTGGAAAAAGCAAATGTATCCCCAAGACAGAGTGAAGAGAGAGACGAATACCCATGTCCGACTGCAGACATGGGGTGGGGAGTGTTGTTAGAAGTAGTGCAGCTAATGTGCTTGGTCCAGAAAAGCTAAACCAGGTATTCTAGGGAGCAGCCCCCAGGAACTTGCATCTTCATCAGGGTCACAGGGTAATTCTTCTGCTAAAGACTGAGGCCAAGATGCCAGGCCATAGGGCCCAGAGAACCTTTCTGCACTCACTTTGAGGAAGAGGCAGCAAAGCTCAGAACCTGGCACACATAGGTAGTCCCATCAATATTCAGTCACTAAATGAGCACCTAAGCACTATTCAGAGTCCGATGAAGTAATTTAAAGGCAGCTGCTCTGAAAGACAGGCCCTGCTGTTTACAAACCTCTTGGAATGTCAATTAGTGGTACAGCCCAAAGAATTCACATGTCTGCAGAGATGGCGGGAACAAAGGTGATGTTTCCTGAATGAAGCAACTATCTGTTGGCTAAAAGTCTTCAGCTCCAACAATTTTCTTTCGATCTTACTTGGCAAATTTTACTTGTTCCTGCAACAGTTACAAACAAAACAAAACACACCAACCCCTTGCTTCACAAATGGAACAGCTGAGAGACAATATTTTATAGCAGCACTGTCCAACAGAAATGAATTCGAGTCACATATGTGATTCTAAATTTTCAACTAGCCACATTACAAAAATAAAAACAAGTGAGATCAATGTTAAAAACATATGTTACTTAGATGAATAGATCCAAAATGCCACTGACATAGATAATCAATATAAAATTTATTAGTGAGATGGTTTCCATTTTCTTCATCATACTAAGTCTTCAAACTCCAGTGTGATTTTGTACTTAGAGCACAGCTCAGTTAATGATGAGCCACATTTCAGGCGTTCGATAGCTATACATGCTGAGTAGCTACCACGCTGCACGACAGCACAGGTCTATGGAACAGGGGAGGTAAAAGTTCAAGTCAAGATCTTAATATGATTCCACTTAAACATGGTACCTAGAGTAGTCAAACGCGTAGAGACAGAAAGTAGAATTCCAGGAGCTGGGGAAAGGGGCGCCAT
>NW_017731928.1:405372-406851 GCF_001890085.2 Hipposideros armiger | reverse complement strand
TGGCACAGGGCATAGAGTTTAGGGACCTGGGCAATTGGGCCAGTGAAGCAACATCCTCCACAACTAGACTGAAGAACAAAAGGACAGCAACTTGTCTGTTCCCCACCCCTAATTCCCCGATGTTGTTCCCCTCCCCCAATTCCCCAATAAAATCTTAAAAACAAAACAAGTGTTTTAATGCAATATTTTTAAAAATCAAATTTAATGCAAAACAGTTGACACTGAACAAAATATCAACGTTTTTAAATCAAAACAAGATCTGTATTACTGATTTTTTTTTTTCCCTTTTGCCTTATTTAGGCTCCAGTATGACTCCTGGAGGGCCCTGTTCATCTCATCTTTATTTAAAGTTAATTTTTCCAAACTTTTGATATTTTGTTCATGTGCCAGGAGGGTGGGGTGATCCCCAGCCCCCGCTTCTTGAACTCATGGGAAACTTGACAGCTCTTGGTAGCCCAGCACCTCATGTCACCAGGAGGCATGACAAAGGAACCAGAGTCCTAGGACAAGGGCTTGTGGAACTGAATCTCAGGCCCAGCTGCGATGGAAACAATGAGTGTTGTGTATTTCATACGATAAGGACAGTCTTGAAGGCGCATCCATCAACCCCAGAAAGAGGAGAAAGCACCACACAAAGGTTTGAGTGAGCAGTCAGCCCCTCCCTGTCACTTTGAATTTTATTTTCTCCCCTTCATCCCTGGGGGCCTCCTCACACAATAGGTCCCTCTGAAGGGACCTGCCTTCCCTCCGCCTTTTCTTAGTTAACAACAGCAGAGATCAGATGCTGCAGAAACTGAATCTCCTCCAGACAAAGATGATTTAAACGGCAAATACAGTATGTGGGAGTAATCAAAATCAGCTAGATGCAAGCCTCACTTCGAGCCCAGATTATTTTAAAGCATGAGCAGAATTGTCAATGAACTGTAAAAGAAAGAAGGGTGGAAAAGTGAAAACAAAACCCCACCATCAGCCTGGCGTTGCTGGGATGGAAAGATATTTTACCTTCTTTCTAACCGGAGCTGAATCTGTGACCCACAGCGAGGCAGCAGCCTTGCCTCCATCCATGACCCTCTATGTGGTCTCAAATTTCATCATTATAACTTTGGTACACTCGTGCTTCAGAGGTCAAGTGTCATCACAAAGCTGCTAAGTACATAACCTCACCGAGGAAGAAATGTATTCTTTTTTCTACAGATCTGCCCCTTTTACAGTTTTTTTTCAGAAAACTCAACTGCATTTTCCCATTTGGTGTTAGAGAAATGTCTAACACCATTTCCCTACTGGCTCCACAGCTCATACTTCAAAGGAAAAGAAAAAGAAAAATCCATACAGCACCCAAGGCTGTGCTTCTGCAATATGGCTACCTTGCTCTGTTTGACATCTAACTGGGTCTAGGTTCTTTTGACCCATTAAATTCTGGGAAGTGTAATCTTGGATCCAGCTAATGCTGTCCTTGATCTAGTTACTGCTCTCTAGTTG
>NW_017731928.1:386358-404552 GCF_001890085.2 Hipposideros armiger | reverse complement strand
CTTGCAATAAAAAAATAAAACAAACAAATTGATAAATTCTGACCTCTCTGACTTGGTGTAATGTGAGATTTTCAAATAATGGAAGCCTACTACAAATTATTTTCCACTTTCACATTTATGCCATCCCTGGGGAATTTTCCAATGGAGATGATCTCATATAGGCTCCCAAAGATGTTTCGTGTAGCAAGAAGACTACATATAACAAACCCTCTTTTCCGATGTAATGATTACTTCTTTTACCTTTAAGTTTCTAATTCTCTCTAAGCCTCGGTTTCCTCAACAGGAAAACAAGGATAATAAATTTCATCCTCCTAACGTTGCTATGACGATTAAATGGAATAACCCAACCAAAACACTTGGTGTATTAAAATGGCAGACAGTCAGCACTCAATAGAACGTAGCTGTTACTGCTACGACTGCTACTATTCCATACGTCTACCCAGGTTCATCACAACAAAAAAAGCATGTGCCAGGCTGGCTGTACATCGTGTTTGGAGCTGTTCCCATAAATTCAGCCAGGCATAGGACTGGTCCTGTGTCCATATCTTCCTACCTCCCTTCACTGCTGACCCTGCCTTCTCCTCTCCCTCATGAATAAAATCTCCTTTCCCACCCAATACCACTTCCGGTATACAAATGCCCCAGCAACCCCTACTTCCTCTCTGGTCCTCAAAAGCCTTCAATAGGGACTTTGGAAAGAAAGGTCCAGAAATGGATCAGAACCAGAAGGGACCAGAGGAAAGGATCCAGAAAGGGCCTCTCCTAGTTTCAAGAGGAACGAATTGTGCTGTTTCACATCAAAGGCAGCACACTCCATTTTGTTCTGTGACGCTTCCCTTTTACTGAAACTTTGATTTGTGACTAAATAATTATCCATTTATAAAGTATTCCTGGGCAGAGTTTCACCAATACAAGTCAATAAAGATCTGATTTGACTAAAATTACCAAGTCTTAGAGGCACAAATAAGGCAGTTGACAAATTAGGTCCTTTCACCTAAAGCCACGAACAAAGATGATTTAATGATTGACAACTCAACAAATGTTTGCTAAACAGCCCATTTTGTGGTTCTATCATCTCAGGCACATTTTTCTTTCAAATGATAATACACATTTAGGAATTATGATTGGGATAAATACCCCTTTTCATGTTCTTATCGGGCTGTTGATGATTATCAAATGAATTCTAAGGCATCCATTTCCATCATGCTGCACTAAAAAGCCATCTCAAAATAAACCAGTGAACAGAAATCAAATACATTTATAGATTATGGCATCCTTTGTGCAAACACAGAGCACTGTGCAAAGGCATTCTTACCAAGTTGGAGGTATGAAGAACAGATATCAAAGCAATTTTCACATTAAACACACAACATCCCGCAGGTATCTGATGCAGCCAGATTCTCAAGACTGTAAAGTTATCTTACCAACAAAAACCAAAAGAAAATCTCAAAAGGTAGCAATTTGCAAAAGAACAATGCCAATCGACTTTAATAGGCTCTGTGCACAGATGTATATGACCACAAAATGCTACACTGAACAAATATCAGAGGCTTGTCTCGAAACCACAGAAGCACAAACACTAACAATCAGGGAGTGGCGTCCTAGAGAGCCAGCGGGGTGTAAGTGATCTGGTCCAATGGAGGGTTACAGCCACCTTTAAAAAGACACCACAAAAGCTTTATACAAAGAGAAAGAGCAGAGCTGATAGTTTCTCTGTGGGGGAGAAACCACTTTGTGTTTTGGCTTAAAAACTTATTACAGCCTTATTAAATGTGTTTATAATGTCAGTCCTGGGGTAAACGTTCGCACTGTTTTTAAAAGCAGTTGTGTCCATCCTGTGTGCCACTGCCAGTGCCCAATGAGGACACCTAGCTGGCAGGGCAGAAATGGCAAGCTACCTGAAGGAATGGAACACTTGGCACAGGGCATAGAGTTTAGGGACCTGGGCAATATTCTCATGCCTGGGAAAGAAGGAGGATGAGGATTGACAGGCAAGGCAGGTGACTTCTGGTGGAAAGCACGAACCACCACACTGACTGTGAAAACTTGAACTGCGTGGCAAACAGTCACTTCTCCAGCACCTTCTCTGAGGCACCAGAGAGTAACTCACAGTACAGGAAGGGACTTCCAGGGGCCCATTTCCATGCTATGGCCAGTACCGGCTGTGAGTTCTGAGCATCTGTGCCATGGCGTTTATTAAATGCTTTGAATATCATTTCTTTTACGTGACATTTCACCATCTTAATCCAAGGCTGAGAAGAAGATGAACCCATCAACTAGAATCTTACAGGGATAAACACTGCTTTACAAGATCCCAGGTACACGAGAGAAAGATCTGTTCCTTCTAGAGTGGGATGGAAAGGTAAGTGGAAGTTCCCGCCCAGGCTGTGCAATGCTCCAAAGCCAGAGGTGTTTCTACCCCTGACAGGCCTACAGATGTTAGCTCCTGCAGGGCAGGGACTGCTGTGACTCCCCTGCACTTCTAGCACCTGGCCCAGCCCCCAGCACAGTGCGCCTGCTGTGTGGGCGCTAAGTGAAGCCGAGCAGGGCTGCCGCCGGCAGTCACAGAGAAAGGCCAGCATTAGGCTGAGGGAAAGCTAAATGCTCACTCATTATTTTTATTAAGTGGGCTTTCTACTTTGCATTTTACTCTGCAATGTATTCATAAAATGTTGTTCACTATTTCTGTCTGGCTAATCACACAGTGCTTCTCCACCAAGGACATTATTGCTGTACTCCGCCCTCCTCCCACCAACCTCCCTGCCACCCTCCCCCCAGGAGCATCTGGACATGCTCGGGGCATTTTTTGGTGTTATGTGTATTTACTGTGTGAAGGGCAAAGATGTTATATGTGCGATTTGGTCCTACACCATAAAGAATTGACTCAACCCAAGAGGCCAATAGCCCCCATGTTGGGAAACACAGATTCACTAGTGAACTTGCTCTAGAAAATAAACACTAATGGAAACCATGTCCAATTCGCTCACTCTGTTACCTGTGTCTGTACATTTGAGCCATCTGATTACAGTCCAGGTGTTGCCAGACTCTAACTTGCAGTTCCCATGGACAG
This sequence comes from Hipposideros armiger, assembly GCF_001890085.2. NCBI lineage: Eukaryota > Metazoa > Chordata > Mammalia > Chiroptera > Hipposideridae > Hipposideros > Hipposideros armiger. The sequence goes on along the minus strand of NW_017731928.1, from coordinate 401,482 downwards.
TCATTGATAAGTTGCCTCCTAAACATTTGTCCTGTAAATCCATGCCTGTAAAGGTGACAGCCAGGGTGCTAGTAAAATATTTAGTCACTAGCACTAACCAATCCAACTGGAGGTTGGTGTAAATGAAGGGCCAGACGCTTCTCTTGAGCCCCTGGGCAACAGCTCTGGTGTGGCCGCCAGTTGGTCTAAGGCCTGATGTGGAGTGTGGAGCTACCTGACAGCGGCAGGTGAGGGCCCAGAGAAACAGCACAGTCAGTGGCGACATCCACAGGCTTTCATGTGGCATGTGATGGGAACCGACTGTCCCACTGGAAGATACTCAGCTAGAGGGTGAGGCTGCTGAGCAATGTGGTAATGATGGAGCACTTAGAGCTTTTGGACCTAAACTGGTTTATCATCAGGGCCTCTCACTTGGGTGGTGGAAGAAAAACAACTGAATAACTATGGTCACCATGACTTACTAAATACCCCTGAACTAAATCCTTAGCATGTATGTTACCTTAAGTGATCTGCAACAGCAGCACCACCAATGCCACTAACCATTAGCCACAAACAGTGTGCCAAGCACGAGGCTAAGTCCTTTAGGCCTGACTGCTTAATGGCGACCCAATTCTATGAAGCAGAGTTTTAAATATTGCATTTTATACGTGTGAAAGCTAAGGCTTCAAAAGATTACATAACTCGTCCAGTATTACACATGCCTTCTTTCTCTTGCTGCAGACTTCAAAGTATGTATGTCCAACAAAGAAAAAATTCGGCACCTGGAAAATACTTGCTGGTACATCATTCATTCATTCCTTCATTCATTTGTTCATTCATTCACTCGTGGGGTCTAATTACACACCTGGCAGTTCATAAACAAAAAAAGAATAAGCCCCACTTGATTCCCCCCAGAAGAATCGCAGGCCACAGGCTAGTGGGCAGAACCCTTTCCCTCCCCAATAGGCCGTCAGGATGTAAGGTGGCAAGTGCTACGACAGTGTGATGCTCAGGGTCCTGAAGAGTCAGGAGACGGGCACCAGGAGGATCCGGGTGGTCACGAGTAGCTGCCCCTGCCACAGTGCCTGGCGCTGGAGCCCTCCCGCCACCGGGACCGGCCCTCAGTTCCATCCTGCCTACTTACTCAGCAGCGCCACCCCCACAAGCCGAGGTCCTGCATGGTGGTGACTGAGGACTTACCAGCACAATGTGGCAGGGAAACCAAGTCCCCTTCCCACCCCTTCTGTATTTTTACAGGTGATTGTTTGTGGCAGTTACAAGCAGCTTCAAATGAGTACACGGGTTTTATTTCCCCACAGGCTTCAAATAACAACATCCTGCAGTTAGCTGGAAATCTGGTTGGTGCTCCTGAGGACATGTCAGCTTGCAGCTACATTCCCTGTAAGGCATGAAGCCTATCTGGAACATAAAAATTTTAAAACACAGAGATTCCAACATTTTCCTCACAGAAAAATTGGCCACCAGAAAACGGCATCCTGCCTGCCCGGTTGTACCAGTTATCTACGGCGACCACGATGCTAACTTGCAAAACCTCAGCGTCACATCCTTCCCTGGTGTCTGGGGGGGCCAGCCAGGCTGGGCTCCCTCACGCACCGGGGGGCTGGCTGATGTGGGCTGAGGTCGCGGGTCCACTCTGCTCTACCTGATGCATCTCTCATTCTTTTCCTGGACCGGAAGGCTAAGCAGGCACATCTTTCTCGTGATGATGATGGAGCGGAAGGGCAAGAGCAGAAACATGCTGCACTTTTTCAAGCCTCTGCTTGCATGAGGTTTGTTAATAGCCCACTGGCCCAAGCAGTCCCACGGCTGAGTGCAGAGTCGGAGTAGGACGCTACAGACGGCATGACCACAAGGAGGAGAGGAGGCTTAGAACCACTGATATGGTCAACGGCCACACAGGTCCTGGTCATTCGGAGACAGCAGTCAAATTCTCTGAAGCCCCATCAGGCCTGACTAAGATTTTTATGCCCTTCCAAGTGAGAAACACATGCCGGGAAGAGTGGGCTGGAGAGCAAGAAGTGGACATTTCTGATGGTATATTCCAGGTAATACATGAATCACTTGGAAGAATATTTATAAACTGTTCTAAACACCAGAGGGATAATTAACAAAAAATAGAGCGACCAAAATCCCACTGAACAAAGGTTGAACATTTCTGATAAAGCTAGAATAGTTTATTATAATTTACCGCATGTAGCCACTTAACGATAGTAATTGCAAACATTTATACAGCAATTACTATGTCTCAGGCTCTGTGCTCAGCACTTTCTATGAATTATTCCTCTTGATTTTTACAATAAACCCATGTGATATATATTATTATTATACCAATTTTACAGATGTGGAAACTGAGGCCAGCAGTTAACAACTGAGCCAAGTAAAAGGCGGAGCCAGGACTTGACCCCAGGTCTGTGTGGGTTCACAGGTCATGGTTTTCACCGCTCCCCTATACTATCTCTCTCTCCATTCTCATGAGCCTCAAGGGCCTTCTCACAATAACCCTCTTTATTTATAAATAATACTCAGAGCTTCTGGGTTGTCTTCTGTTCCTGACAGAAAGGCTATTTGGTATAAAAATGCCTACAGTTTATTCAATGCCTGGCTGCTCTAATTTAGTGTTTCTTCCATTTGTGTATTAACTAAGACAGTTTTCTAGGGAGAACTTAAGACTCAAGATGCAAGGTCTGATTGGCTGCTGCCAATCTCTGAATATAAATTGTGCAGGGTGGGAGCAAACAAAGCTCCAAGGAGCAGCGTGGAAGGAAAACAGCCCAGCACTTGGTGGCAGACACTCTCGGTTCCTTTTGTGTAAAATTAGGCTATTCTAGTCAGTGACTATATCCAAAATACTAAACGTACTATAAGTTGATATAAAAATACATACTAAAATTTTTAATTCATTCCCTTTTATTGTCTATGTAATATATAAGTGTGCATAAAAGTGAAATGCTTGTCAGAAATTATTAAATAATATAAGCTGTGTCGCATGTTGTGTTTCGAATTATTCTAAAATTTTCTAAATCATTTATTGATTTTTAGGTTTGTTGGCACACTCTTTGTTTGCTGCACTTGTCGCTAGTAAACAATGCCCCTGTCTGAACCATGGATGACAGACACAGGGAGCCACCTTATGGCCTTTCAGAGACCTTCGCATTACATAATAGTCATTAGGACCCCGGTGCCTAGCTGGTCCCTGGTCACCTTGCTGCAGCCAGAGGGAGACGAGCTGCTGCTGGTGCATCTGGGCCAGTGAATGGGTGTCAGCTTTTCCCATGGAACCCGGACTGAGAGACCCTGAGCTTGGCGTCTGCTGATCGTGCCACCACCCTCTGCCCCCTCTTCCCTCCTGAAGTCCTGGCCAGTGCTGAGACAGGTGCTGCACAGACTGCCTTGATCCACTCAGCTGCCCCCAGGACTGCTGCCCTGGCACCACTCCAGGCCTCCTTTACCACCACGCTGGTTTGGTACCAATGTCAATCACCAGCGTAAACATAGTGCAGCTATTCTGATACTTAATGACTACATTTCAGCCCTGAGAAACACTTGTTTTTGCGCCCTCTGTGGATTCCTGCTGATGCTTAAATGAGCTAATGTATGAGAAGATGTTTACCAAAGCAAATAGTAAATATTGCTTTAAAAATGCTTTAGGGCACATTTTCTGACACTAAATGTAGACTGGCTAAAGCAAGGGAATCCAAGGGTTAGTCCTTTATTCTTCTCTTGTTTTCTGTTCACTAATTCCAAAAAGCGATCAGAAAAGCATGTAAAAGAAACCATGAAGGCTGTTTATCAGCAGATTGCCGTGCTTTGCCGGGTTCAAAGAGCTAATGGAATGGGATAAAAACAGCCCTTCCTGGCCAACATGCATCTTAGAACCATCTAATAATGGCAGCACTCCCAGCACGGGGTCTGTGTAATACGTCTTCATTGGCTGTACACAGTCCTAAGGCCACCCCTGTGGATGCTGTCCCACAACAAACGGGGATCTCCACAGAACAATATTCAGATTGTAACTGACCAGGCCTTTGGAGTTCATGTGAATAGAGAGACAGATGGTACCGAACAGTGGTTAAAAAAAGAGCATTGTGTTAGAAATAGAGCCAAATCTGCCAAATCTGCAGGGTAAGCCAGTGGTGTGGGAGACCCAGCGAGAGCCCATATTCCAGTTTGAAGGTCATCAGGCAGGAAAAGCTAATATTGCAGAGGAAGTCCAAAGGCAGCCAGCTGGGGAATTCTCTCTTATTCAGAGGAGGATCAGTCCTTTGTTCAATTCAGGCCTTCGACTAATTGGACGAGGCCCACCCACATTATGGACGGCAATCTGCTTTACTCAAGTCCACTAATTGAAATGTTAACCTCATCCAAAAACACCCTCACAGAAACACCTAGGATAATGTTTGAACAACATTCTGGGCACCCCATGGCCCAGCCCACTTGACATATAAAATCAACCATGACAATCATGTACCTAGGGGAGTTAACCAAATTTCAGGCACAGTTTAACAGTCTGGGTTGCCGTAGAATTTCCCAGATTCCCTGTGTCAAGAAAAGTCCAGAAGGCTTGAGAATTCTGGAGATTTTACAGAGATGGATTTTCTGGCACATGGAAAACCCCATTAAAAGTGATGGGGGATTGTGAGAAAGAGAGAAAAACTACAGGGGGAAATCATTAACAGATAATGAATCATCATCTCAGCTTAGCAGCTCCTGCTGCCTCCTCTGCCAAAATAACATCTTTGCCAGGCAAGGTTATTTGGGAGGGGAGAATTCACTCTGAAAAGCAATGCTGGAATCAGAACTTTTAACAGGGTTTATGTGCATACGTGTGCGTGCGTGCATGCGTGCGTGCGTGCGTGTGTGTGTGTGTGTGTGTGTGTGTGTGTGTGTAGAGCACATTTACCTAAGGACACATTTTTCCCTTCTCTAATTCCTTGGCTGATTCTTCCTCTAGAAATGCTCTGAATACTGCAGAGCCTCAGGCCTCAGGCCCTCTGCCCTACCTCCATTCTCTCCTTAGGTGATCTCAGTCACAGATTTGAATACATCAATATGCTGATGACTCCTGAATTTATTTTTCCCAACCCAGACCTTCCCTGCCAAACAGCAATTTCAGATGGCACAGCTTAATATATCCACCAATAAAAAGCCTTTCATTCACACCATAAGCTTTTTCTCTCTTTAAAATGATTCCTTCTTGTCACATGATTTGTAAGCCCAAAATAACATTAAATAATCACTCCTGCCTTTTATGATGTTCTTGGCCCAGTTCAGAAGCAGCCAAGATATGCCCATTGTTACTTAAGAACCACTTAGTGCGGGTCTGTTCTCTGCCGCCTCCACCCCATCCTGCTAAGTAGCACCCAGCAGCCAGGGCCTGGTGAGAGGTGCATGAAAGAATATAAATCCATTAGAACAGACACACAGTGAGTCTTCTTACAGTTGGTTTGATGCCTCAGAGAAAAAACTTCCATCTAAGATCGGCCACCAAAAGTTCTTTTTGTTTCCTTTATAAGAGTTTTTTTAGGAAGAAGGGGCAAGTCAGGTTTTTTGGTAAATTTTTATCAGAAAAAAACAAAAGGAGAGTCATCTCGTTTTTATAATTCAGTATGCTGACAATTTGCTTCTGCATTTCATGGAAGACCAAAAGCATACGGTAAGTAAGTAGCCAAGCTCAGAACCACTAATGCAGTTCCCATTTTAACATTATCAGGGAACTGAGGCACGTCATTGCTAAAATTGGACCAAGCTCAGCATTTTAACATTTATGGATGTTAAACTCGGCCAATGCTGGCTTCCCGATATGCCATGGGCTCAGCTCAGGGAATTTTAAACAAACGACTAAAGCAGAGCCCTGCTTCCTTGTCAATAACATCAACACCCCTACCCCCTCACAGTAAAGATTTCCAACTTTCATAACTCTGATTTCAGTGCTTTTGATTTGATTTTGTCTGGAACCTGGAGGAAATGGAGGTGTTCAAAGCTATTTAATCTAATGCCTTTGTTTTACAGATGAGTAAGGTAAAGCCCAGAGGAGTACAGTAACTTGTTCAAGGTCACACAGCAAGTCCTTAATCTCAGTGTCTCCATTTCCCCATTTGTAAAATAGCACTAACAAAGATATCTATCTACCTTCTGGGGTTTTCATGGCTATTAAAATACTTTATAAAACACACTCAGCAAAGTGCCTGATAAGAGAAAGAAAAACAGATGTTTGGCATTAATAATCATTTCCAGTCTAATCCTTCGAGCAGGGAGCTAAGACAGTATTCAGATGCCCCTACCACTTTGTATATTTAGTAAAAAGCAACAACAAAACAAAAACAGAAACCAGAAAGGCTACCCTAAAAGGAACCCCCTTTTGACCTTGAATTTCACAAATTAGACCCAACAGCACGAAGGGATGGGTAAAAGGGAGAGGGAAACATCCCTTTAAGAGCAAAATGGTCCTTCCTGCAGATAAAAGATGGTCTCTAGAAAGAGCAAGAGATTTTTCTCCCCTTTATGAAGCCAGCCTTATTAAAGAAACTTTTCTATGGGTTTTTCCAATTAAATAGACATGGCCATAAAGGAGGCCTTGCTATGCATGAAAGAGCGCCCTCTGCTGTGGATTTTCATTAGTGCACTAAGTGTTGATCTTAGAAGATGCTGGGCCAGGCAGTGGACCAAAGCTCACGACCTTGGGAGTGGAGGTCATTGACTCATTCAAATTTTGTCCCTCATCAAAATGGAAAGAGCAACCCCACAGAGTTCTCAGCCAAATGAATTCCAGAGATGCGTCTAGAATTGGGGGGTGGGGGTGGGAAGAGGATGTTGCTAAAAAATGATACATTCACATCCNCTCACGGCAGCCCAGCTCCAGGTCGAGCTGTTGTTCACCATCTTAGCTGTAGAGGGCACAGCGTCACTGGCCCTCATGTAGGATCCCAACCGGGGCCCTGCTGCTCAGAGCTGGCACCCCAAGCCAACTCCTAACCAGTGCACCATTTGGTGGGCCCCAGAGGTTCTGTTTTGCAAAATGAAGAATTCTGGAGATAAATGGTGGTGACAGTAGCACAATAATGTGAATGTATTTAATACACTTAACTGTGTACTTAAAAAATGGGTAAGCTGTTAAATTTTGTTGTGTGTTTTACCACAATAAAAATTTTTTTTTAAAGACCTAAATTTCCTAACAAGAATTCCAAGATGAATCTATTTGAGGAAAAAGAAAATGAAATTATGTTACAGTATCACTGAAGAGTCAACCAATCTTTACACAGATATTTTTATTACATTTTTTTAAAGCTATTAAAACCATTATTCTAAAAAACCATCTCCATTATAAGGGGAAAGAAACTAGACTAACACCCATTTTCCATTTCCTCATATCTTACATTTCAGGCTCCACTTGATTTTGATGCATTATCTCCTAGGCAGAAATCAAGAAAACACATATATCCTATGGAAAAACCTCAAGTTATTAAACAGGTAAAACAGAATCAACCCCTTGGAATAGGGTGAAAAAAACTGAGTCACTTGGAGACAGATTAGGACACACACTGGGGCTAGAGTCCCACTTCTGCTTTCCTTGCTGGTGATGACATCAGGCAAATAACTTCATTTCTTGGTGCCTCAGTTTCTTCATTTTCAGAGTGGAAATAATGTCTGTACTTACTTTAGGAGTTAATGATTTGATGAGTTAATGCTATAAATGTTTCCCTTGTTGCCTGGCATAGAGTAAGGGCTCAATATTTGGTAAATGACATTATCCACATCATTATAGTACTTTTATTAAAAGCACTTGTGTANGTAGACTACTAAAGGTCAGTGTGCTGACTGGATGTCTCCTACAGCATCTCGAGAAAGAGAAGGATTTTACACCGACACAGGGAAGAAAGGTGCACTGGTCACAGCTGATCAGTGGTGGAGATCTTCCATCTCAGGTGATCATCACACAGAGCTTGGATGAGGCTTTAGGGACAGGGAGAAATCTCAGGATTCCAGCTTCAAAAGGGCAATTGGTGCACATCAGTAGTTATCATAATTTCACAAATCTGAAAAATGTTCAAAATCATTTGGGAGAGCTACATAGGGTTTAAGGAAACATAAAAACTATTGAACATCACCACGGTCTCTTAAAAGAAGGAATTATTTAAAACAAATCTAAAAATCAAAAACAAACATCAGCAAAGAATAAATATTCTTTAAATTATTGGATTTAAAGTGACTGGATTGAAGTTTCATGTACTTCACAACCTTCATCCTTCACATGTTGCTGTGAACGAATAAAAACATTACCATACCACAGCCTTTGTTTACCCATTTGCTTTGGAGAAACTATAATTTTATAATCAGAAGAAATCCACAAAGCTATTTTAATTTTGAAAAATATTTTAAAAGACCCCATGCAATACTAAGTGTTCGCATTTATGAATTTTTGAGCCTCTGGGGTCAGCAGAGGGGAAGGAAGGTCTTGGGCAGGAGGCGGGGGCAGCGCTGTGCTCACTCTCCTTCCCCTGGAGACGACAGGGCACCGCCCAGGACAAGGCCCCCTCCAGGCTATCTGAACTTGGGCTCCTGGTTGGACTTGAGAGAACCTCTGAAGACCGAAAGCCAAATTAGGAGTGTATTGTATCTTCTTGGAGAGCACGTTCAGAACATTCGCCGTGTTCAAAAAGGAGCCCGTAACTCAAGAATGTAAAGCCACTGACTAAAAAGAGCAATTCCAAAACATATTCTATTAGATTGAAATATCAGCCTCAATTTTCACCTTACTCTACATCCACACTTATGCTCATCATGGAGTATATGTCCTCACTCCTCACCTTTGGCTTGGCCACAGGACTGGATTTGTTTGGCCTATGACAAATGGGTGGAAGTGCCAATGTGCCAGTTCCAAACTTAAGCCTTCCAAGGCCTTGTGTTTTTTCAGCCTGCTCTTTTGCACCTCTGCCCCTGCCCTGAGCAGAGCACGCCCAGGCTAGTAACTGGTCCCAGGAAGAGGATGAAAGACGAGGAGCGGAGCCACTCCAGAAAACCCACAAATTCATGAGTAAGCAAAAAATGCTCAGTGTTGCATGCCACTGAGATCTCTGAGGTTATTTGTTACACATAATTACTGTGGTAACAGATAGAGGGACTAAATTCTGTAATTTTCTTGGAATAGAATAACCTGATGCCTCATCGGGACGAGGGTGATTGAGGCACAGCACAGTTTCTTAATCTCATTCCCACCCAGCTTCAATAGAAGCTCTTAACCCCTTTCCTATTTCCTGGTTCTAAGAGGAAGTTAAGTCTTCTGTTCAAGCAAAGAAAAATGAGCTAGGACCAAGATGAGTCACCATATTCTGCTATTATGGCCACTTAACTTCAATAGATTTTCAAATATTTGTAGATTATCTTTTTAGAAACTCCAGCTTTAACAAATTCACTTGCAATTGTTCCATATCTTTTATAGACTTGCCTGCCTTAGCAAACAGAGCATTTGGACCACAGTTTTAACTATTTTGTAGGAAGGCACCATGAGCACAGGCTATAGAAATAAATCTAAACTCTACAACTTAGTAACTTCTGACTTTCTACAAGACACTTAACCTCTCTGATGCTGGTTTCTCATCTATAAAATTTCTGACTTATTTCAGAAGGATATAAAGATATTTAATTAAGTAATCTATACATTACTTGGCTATGGAAGGTGCTTGAAAAATGCCTGATTCGCCCATGTTGATGCCTTGGTCAATATGAGCTTTAGCTGCAGTGCAGGGAAGCTATCTGGGGCAGAGACGAGAGCGCCTGTGTTAGCGTCAGAACTAGGTTCTCATCCTGGCTCTGTCACATGGCAGCTATGCTGAACAAGCCACTTCACCTTCTGAGCCTTGGTTTCATCATCTAAAAATGGTGATCATAAAAAAAAACAAAAGCAAGAAAATATTCCAGAGTGTAGATATCATGAAAAAATACATACAAAAGGGTTTTAAAAACTGTAAAGAGCTATGCAAATATAAGTTATTCTTATTCATGGACAGAAGCACAGTGACACCTGCAAAGAGCATTTTGGGGTTTTTTGGTTTGCTTTTTTTAAAAATTTTATTGGGTTACAGCCATGGTCACTGGTTACACATTGCTTTCATGCTACAATGGCATAGTTGACTCTTTTAGGGAAGGCGCAGCTCACATTGGCCCATGCGGGGATCTAATGGCAACCTTGGTGTCATCAGTATCACGCGCTAACCAACACCACACTCTAACCAACTGAACTAACTGGTCACCCCGGAGCATTTTTGTTTTAATGGTACTTAAGAAGTAGAACTAGTGGTGCTTAATAATGAATACTTCATAATTAGATAGTAGTGAAGGCTATTTATGAAAAACCACATGAACTTAAATAAGATCCATTTTTTGAGAACTAGCCAATAAAAAAAATGAAATGTAATTTAAGGTGTTTTCAAAGAAGATGGAAAACCATATAGTTCTATTAGCTCCAATATTATGATTAATGTTCCTTTTGTTCTGAGGCGATTATGCTCATGAAACCTATCCCTGAACTTAGAAGAATGAACGTAAGATTCAAAGTTTCGTCGTTTTGCGGGTCACAGAGTGGATGAACAGTGTTACACAGGGAAGCCAACTTAGTAAATCCACATTTAAAACAGAGTGGGAATTAAAGCAGGTGGGCACACCACAGCCCAGCACTCGCCAGTTGCATTACTAAAGCTGGTGAGTGGACCCCAGCCCTGTGCTCCCCTGATGCCTCATTAAAGCCAATGGGTGCACGCAGTCCACAGAGAGGGTGCCCCTTCATCACCTGGTTCTGGTGGACAGAAGGGCTTTTGTTTAGAGCCCTGTGAGGCTGAAAAAATCAGCGAGACAGTTCTTGGCAGGCTACCACACACAGGGCACAGCACAGACAGCCAACTGCAACACATCCCCAATCTTTCTGTGAAAAAGACTGATTTATCCTAGACCTGCAGCCTGAAGGACAGGTTTCAGGTTGACCACACATCTAGAGGCTACAGAAGTGCACTCAGGGAACGCAGACAAGAGGGTGTCATTTTTGCATTCTTCCTTGGTCTCACTACAGCTCATCAGAACCTCCCAGAAAGGTGCTTTTACACTTGTGTAGTGCCCCCTATTTTTCTCAGTGTCACCTGGAAACACCTCCAGATCACAGAGTCTGGAGGCCAGCAGGGTATAAGATAGCGGTCCTACAGGACTCTGTTTGCATGTGTGTGTGTGTGTAGTCTGGCTATCAATCAGCCTGAAGGTAGGTGCTGACTGAGATCCTTCCCTTTGGAACACTGACAGATGTTGGCACACCCTCAACAATTGGGACTTATCAAGAATAAATCAGCCTGCTTAGGCAATCACAAAGGTTCAAGGGAAAACCAAGAGGTCAGACAAGGTTGAACAATCAGGTTCATATCATACACAAGGCCACTCATTCAAGAATGGGAAAGGTAGCTGTTTTACCTAACACATACAGACAAGCACACAGAGTCAAGCAAAATGAGGAAACACAGGAATGTTCTAAACTAAAAAACAATACAAAACTTTAGGGGGAAAAAAACCTTAATGAGACAGATATAAGTAATTTACCTGATAAAGAGTTCAAAGTAATGCTCATAAAGATGCTCACTGAACTTAGGAGAATAAATAACCACAGTGAGATGTCCCAGAGCTGAGGAATACAATAACTTTACTGAAAAAAAAATACAATAAAGGGTTTCAACAACAGACTAGATAAAGCAGAAGAAAGGATCAGTGATCTGGAAGACAGGGCAGTGAAATTCACCAAAACAGAGCAGCAAAAAGAAAAAAGAATTTTAAAAAGTGAAGATAGCTTAAGGGACTTGTGGGACAATACCAAACAGAGTAACATTTGCATAATGAGGCCCAGAGGAGGAGAAAGGGTTAGAAAACTTATTTGACAGAATAATGGCTAAAAACTTCCCTAACCTGGGAAAGGAAACAGGCATCCAGATCCACGAAGCACAGAAAGTTCCCAATAAGATGAACCCAAAGAAATTCATACCAAAACACATTATAATTAAAATGTCAAACGTTATAGAGAGAATCATAAAAGCAGCAAGAGAAAAACAACGTGTTACATACTAGGGAACTCTCATAAGACTATGAGCAGATTTTCAGCAGAAACTTTGCAGGCCAGCAGAGAATGGTATGAGATATTCAAAGTGCAAAAAGGAAAGAACTTCCAACCAAGAATATTCTACCCAGCAAGGTTATCATTTAGAATTGAAGGAGAGATAAAAAGTTTTCTAGGCAAGCAAAAGCTAAAGGAGTTTATCACCACTAAACAAGCCTCACAAGAAATGGTAAGGTATCTTATTTACATTGAAAAGGGCACTATTTCATAACAAGAAAACATATGAAAGTATAAATCTCAATGGTAAAGGTAAATATATAGCAAAGGTAGAAGATTAATCACTTATAAAGCTAGTATGAAGGTCAAAAGACAAAAGTAGTAAAAATAACTATAACTATAATGCAATAATTAGTTAAGTGTTACACAAAATTAAAACAAAATAGGGAGGTATTAAAAATGTAGAATTTTAAAATGTATTCAAACTTAACTTGCTATCAAAATAGACTAATTTTATACATATTCATATATTCATACACACACAGGGTGCCAAAAAAATGTATATACATTTTAAGAAAGGAAAAAACTGTGTTAAAATTGTAATACTCAATATATAATGATAACAAAAGATGAATACAAGTCCCGATTGACTTCTGCAGTTATAAGAGGTACTCAAAGTAGTTACCATCAGAGTAATTTTAATAGTTTTTTCCTTTCTTAAAATGTGCATATTTTTTGGCACCCTGTGTGTGTGTATGCTGTTATATGTGAGCCTCCTGGTAACCACAAAGCAAAAACCTGTAGAAGATACACAAAAGATAATGAGAAAGGCATCTAAGCATAACACTAAAAAAAGTCATTAAACCACAGGGAAGAGAGTAAGAGAAGAAGGAAGAAACAGAGAGGAACTACGAAACAGCCAGGAAACAAGTAACAAAATGGCAATAAGTACATACCTATCACTAATTACTTTAAATGTAATGAACTAAGTTCTCCAATCAAGAGACATATAGTGGCTAAATGGATAAAAAAACAAGACCCATCTATATGCTGCCTGTAAGACACTCATGTCAGATGTAAGGGCACACACAGATTAAAGGTGAAGAGATGGAAAAATATGTTTCATGCAAAATAAAACCAAAAGAAAGCTGGGCTATACTTTATTAGAAAAAAATAGACTTTAAAACAAAGATTCTAATAAAAGACGATGTGCATTACATAATGATAAAGGAGTCAATCCAACAAGATATAATATTTTTAAATATATGCACCCAATATAGGAGCACTTAAATATATAAAGCAAATATCAGCAGACCTAAAGGGAGAAACTGACAGCATTAATAGTAGGGGACTTTAATACTGCACTTATATTAAGGGATAGTTCATCCAGACAGAAAATTAATAAGAAAATTTCAGACTTAAATGACACATTAGGACAGTTAGACTTAATAGATATATACAGAACATTTCATCCAAACACAAAAAATACACATTCTTCTCAAGTGCACATGGAACATTCTCCAGGATACATCATATGTTAGGCTACAAAACAAGTCTCAATAAATTTAAGAAGACTGAAATAATTTCAAGTATCTTTTCCAACAACAATGGTATAAAACTAGAAATCAATTACAAGAAGAAAACTGGAGCAATCACAAATATGTGGAGAATAAAGAAGATGCTACTGACCAACCAATGGGGCAATGAAAAAAATCAAAGAACTCAAGAAATACCTTGAGACAAATAAAAATGAAAGTACACCATACCAACATCTATCGCATGATTCAAAAACAGTTCTAAGGGGGAAGTTCATAGTGATACAGTCCTACTGCATGAAAACAATAAAAATCTCAAATAACAATATAACTTTACACCTAAAGGAACTAGAATAAGAATAACAAAGTCTAAAGTAGGTAGAAGGAAGAAAAAACAAAGATAAAAGCAGAAATAAATAAAATAGAGACTAAAGACAACAGAAAACACCAACGAAACTAAGAGCTGGATTTTGAAAAGATAAAATTAACAAACCTTTAGCTACACTAAGAAAAAAGAGAGAAGGCTCAAATAAATAAAATTAGAAATGAAAGAGGAGAACTTACAACTGCTATCACAGAAATACAAAGGGTAATAACATAAGAAACTACTATAAACAATTATATGCCAACAAATTGGACAACCTAGAATAGATAAATTCCTAGAAACTTGCAATCTTCTAAGACTGAATCATGAAGAAAACCTAAAAGGTAAGGTGATTGAATCATCAAAAACCTCCCAACAAACATAAGTCCAGGACCAGACTGCTTCACTGGTGAATTCTACCAAACATTCAAAGAAAAATTAATACCTATCCTTCTCAAACTCTTCCAAAAAATTGAAGAGGAAGGACTGCTTCCAAACCCATTTTACGAGGCCAGCATTACCCTGATACCAAAACCAGACAGGGACACCACAAAAAAAGAGAATTATAGGTCAATGTCTCTGATGAACATAGATGCAAAAATTCTCAACAAAATATTAGCAGACCGAATTCAACAATATATTAAAAGGGTCATACACCATGATCAAGTGGAATTTATTCCAGGAATGCAAGAATGGTTCAACATCTTCAAATCAATCAACATGATACACTACATTAACAAAATGAATATCACATGATCATCTCAATATATGCAGAAAAAGCATTTGACAAAATTCTACATCTATATATGATAAAAACTGTCAACAAAGTAGGTGTAAATGGAATGTAACTCCACAAATTAAAGGGTGTGTATGACAAGCCAACAGCTAACATCATACTCAACAGTGAAAAGCTGAAAGCTTTTCCTTTAAGGTTAGGAACAAGACAAGAATACCCACTTGTCACCACTTTTATTCACGATAGTATTGGAAGTCCTAGCCCCAGAGAAATTAGGCAAGAAAAAGTAACGAAAGGTGGGCCGGCCGAGTGGCGCGATGGTTAAAAGCTGGCTTGGGATGCCAGAGGGCCCCGGTTCGGATCCCACATATGAGGGCCAGTGACACTGCCCTCTATAGCTAAGATGCTGA
>NW_017731928.1:375103-382233 GCF_001890085.2 Hipposideros armiger | reverse complement strand
CAATGATGGTGCCAACTTGGGCCAGTGAAGCAACGTCCTCCACAACTAGACTGAAGAACAAAATGACAGCAACTTGTCTGTTCCCCTCCCCCCGATTCCCCAGCACTGTTCCCATCCCCACAATTCCCCAATAAAAAAATCTTTAAAAAAAAACAACAAACCTCAATCTTCTCATCCCCTAGAATTGGGTATCTTCAGAACAAAATCAGTTTTGTTTAAAGGAAAACTTTAAAGGAAAAAAGGACTCACATAGCTCCCTCACCACGCACCTGGCCATCTCTAGATTAGTGATTAGTTTGTGAGAAAGGTAAGCAACCAAAATCTTATTCAATTAACATGTTTATCAGCTATGAATTATCCAATCATCCATAAGAGAGAAGTTTTATAGTATTTATAACTAGTAAAATAATTTTAGGTAAATATTAAAAAGCATTTTAAAAACCTTCACAAAATGTATAGATAGACCTTAGTTTCAAAAACACCAGATAAGACCCACCCACATTCTGGCCTTGGCAATGCCACTAAATATGTTAGTTTAGGGAGAGTCACTTTCTCTCCCTGTAAATTAGTTTCTCAACTGGCTATACCAGATAATCTCCACGAGTCTTCCCAGGTCTAAGATCCCGTAAGACACAGAAAAAAAAGGTAGTTCACGCTGAGATTAAGTAGTTTTCTCTTTATCAAGGATTGAGTAATGGAGTCTGTGAAGAAAGGAATTCCTGCATTTAGAAATTTCTCCAAGTACCCTTGAAAGATGGATGCATGCTGAAAAAATGTTCAGTCAGCCAAACATAGTCTAAATGACACAGAGACATTTGTTATTTAACAACTAATGATTTCTTAACAGGAAGAAGATGTTAATAAGCAGATTTTTGTAAAGGGAGGTTTTTAAGCATGGGTACCAGCATCTTGAGTGGTGACCAACCAATCTTGGTGGCCTCAAAGAGGCCACAGCAGGCTAGCAAGGCAGGCTGTCCAGTGCCTGACTCTGGGTACTGTTTGAAAAGGCTGCTTCCAGGCTAGCCAGTCTTGGCTGCGAGCAAAAAAGACTAAAGGACCCGTCATTACCATTCCAGGCCTCGCAATGTGATTATACACATGGTTCATGGAAAACCGAAGCTGTGGACGGTATCCCAGACACACTCAATTGTCTTCTCTTAACATCGCCCTTATGAAAGTTTAACAAGAGATGGGAACTGACATGTAGGGAGCAGATGCCAGGTAAGAAGTATAGATCATCTTATTTAATTTTTACAAGCATACTTTAATCAGGCACATGAATGTCAATGGAAAAACTCTGAGAGGCCACGCCAACCTCCTGAGCCAGAGAAAATCTCTTAAATTCCTGCATCGCGATTCTAACTGATTGCCAGGTCCTGAGTGCCTTATTTGAAAACATAAACCTCAAAGTACAACAACAGATGATAAGTGCAGCCCAACAATAGTCATTTCTTTTTATACAGTCAGTTCCGGAGGTAAAAGGATGCCGCTCTGTCAGGATAAGGATGTTGTATAAAGGAAATCCCCCCCAGTTTTCTATCATACACACAGAGGTCTGAGAAGTTACCCTGTTATCTGTAGTGACCTAGGAAAGTTATAAACATAAAAGTTGCCGCCAGCTGGTTTAACTTACGCGATGCATTTCTCAACATGGTTTTCAAACATTTTGGAAATAAGAATGCACAGAACGGACTTGCCTGAAGTTTGTATTTCCTCTCTCAACTTTCTTCCTGAGCCTCTCCCAGTGGCCTGGCCACACTCCAAAAGCAAACACTATACTCATGTATTCCCGTCTCCTTATTAACTTTTGCCACAGTTACTTCTGACTCGTTGTCATGCCTTCGTTTCGTTAAAATCTGTGCATCAAGAGACACATTGAGCAGCCCATTCTTGTCCTGTGTCCATCCCAAAAGGAGGCACTGGACCAGAGAGTTAGCCCCCACAAAAGTCCTGGTTTTTACGACAGGAACTCTAACAAAGGGGAATCATTTGTTTCTGGAAGGTTTTCATGCATCTCTCTGAAGTGACAAAGAGATGACTCATTACCAAGAGCCTAGGAGAGCAAACTGGCAGGGAAACTGATGAAAACCACTTTCAGGTGTCTCACAAAGAAAAAAAAGTGTTTGCTCCTGATGCCTCTCATGAAGATGAACTTGGTCCTATCATGCTACCTGGGAGCTCTAGCTTATGAACAAATGAAGATATCCTAGCGCCTTCCTCACCCCAAATATACTATGCTTTGATTCTCAAGCTATAAGGTGTATGTGGAAGTGAAAGGAAGACTCATCTACACAGATTTTGACAAAAAGAAGAACACTAAAATGCAAGCCCTTCTTTCTAGCCAACCAATAGAGCAGACTGGGTATAGGAATGGGAGCTATTCTGAAGGTTTCCCATGGTTACAGCTGCTATGGAAATCATTTTCTTCTCTGGGGTTTTCAGATATCTGAGCCTGGCTTCAATCACGGTTTAAAGAAGGAGAACAAAGAGAGGACACGAACAGGAACTGCTCCTTTTATTTAAAGTTTTAAAGGTTCCAAATTGGGATGGTTGGAGGAGGGGCACAGGCAGCAATGGTAGTGGTAACCTCAAAAGATTCCATCAGAGTCACCCGGCATGGAGCGAGATCAGTCCCTCGTGGACTGGGGAGAAATCTGTGCTTTTTGCACCTACACAGATACAGACCGGTCTTTTAAAGCACAAATCGAATCTCATTACTCCCCTGAGTAAAATCATTCAATGGCTTCCCATTATTCTCAAGACAAAATCCTACATGTTCATGATGATGTAGCCCTAGCATTCTTCTATTCTTCTTCTACTTTGTCTCTCTCACCCTCTGCCTTATTTTCTGTGCATCAGCTGCCCTGGTTTTCAGTCTATCAAATATGTTACAGTTCTTCCTGCCTCAGGGCCTTTGCTTATGCTGTTCCCTCTGCCCGGGACACTCTTCTTCCCTCACACCCCTGTCACCTGGTTATCTTTCAGATTAAATAATTAAACATCACCTTTTCTCATCCCCTCAGTTTGGTCAGTCCATCTTGGTCTTCCCTTAGAGCACTTGCTGGAGCTTAATACAATCTATAATTTGATGTTCCATGCTTCATGAGCACAAAGAGAGAGTAGAATCTTCATGAAGACAAAAATTACATCTATGCTGTGCCCTGCTATACACAGGCCTTTTTAGCTCAGTGCCTTGCACATGACTGGCACAATAAATATTTACTGGACAAGCGATTTAATGAACTGTCATAGGTAAACCCTGTCTCTACCCAAGGTCAAGGCATGGTATGAGGTGTGACAATTAAGTTCGCGAACTCATCCTAGAAAAAGTGCTACATACCTCATTGCTGAAAATCACTATGGTCACATTCGAAGTACTCCCTTTGGGAAGCTATGCACTGACGTCAGCACATAGTCCACCCTTCAAAGCAATATTGGAACTCTTTCTGGAATGGTCATCAGAGCTGTCATCATATTACCTTTGATGTCCTGAATGTCATCAAAATATCTTCCTTTCAATATTTCCCTTACCTTTGGGTAAAGAAAGAAGTCATTGGGGGCCAGATCAGGTGAGTAGGGAGGGTGTTCCAATACAGTTTTTTGTTTACTGCCTAAAAACTCCCTCACAGACAGTGCCATGTGAGCTGGTGCATTGTCNGTGCCAACTTGGGCCAGTGAAGCGACATCCTCCACAACTAGACTGAAGAACAAAAGGATAGCAACTTGTCTGTTCCCCTTCCCCCAATTCCCCAATAAAAAATCTTTAAAAAATAAAAAAAATAAATGATACAACTAATTTAAAAAAATGAAAAGCATAAAAATTGGAAACGAAGATGTAAAACTGTCATTATTTGTAGATGATGTTTTATATATAGAAAATCCTAAGAACTCCCCCCCCCCGAAAAAAGCCCCCACAAAACTGTTACAGTGAACAAAATCAGTAAATTTGCAGGTACAAAATCAATATACTAAAATCGGTTGCATTTATATACACTAACACAATCTATCAGAAAGAGAAATTAAGAAAACAATCCCATTTATAGTTCCACCAAAAAGAATAAAATACCTAGGATAAATTTTATCCAAGCAGGTGAAATCTATACACTGAAAATTATAATGCATTGATGAAGAAAACTGAAGCAGACACAAATAAATATAAAGATACTCCATGCTCATGAATTAGAAAACTAATATGTTAAAATGTCCATACTACTCGAAACAATCTATAGATTCAATGCAATCCTTATCAAAACCCAATGGCATTTTTCATAGAAATAAAACAAGTGATTCTAAAATTTATATGGAACCACAAAAGACGCTGAATAGCTAAAGCAATCTTGAGAAAAATGAACAAAGCTGGAGGTATCATGCTCCCTGGTTTCAAACTATTTGGTTGTTGGAAAAGTCATGATGTTATTGTTTTCTGTTTTTCATTGCAAAAATGTGTCATGACTTTTCTGACAACCCAATATACTACAAAGCTATGGTAACCAAATAGTATGTTATTGGCTTAAAACTAGACACATAGATCAATGGCAGAAAGCCCAGAAATAAACCCATGTATACATGGGTCAGTTAATTTATCCAAGAATATACAATGGAAAAAGAAACCTCTTCAATAAATGGTATTGGGAAAAGCAGACAACCACATGCAAAAGAATGAAACTTGACCACTATCTTACACCATACACAAAAATTAACTAAAAAATGATCAAAGACTTGAATGTAAGATCTGAAACTATAAAACTCCTAGAAGAAAATACAGGTGGTAAGCTCCTTGACATTGGTCTTGGCGATGCTTTTTTGGATCTGACTCCAAAATAAAAATAAACAAGTGGGACTACATCAAACTAAAATATTTTTGCACAGCAAAGGAAATCATCAATAAAATGAAAAGACAACCTACTGAATGGGAGAAAATATCTGGAAATCATATATCCAATAAGGGGTTAATATCCAAATTATATAAAGAACTCATACAACTCAACAGAAAAAAAATCATTAAAAAAAATGGCCGAGGACCTGATTAGACATTTTTCCAAAGACGACATACTGATGGCCAACAGGCACATGAAAAGAAGCTCAACATCACTTATCATCAAGGAAACATAGATCAAAACCAATGAGATACCACCTCACAACACCTGTTAGAATGGCTGTTATAAAAAAGACAACAAATAACAAGTTTGGTGAAGATATGGGGAAAAGAGAAACCCTGTGCACTGTTGGGATCATAAATTCGTGCAGCCACTATGGTAAACAGTGTAGAGGTTCCACAAAGAATTAAAAATAAAATTACCATATGACCCAGCAATTTCACTTCTGGGTATTTATTTTTAAAAATAATAATTTGAAAAGATATATGCACATCTATGTTCACTGTTGCATTATTGACAATAGCCAAGATAAGAAAACAACCCAAGTATCCACTGATGGGTGAAAGAATAAAGAGAATGTGTGTGTGTGTGTGTGTGTACACACACGTGTACACACACACACGTGTACACACACACACACACGTGTACACACACACACACACACAATGGAAGACTACTTGGCCATAAAAAATGAATAAAAACTTGCCATCTGTGACAACATAGGTGGACCTTGAGGGTATTAATTGCTAAGTTAAATAAGTCTGACAGAGAAAGACAGATATTGTATGATTTCACTCATATGTAAAATCTAAAATACCAAAGCAAACAAACAAAACTGATAGATACAGAGAACAGAGTGATGGTTGCCAGATGGGAGGTGGGTTGAGGGGTGAGTGAAATAGGCGAAAGAAGTCAAGAAGTGCAACCTTCCAGTTATAAAATAAATAGGTCATAAAGATGGAATGTAAAGCATGGTGACTATAGTCAATAATATTGTATTGCATATTTGAAAGCTGCAAGGAGAATGGCCCTTAAAAGGTCTTATCACAAGAAAAAAAATGTTTTGTAACTTTCTGTGGTGATGGATGGTGACTGAACTTGTGATCATTCTGCAGTGTATGCAAATATTAAATCATTGTGTTATACACCTGGAACTAATATAATGTTATGTATCAATTATACCTCAATTAAAAAGAAAAGAGTGGGAAAAATGAGAGCCTAAGTGAAGCTTTTATGTGGCTTGTAATCAAACTGACTTCAGTTCACATACTGAAATATATTAAACATATGGGTCATCTTTCTGTAAAAATGTTCAACTTTATTATTTTTGCATTGCTCCAAGCTGATTGCAGCCTCTCTAACTGGGCATTGACAGAGGAGGGATTCCAAAACATCTTTACAGCATGGGCTCTGGGGTCCTTGCGCAGAAACTGGGCTCTGGGTTGAATGTCACAATTAGTTCCATGTGTGAGAAAGGGTGAACTATTATCCATCTCTGCATTGTTCAGCGAGATTTCTTATACTTTTCATTGTCATGTACTTTTAAACAGAACTTTTGTATCCCTGCTGTGGGACTCAGATTCCCAAGGATAAACAAAGGGGCTGGAAACAAAATATGTAGATATGTTGGGTCTATCAGGACCCTTGTAATAAATAGCCTAAAATCAGAGCATTCATCTAAATATGGACACAGGAGACTTCAGGGAAAAAAGTGAACACCCAACTAACAAATATCACTTCCTACTGGTAAGAACAGTCTGATTCAGTCAGGCTAAGTGACTAATTAAGAAAAAAAGGGAAAAAAATTAAGCCAGCTATTTTCAATAACTCGTTCATATTACAGGGAAGTTGAAGGGGCCTTCTTTGTTAGCAGGAACTCAAGTTCAAGAATAGAAATCAGCTGCTGATTTTACAGCTAATAATAGTTTTCAGCTATTGCCAGGCACTGTGCTACAGGCTTTATGCACATTATACATCATTTAATCTCACAATAATCTCACGAAAGAAGTCTTAGGAACTTCCTCATGCTGAGAGAAAAATGAGAGCTCAGCAAGTTTCAGCCATTGGCTCACTAACTTAGGTTTCAGAAGTGCCAGGAATTGCACCCAGACCTGCCTAAATTCAAAGACTCCCCCAAACACATCCACAGAAAGTTTTAAAACCTCAAACTTCCTGGGGCCGGCCGAGTAGCACGTTGGTTAAGAGCTGGTTTGGGACGCCAGAGGGCCCCGGTTCGGATCCCACATATGAGGG